>NC_079317.1:7247651-7550681 GCF_029931775.1 Euleptes europaea
TGAATAGAGATGCTAAAGTGTGCAGAGCGGGGGGGGGGAATTGCATTCCTGACCTGTTTGAGGACTTGCTGGAAGCACATGGTTGACTTCCATGGTTGAGAGCCAGTGTGGTGTAGTGGTTAAGAGCGGTGGTTTGGTGCGGTGGACTCTAATCTGGAGAACCGGGTTTGATTCCCCACTCCTCCACATCAGCGGCGGAGGCTAATCTGGTGAGCCGGGTTGGTTTCACCACTCCAGCTGGGTGACCTTGGGCTAGTCACAGCTCTTAGAGCTCTCTCAGCCCCACCTACCTCACAGGGTGTCTGTTGTGGGGAGGGGAAGGGAAGGTGATTGTAAGCCGGTTTGATTCTCCCTAAAGTGGTAGAGAAAGTCGGCATATACAAAACCAACTCTTCTCTCTTCTTCTCTTCCATGGAAAACTGAAATAGATAACCTTTGGGTCGGACCCAGAGTGGCTTCTTCTTGTTTAAACAGTGCAATAGGCATTATGGTCTTAATCCCACACTGAAATGAAGTCTGAACACGGGTAACTCCCATCTGTTCACATTCTTCCCTTATTTTCCTGGTCTCTCACAGTTGAACTTCCATAACCTCCTTGGAGCAGAGCCTCAGGTTTTGGGCGTATTGCATATATTTTTAGTCTTGATATTTCATAGAATCATAGAATCATAGAGTTGGAAGGGACCACCAGGGCCATCAAGTCCAACCCCCTGCACAATGCAGGAAATTCACAACTACCTCCCCCCTCCACACTCCTAGTGACCAGAAGATGGCCAAGATGCCCTCCCTCTCGTCATCTGCCTAAGGTCACAGAATCAGCATTGCTGACAGATGGCCATCTAACCTCTTCTTAAAAACCTCCAGGGAAGGAGAGCTTACCACCTCCCGAGGAAGCCTGTTCCACTGAGGAACCACTCTAACAGTTAGAAAATTCTTGCTAATTTAAATGCCAAGTCTGTGGGAGGGGCTGTGGCTCAGTGGCAGAGCATCTGCTTGGCATGCAAAAGGTCCCAGGTTCAATCCCCGGCATCTCCAGTTAAAGGGACCGGGCAAGTAGGTGATGTGAAAGACCTCAGCCTGAGACCCTGGAGAGCTGCAGCCAGTCTGAGTAGACAATACTGACTTTGATGGACTGAGGGTATGATTCAGTATAAGGCAGCTTCATGTGTTCAAGGCTGCTGTTGGACCACCTTTGGTGTCCCCTCAGAAAGGTTTACGGCGAGAGTAACGGACATATCATCAGACCAGATAAAACGTCAGAAAATTAATAAATACACGGGCAATGTCTGTCTGGTTTAAAAACAAGGAATGAGCCTACCTCTCTGAAGATATGGTGGAATAAAATAAATGCCGTGCCACATCTGCTGAAAAATGGAACGGCGGGCAGGGAATTTCCTTGGAGGAAACAGTTCCACAACATGGGCCCCATCATTGATCTGTATGATCGCTGTAATCGATCCTCTGCTTGGGATCGATGTTCAGTTTGCTTCAGACGGCAGCGAGCCAAAATTCTCCCCAATCCAGGGCATTTCAGGCTGGAAAGCCTGCAATTTCACATCTTGAATTTATCCCAGAGACAAACTGGGGAACTGATCTCTGTGGTCTGGAGATCAGTGGTAATTCCAGGATATCTCCAGGTCCCTCCTGGAGGCTGGGAACCCAGTGAGAAACGGCTGCGACGGATTGCTCATGCGTCTGCTGGAATTTAATGTGGAGATGGGTGTTGTCCGGGGAAAGCTGATTGAATCATAGAATCATAGAGTTGGAAGATACCCCCAGGGTCATCTAGTCCAACCCCCTGCACAATGCAGGAAATTCCAAACTACCTCCCCCCCCCCACAACCCAGTGACCTCTACTCCATGCCTAGAAGATAGCCAAGGTGCCCTCCCTCTCATGATCTGTCATATGACAGCCCTACAAGTACTTGAAGATGGTTATCATAACCCCTCTCTGTCGTCTCCTCTCCAGGCTAAACATACCCAGCTCCTTCACCCTTTCCTCATAGGACTTGGTCTCCAGACCCCTCACCATCTTTGTTGCCCTCCTCTGGACACGTTCCAGCTTACCTACATCTTTCTAAAATTGCCGTGCCCCAAACTGAACACAGTACTCTAGGTGAGGTCTAACCAGAGCAGAGTCAAGCGATACCAGCACTTTGAATTATTTGGTTGCGCTCTGTGCATAGACGCAATTTGTTCTCCGAGCGGGGAGCCCTCTGCCGCATCCAAGTTGTAAGTCTTGACGATTAATGGGCTATGCAACACCAACAGGACATTTTGCAGATGTGCGTTCATCTAAGCTGCGCCGGATCCCATAGAGGGAAGGTCTTTTGCTCTTGCAGCGCGCCAGGAATAAAAACGTGCAAACAAAGCCGCGGCTCAACGTAAGCAAAACGTTATCTAAAAGCCTGTTGATTTCGGCCAGCGTCTCTGAGCCCCACTTCATTCTGGGTGTGGAGCTGCTGTTTTCCCCACTGACTCTAGGGAAATTGACACGTAGTGGTTAAGAGCGGTGGTTTGGAGCGGTGGACTCTGATCTGGAGAACCGGGGTTTGATTCCCCACTCCTCCACATGAGCTGCGGAGGCGGATCTGGTGAACTGGATTTGTTTCCTCGCTCCTGCACATGAAGCCAAGTGGGTGACCCAGGGCTAGTCACACTCTTTCAGCCCCACCTACCTCACAGGTTGTCTGTTGCGGGGAGGGGAAGGGAAGGTGGTTGTAAGCCGGTTTGATTCTCCCTTAAGTGGTAGAGAAAGTCAGCATATAAAAACCAACTCTTCTCCTTCTTCATTTCCCCAGTCAGGCAAATACTAATTCCTTGGGGCTGTTTCCCATCAGGAAAGGCGGAGGGGAAAGAACCTAAGCCCTCTCCCCCATGCGCCCTGGTCCCAATCCAAACAAGGCCCCCACATGCCCGAGAATTAAGTTTCAGAGCAGAACTCCCAGCACACATCTGATTTGGAAGGATAGTGCAATGGTTAGAGCCCTGGGCTAGGCCCTTTGGAGACCCCTGTTCAAATGCCATGTGGCTATGAAACTCTCCCGCTGACCTTTGGCCCCTTACTATCTCTCATCCTTGCCTGCCTCACAGGGTTCCTGAGAGGATAAACTGAGGAAGGGAGAACCGTGTCCTCTGCCCTTGCAAACTGCTGGGATAAAATACGCTAGAAGGTTCCAGCGTATTTAGGGAGAGGCCGCTGCTCAGTGGTAGAGCATCCACTTGGCATGCAGAAGGTCCCAGGTTCAGTCCCTAGCATCTCCAGTTAAAATGATAGATCAGGTAGTAGGTGATGTGAAAGACCTCCACCTAAGATCCTGGAGAGCTGCTGCCAGTCTGACTAGAGTTTACAGATCCTGACTGATCAATGGTCTGATTTGGTGCAAGACAGCTTCATGTGTGTACATATGTTCTGTTAGACAGATGTGTACACAAGAACACAAGAAAAGCTCTGCTGGATCAGACCCAGGCCCATCAAGTCCAGCAGTCTGTTCACACAGTGGCCAACCAGGTGCCTCCAGGAAGCCCACCAGCAAGATGACCACAGCAGCATTATCCGGCCTGTCTTCCACATAACCTAATAGAACAGGCATGCTCCTCTGATCCTGGAGAGAATAGGTATGCAGCATGACTAGTATCCATTTTGACTAGTAGCCATGGATAGCCCTCTCCTCCAGGAACATGTCCACTCTCAGATTGAATGAGATTCTCTTTGTGTGTGTTTGTGGTTTGTGATGTACTGTGGACCTCCTCCCGTCCTTTTTGTAGATGACAGGCAAAAATTGTTCCTGCGTATTTTGGGACACAACCAGCGTGCCCGCTCTTCCCTGCTTGCCTCCCTTTGAAAACAAGATTTGACATCAGTTGTACTCCATAATTTATGACGCTTCGCAGCAAGCGGTTTGCCTCAGGAAAGAAATGGAAGGGGCCACTTGGAAAGAGGAGAGCAACTGGGTATGTGGTGGGCCCCCAGCTTGGTGTAGTGGTTAAGAGTGGTGGATTGGGGAGGTGGACTCTGGTCTGGAGGACCGGGTTTGATTCCCCACTCCTCCACATGAGCTGCGGAGGCTAATCTGGTCAACCGGGTTGGTTTCCCCACTCTTACACACGAAGCCAGCTGGGTGACCTCGGGCCAGTCACAGTTCTCTCAGAACTCTCTCAGCCCCACCTACCTCACACGGTGCCTGTTGTGGGAAAAGGAAGGTGATTGTAAACTGGTTTGAGTCTTCCTTAAGTGGTAGAGAAAGTATATAAAAACCAACTCCTCTTCTGTTTATTTGCAGCATTGATACCCTGCCTTATTTAGGACCATGGAGGCAGCTAACAAATTTAAATTTTCCATAATAAATTCACATCTAAATGATAATAAATTCACATCTAAATCACATCTAAAACCATTAAAACCGACAAAAAACCTGCAATGAAAACGATTGAAATCAGAGCTATAATACACAAACTAAAAATATGGTGCCTAAGAAGAGGCAGAGCTTCAAAGATTGAGCTATGAACTATACACTATAACAGAATAATTACATTCATTGCAAGTTGTACATTATAACACAAGGCCTGGGATACAGGCTGCATATAAAAATATCAGTTATACAATTCTTATACACAGTCGATATACAATCAGTGTAAATGACCAATGCTACACCATTGCCAGCATGGTGTAGTGGTTTGGAGTGGTGGAGTCTGATCTGGAGAACCGGGCTCGATTCCCCACTCCTCCACATCAGCGGCGGACGCTAATCTGGTGAACTGGGTTGGTTTCCCCACTCCTACACATGAAGCCTGCTGGGTGACCTTGGGACAGTCACAGTTCTCTTAGAACACTCTCAGCCCCACCTTACCTCACAGGGTGTCTACTGTGGGGAGGGGAAGGGAAGGCGACTGTAAACCAGTTTGATTCTCCCTTAAGTGGTAGAGAAAGTCGGCATATGAAAACCAACTCTTCTCCTCCTCCTCCTCCTCCTCCTCCTTAGGGATAGGAACAGTGAGGCTGGGGAGTTCTCCAGTTGGGATTACGATCCGAGCCCGAAAATCACCGAGGCAGTGGCTTGGTTTGAAATGTCGCCAGGCATTACAATCTGGGCAAACTGGTACCAGTATTCCCCTTCTTTAGCATAGTGGGCATCACTGTTTGATACTGAGGAGGGTTTCCACGGTCACGGGAAGGGATCCTGGGTGTACGGCAGCACCTACTCCACAAACTCCCTGCCTTCTCTGTTCTGGCCTTAGCAGGCTGCCGGTGATCGTTCTAATGAGGAGCCTGGCAAAATTCCCGTAGTCGCAAATCTTGATGCAGAAGTCCATCCCATCATGCAAGAAGGCCAGAACTCTCCCTTGCTTGAGTTCATAAAAATGGAAAGCGAATGCAGCTCCGCCGTGAAGAATACAGGAACGCTGCGATCAAATATTCATGATCGTCATCTGTGCTTATTGAAAATAATAAATCCCGGATCAATTTCTTGCATGTCCAATGGCGGGCTTATGAGCTTTTCCTTCCCTCTTCATAAAGGCAAGGAGCTTCACAAAGGCTAGGAGGAGGAACACGACAGAATTGTTATTGGGCACACAAATATGTTGTTCCCATTGCAGAATAAATTGTTGCCTTTTGCACTCTACGGTCTCTTTAAAAGAAAGCAAGTCTGTGGGTTTTAGGCTAGCCGGGAGAATTTGGGTTCCTGCTGATCTCTCCCTATGTGGGATCTGCAGCGTGGCGGCTCCTGGCATTTGCAGGGTTGACAGGTTGGGAAACAACCTGAAGATTGGGGTTGAGCCTGGGAGGGGAAGGGAAGGAGATTGTAAGCCACTTTGAGACTCCTTAAAAGGTCGAGAAATACGACATATAAAAACCAACTCTTCTTCTTCCTCCTCCTCCTCCTCTTCCTCCTCCTCCAAGACATGCCAGTCACTCCTCATTAGTCTTAATGCAAGTTAGTGCAAGTTAGACCACCCTCCTGGAGAAGTTTGTGTGTGAGGGGTTGTGGCCCAGGGGCAGAGCATCTGCTTGGCATGCCGAAGGCCCCAGGTTCAATCCCCGGCATCTCCAGGGAAAAGAATCAGGTAGGAGGCGATGTGAAAGGCCTCCGTCTGAGACCCTGGAGAGCGGCTGCCAGTCTGAGCAGACAGTACTGCATTTGATAGACCAGTGGTCTGATCCAGTATAAGGCAGCTTCACGTGTGATTGTTGTTTATCACTTTGCGGTGTATTTCCATCTCCTGTCTCTTAAATAAAAGGGAGAAAGATGCGAATTACGATTTCCGTTATCGCTATTGTGCAACGGCGGGAAGCCTTTTCTTTTTATTCTTCAACGAAGTCATGCAAAGTCTGACATCCCTTTGAAGGGTGTTGCTATTTTGGTTTGGGAGGGCTTTAAAAAGAAAAAATCCCGTCTGCATCTGGCTTTGTTGTTTCCGCCACGCTTTGTCCTGCCGCCAAGGCTCCATTTGCGGAAACGCTTTTCAGATCAGATTGCAGCAAATCAATCGAGCTCTTCCTTGCAGGCTTCGGATGGTTTTTTTGGGTCACACGCTGCTCTTCTCCTAAGAGAAGAGCAGTAAAAGCCCGGAAAGGACATAGGGTAGCTCTAGGAATTGCTGGAAACTCTATGGTAAATGATTCCTAGGGATGCAGGACATCACTTGCGGGTTTCCCCTGGAAGTAGGGGTGACAACCTCCAGGGTACTAGCTGGAGATCTCCCGCTATTACAACTGATCTCCAGCCGATAGAGACCAGGTCACCTGGGGGAAATGGCCACTTTGTATGGTTGCCAGGTACTAGCTGGAGATCTCCTGCCATTACAACTGATCTCCAGCCGATAGAGACCAGGTCACCTGGGGAAAATGGCCGCTTTGTACGGTTGCCAGGTACTAGCTGGAGATCTTCTAGCTGGAGATCTTCTGCCATTACAACTGATCTCCAGCCGATAGAGACCAGGTCACCTGGGGGAAATGGCCGCTTTGTACGGTTGCCAGGTACTAGCTGGAGATCTTCTAGCTGGAGATCTTCTGCCATTACAACTGATCTCCAGCCGAAAGAGACCAGGTCACCTGGGGAAAATGGCCACTTTGTACGGTTGCCAGGTACTAGCTGGAGATCTTCTAGCTGGAGATCTTCTGCCATTACAACTGATCTCCAGCCGATAGAGACCAGGTCACCTGGGGAAAATGGCCACTTTGTACGGTTGCCAGGTACTAGCTGGAGATCTCCCGCTATTACAACTGATCTCTAGCCGATAGAGACCAGGTCACCTGGGGAAAATGGCCACTTTGTACGGTTGCCAGGTACTAGCTGGAGATCTTCTAGCTGGAGATCTTCTGCCATTACAACTAATCTCCAGCCGATAGAGACCAGGTCACCTGGGGAAAATGGCCACTTTGTACGGTTGCCAGGTACGAGCTGGAGATCCCCCGCTATTAAAACTGATCTCCAGCCGATAGAGACCAGGTCACCTGGGGAAAATGGCCGCTTTGTATGGTTGCCAAGTATTAGCTGGAGATCTCCTGCCATTACAACTGATCTCCAGCCGATAGAGATCAGTTCACCTGGAGGAAATGGCCACTTTGGCGGGGGAGCGGCGGCACCACCTAGGCCTTGTGTCGTTAGCGGCGGCGAAGAAGCCCTTGAAAATGGGGCACGATCCAGCGAGGGTCTAATTGGGGGGGCTTGACTTGGGGCGTCGTCGAAGGCCCTGGGGCGGCTTGTAGCCCTCTAAGCAAGCCCAGAAGCGTATATTGCGGCGCCTTTTCAAAGAATGGGAAGGTTAGCACCCTCCTCCGTCCCCATAACTCTTCCTGTTGGGCGCCTCTCCCCGGTGGATTATCGCTAAGTAGGTGGGTGGGCTGTGTGGGGAGGCTCTACCGGGTGCACCCGTATGGGAAAGGGTATGATGGGAAAGCCGTAACCGTAGGAGGGCCCGAATGGGAGGTTTATAGCCAGAGGTGGTGTGTGTGTGTGTGTGTGTGTGTGTGTGTGTGTGTGTGTGTGTGGCTAATAGGAGATCTGCAGCTAGGTAGGAGAGGCCTATGGGTGGGGGAAGTTATATCTATATAGGGCAGAATAGTTAAACGGCACGGAGTTGTTATTATTGAATCTTTGGGAGGGGCTGTGGCTCAGTGGTAGTGCTTCTGCTTGGCATGCAAAAGGTCCCAGGTTCAATCCCCGGCATCTCCAGTTAAAAAGGACTAGGCAAGTAGGTGATGTGCAAGACCTCTGCTTGAGACCCTGGAGAGCAGCTGCTGGTCTGGGTAGACAAGACTGACTTGGATGGACCGAGGGTCCGATTCAGTATGAGGCAGCTTCATGTGTTCATGTGGCCATTAGACTCTATGGCATTGAAGTCCCTCCTCTCCCTAAACCCAGCCCTCCTCAGGCTCTGCCCCCAAAACCTCCCGCCGGTGGTGAAGAGGGACCTGACAACCCTACCTTTTTGGCAACTGGACTCTATGGCATTGAAGTCCCTCCCCTCCCCAATCCCTGCCCTCCTCAGGCTCCACCCCCAAAATCTCCAGGTATTTCCCAACCCAGAGCTGGCAACCCTACCTGAAAATGATGTAGGGACTTAGGCAGTGTTGCTGCCCCCCCCCCCAATTTCCCTGCTGCCGGACCTCCAGCTAGGGTTGCCAACTTCCAGGTACTAGCTGGAGATCTCCCACTATTATGCCTGATCTCCAGCCGATAGAGATCAGTTCCCCTGGAGAAAATGGACACTTTGGCAATCGGACTCTATGGCATTGAAGTCCCTCCCCTCCCCAAACCCCGCCCTCCTCAGGCTCTGCCCCCAAAACCTGGGGACCTGGCGACCTTACCTCCCACCGGTTGCCCATTTTGGCCAGGCAACCAGAGTGGGGTCGGAGGGTTGACTGTTCCTAGGCTGACCATATTTCCTTGATACGAAAACGGGACATTGGGATGGCGAAAACGGGACGGGGTTTATGTAATATTAGCGTAACCCGATCGGAGCGCTTTTTCTATGAGAATTTACCCAGCCGTGCCTGCATGCAGCATAAGAAATGTCAGAACCGAAGGAGACAAACGCTGGAGGTGCAAATCGGGACAAAATTGACCTTTTAATTAAAAAGACGGGACGGCCGGGAAATACGATAAAAACGGGACTGTCCCGTTCAAAACGGGACGTGGGGTCAGCCTAACTGTTCCTCCCGGCCGCGGTCCGGTCTCGGGCGAACCTCCTTTTCGAAAAGCATCTCCTCAACTCTCCCAGAGTCAAAAGGGACAGTCACGGAAAAGGCCCCGGCCCCAGAAAACAGGGACAGTGGGCCGCACGTGCGGCGAAGGCTGAGCGAGCCTAAAAATAAATCCAAATGTGCCGGGTTAAAAATAAAAAAGTCGGTTGGCACACGGGGAAGAGCGGGCCGGCGCTTAGGGCGGGCTGCGCGCCATGTGCTGAGTCAGGAAGCGCTTTGAGAATGGTTGTGCCGAGTTCTAATTAAACGGTCCACTTTCCTTCCTGACACCAGCAAAACGTCCATTCGGAATCAATGGCAGATTTGCCTGACTCAGGACTCGCCGGGCCAGGTGCCGAGTTCGCACTCCCCCCCCACCCCCCGTCCCACTTTGCGTCGGCTTGTTTGATGTGAGGCTGTTTGCAAATACCCTAGGCTTGCCCATGCATAAAGAGAGTTAATTTTGGCTGCAGGTATCCCTCGATCAGTATTCTGGGTAGAATTGATTTCCTTTCTTGTTCAGTAATTACTTCTCCAAGGCCTAATCTGCCAAACGGGAAGCGACGCAGGGGAATTGGATTGTTCAGATGGTATTTAGTAGAGTTGCCAACCTCCAGGTAGGGCCTAGAGGTGCCCCGGAATTGCAACGGGTATCCCGACTACGGAGATTTCGTTCCCCTTGAGAAAATGGCCCCTTTGGAGGTGGACTTTATGTCATTATAACCGGCTGAGGTCCCTTCCTACCTGATGTCAATTCTGTGTTTTCTCAGGAAGTGACCTCCAGGTGGGGCCTGAAGGTCTCCCAGTATTACATCTGATCTCCAGATGACAGAGATCAGTTCCCCTGGAGAAAATGGCTGCTTCAGAGGGTGGACTTGGTAGTAGCATCTGCAAAAAGGGTCTAGGCGCCTTAGCAGGCCATACACTGTACATGAATCAGCGGTGTGATGCGGTAGCTAAAAAGGCAAATGCGATTTTGGGCTGCAGCAACAGAGGTATAGTGTCCAGATCTCGTGAAGTGATGGTATCACTTTACCCTGCTCTGGTTAGACCTCACTTGGAGTATTGTGTTCAGTTTTGGGCACCACAGTTTAAGAAGGATGTAGACAAGTTGGAACGTGTCCGCAGGAGGGCAACAAAGATGGTGAGGGGTCTGGAGACCAAGTCCTGTGAGGAAAGATTGAAGGAGCTGGGTATGTTTAGCCTGGAGAGGAGACAACTGAGAGGTGCTATGATAACCATCTTCAAGTACTTGAAGGGCTGTCATAGAGAGGATGGTGCAGAGTTGTTTTATGTTGCCCCAGAAGGTCGGGTTGAAATTAAATCAAAAGAGTTTTTGGCTAAACATTAGGAAGAACTTTGTGACAGTTTGAGCGGTTCCTTAGTGGAACAGTCTTCCTTGGGAAGTGGTGGTCTCTCCTTTGGAGATTTTGAAGCAGAGGCTAGATGACCTTCTGACAGCAGATCATGAGAGGGAGGGCAGGAAGGATGGCATCAGTGCTTGGCTCTCATGCCCCTTTCTTGCATGGCCAGGGTAATGCCCATTGCCACTTTGGGGTCAGGAAATAATTTTTCTTCAGGCCAGATTGGCCCAGGGATCCTGGAGGGGACTTCTTGGCATGGGGTAGGGGTCACTGGGGGTTTGGGGGGAGGTAGTTGTGAATTTCCTGCGTTGTGCAGGGGGTTGGACTAGATGACCCTGGTGGCCCCTTCCACTGCCTGCCTGAGTAGACAATCTGCCAAGCAGATTCTCTGCTGCTGAGCCGTGGCCTCTTCCCTGGCAGTCTTGAACACGTGAAGCTGCCTTATTCTGAATCAGACTCTTGGTCCACCATAGCCAGTATTGTCTGCTCAGACTGGCAGCGGCTCTCCCAGGTCTCAGGCTGCGGTCCTTCCCATCACCTCCTGCCTGGTCCTTTTAACTGGAGATGTTGGGGATTGAACCTGGGACCTTCTGCACTCCCAAGCGGATGCTCTACTGCTGAGCCATGGTTCCTTCCCGGACAGTCTTGAACACTCAAAGCTGCCTTATATTGAATCAGACCATCAGTCCATCAAAGGTAGTGTTGTCTACTCAGACTGGCAGTGGCTTTCCAGAGTCTTAGAGAGAGGTCTGTTTCATCACCTACTACCAGATCCTTTTCACTGGAGATGCTAGAGATTGAACCTGTGGCCTTCTGCAAGCCAAGCAGATGCTCTACCACTGAGCCATGGCCCCTTTCCACGGCTCTCCAGGATGTCAGGCAGAGGTCTTTCACGTCACCTACTACCTGGTCCTTTTTAACTGGGGATGCTGGGGATTGAACCTGGGACCTTCTGCATGCTGAGCAGATGCTCTACCTCTGAGCCACAGCCCCTCCCGTTCATCCCCCGTGCTGCCCAGCTACTTAACCTCTGGGTTGGACAAACCTCCCTTCCACCGGCCAATGGCGAAACAAACAAAGGGATCAAATTCTGAGGCCGGCTGTCTTTGATTCCGCGCCTTTCGAGCCTGGTTTTGTTTTGACAGCAACGAAGTTGAGGAATCCCTTGGTGACAGTTATTCAGACAACACTTTTCGGCAGGGAAACTAAACGGAGTCATTCCGCTCGGCACAGAGAAGGATCATTATTGTTAATTGCTCACGGGGTTCTTTAAGTGTGCAAAACACCGAGCCATTGGAGCAGTTTTTTTCTGCAGAGGGCTGAGAACACAAGAATGCATGAAGAATCCCAATCTTCTAATCCAAAGGTTGATCGGAAAAGGCAAGTCTTAAGATGCACCCCGAAGGCCTTTAGGAAGCAGCCATTTACAATTCCTTAGAGAGAGAGAGAGAGAGAGTTTCAGACCTGGGAGTCAACAGCCAATAACAAGCACACTTTCCCAGGTTCCTACCAGTTGGACCTCTACTGAGCATGGTCCTAGGGTTGCCAACCTGGAGATCTCCCAGAATTACAACTGATCTCCAGACAAAGACATCAGTTCCCCTGGAGAAAATGGCAGCTTTGGAAGGTAGATTCTGTGGCATCCCATCTCTGCTGAGGTCCCTCCCCTCCCCAAACTCTACCCCACCCAAATCTCCAGGAATTTTCCAATCTGGAGTTGGCAATCCTAGCTAGTTTACAGAGGACCTCAAGGGTCTGGTTGACTGATACCTATAGAGGGGTCCTTCAGGCAGTGCGAGCCTAAACAGTGCATCTCAAGAAGAGTTACATCCTTCTAAGACCACTGACGTTCTTTCACATCACCTAATGCCTTCTCTTTTCAACTGGAGAGGCCAGGGATTGAACCAGGCTCCACCCCCAAAGTCTCCAGGAATTTCCCAACCCAGAGTTGGCAACCCTATCTTAAAGTAAGAGGCGGAGGCTAGCTTCCTTCATCCCTTTCTAATGGTGGCCCCCTCAATGGCAGCCAGAAGTTGGAAGCAGGGCCATAGCCAGGGGGGTTTGCGGGGAGGGGCTGTGGCTCAGTGGTAGAACATCTTGTTGGCATGCAGAAGGTTCAATCCCCTGCATCTCCAGTTAAAGGGACTAGGCGAGTAGGTGATGGGAAAGACCCCTGCCTGAGACCCTGGAGAGCCGCTGCCGGTCTGAGTAGACAATACTGACTTTGATGGATTGAGGGTCTGATCCAGTATAAGGCAGTGTCATGTGTTCATGTGTTCAGGTTGAGGCCAGTGGATACCCTGCCTTGCCTGTAGCAATTGTTTGCCCTATTTAAGGATTTATGTTTTTCTTTTTTAAAAAATGCATTAGTTTCCATTAGAAAAACAAATTCTTCTTTGTAGAATAGGAAACATTTTGATTGACTGAACAAAAAACATCCTTCATAGGGCTTGAATAAACTCCAAAATAAGTCATAGAAATAAAAAATAATAATAATGTCATAGAAATTAAAAAAAAATTCTTGAGGGTTTCATTGAACAAGACCCCAGTTGCAAAGGAAAAAAATCAATATTTCATTAAGAATTTTCCTTTGACAATGAAGTAATTTTTTTAAGAAGCAGCAGAGACACTAGGGGAATAAAACAAAAGAAAATAAAGAAAATACAGTTTTGTCTCGTTCACCTTATATGCCCTTTCACCCTCCCTTTCGAAACATGGCAGTGAAAATAATCCTGGACAAAGTATCAGCAGAGCTTTTATAAATGAACATTTGGAGCGGCACAGTGATATAGCCATTTGGAGCTGGCTATGATACATGTGCATACCATGTGGCATTACAATGTACCTCTGCCTTTTCCATGGATGTGCGCATATGCCATGTTGCTTAGAGCCACGTTTGAACGGTTTTATGCTGCAATCCTACGCAGTTACTCCCCTGCTAAGCCCACTGAAATTAATAGACTTACACTAGAGTAACTCTGCAAAGAGCTGCAGTGTTAGAAGCCCACGCAGAGTGGGATAAAATGCTCAGGACTCACAGAATTAATGCAGAAGGCAGGTATATTCAAACCTCACACAAGAATAGGGTTGGCAGGCCCCTCTTCGCCACCGGTGGGAGATTTTTTTGGGGGGTGGAGCCTAGAGGAGGGCGGGGTTTGGGGAGGGGAGAGACTTCGATGCCATAGAGTCCAGTTGCCCAAGTGGCCATTTTCTCCAGGTGAACTGATCTCTATCGGTCAGTTGTAATAGCAGGAGATCTCCAGTTAGTACCTGGAGGTTGACAATCCTACACAAAAGGCATCATGAATTCGGTCAAAACGTTGGGCTGCATCCCATGGAAGATTTCCCCCATGGACAACAGAACACGTGGAAGCAGAAGCGCTCCCAATGGCTCCTTACGGTCTGCTTGCGCATAGTGAAAGTGATTGTATCCCTACTAAAGCCCCATGCAAAGTGGAAGTGATTGTATCCCCACTAAAGCCCTATGTGTCTTGGGACCAGGGTATTTGAAAGTCCATCTTCTCCCATATGTCCCCGGCTGGGAATTAACATCACAGGGAGAGGCTCTCCAGACTGGCCCGCCGATAGGATTGCCAACCCCAGATTGGGAAATACCTGGAGGTTTTTGGGGTGGGGCTTGAGGAGTGCAGGGTTTGGAGCGGGGAGGGACTTCAGTTCCATCGAGTCCAATTGCCAAAGTGGCCATTTTCTCCCGGGGAACTGATCTCTGTTGCCTGGAGATCAGTTGTAATAGCAGGAGATCGCCAGCCACCACCTGGAGGTTTAGCACAACTAAGAACACCTTATGCTGAATAAGGAAATGACAGGAGAACAACCAGCAAAAAGCTCAAAATCAAATGACTATTTGAGCTACAAATTTAAACGACAGTCTTATGTATCTATGCACAAAAAAACGCCAAGTGTAACAACTGCAAGCACGAAATACACAGTGAGTATACAGTATAACACAACATGAAAAAGGTCCAAGGATATATACAATATGAAACGAACGGGCAACAAGAAGTCCAATGATAAAGCTGACTGTGAATCCAATAGCTTGGTAATCAGCAATTTCTGTAGCCTGGGCGAGGGCTGCGTTGTATCATGTCTTCTTCCCCAACAAGGCACCAACCAGACTTCAACAGGGTATAATGCCATAGAGTCCATTTTCTCCAGGTGAACTGAACTCTGTTGCCTGGAGATTAGTTGTAATAGTGGGAGAACTCCAGTCATGACATGGAGGTTGGCAGCCCTAGCGGTCCTAATTGTGATTTTTAAATTGTAGTCCTTTTTAAAAAATATATATAATTGTTTTATTCACATCGTAAGCCACCTTGAGTTCTGCAAGGTAGAAAGGCAGTTAAAAACGTTGTAAATAAAATAATAAAATAAAGATCTTGTCCATGTACTTAGGGGAGGGGCCGTGGCTCAGTGGTACAGCCTCTGCTTGGCGTGCAGAAGGTCCCAGGTTCAATCCCTGGCATCTCCGGTTAAAGCACTGGTTCCCAACCGGGGGTCCGTGGACCCCCAGGGGTCCGCGAGAACTGAATTGAGGTCCGCGAAACAAAGTTATAAACCCATAATAAATTAATATTTTCAATTAAAAGTTCTCTATTATAAAAATATATATTCAAATATTATTCTAAGTTTAATGTTTTACTAACAGTTATGATTAAAGTTTATTTTCAAATTCTCGGAATTTTAATTTTGAACCTTGGGGTCCCTGCACCGAACAAAAAAGTCCTAGTGGTCCCTGGTCAAAAAAAGGTTGGGAACCACTGGGTTAAAGGGACTAGGCAGGTAGGTGATGTGAAAGACCCCTGCCCGAGACCCTGGAGAGCCGCTGCCGGTCTAACAGCACATTTCTAAAGAGAGTTACTCCAGTCTAAGCCCATTGAAATGAATGGGCTTAGACTGGAGTAACTCTTCTTAGGAATTCACTGTAAGTAGACAATACTGACTTTGATGGACCAACGGTCTGATTCAGTATAAGGCAGCTTCATGTGTTCACGTGTTCCAACGAAGTTTTAAAAGCAAACAAAACCAAGCCTATATAAATCAAACTGTAACAGTAAAAACATAATGAAACTATCCACTCCCTAAGAACAATTAAAAAACATACCAATAAAAACCACCAATAAATGCAAACCCAGGCATAAAAGCCCATAAAACAAGAGAGTGGTCTAAAATGAAATTCAAAAAACAGTTCTTAGTCTAAGAGCAGACTCTAAGCAGCTACAAAAGATGGAACCCGGTACAGCACAGAACCCGGCCGTTCCAAAAATGGGCCTTGGCGGCGGGTCTTTGTTAGGATCTGAAACTCACTTAATTAATCTGCTACCATTCAGAGTGATGGATCTTGGTTTTGGCTTGTTGAAAATAAAGGTTCATGTAACGGATCTCGCTATCTAAGACCCAACAGTCTTCCGCTCATAGAGACACCTCTCAATATTCTCGAAATCTGCCGGGTCTGCGGGAACTTGTTTACATGCAATCTAGGTCATGATCCTCATTCTAAATTTAAATGGCTGCCTTCTAACAAGAGCGTCGCTCAGCTCACTCCTCTGGGAAATTCCTCCAGGAAGGCACAGTTGGCGATTCCAAATATCGGAGTCCGAAAAACAACCGCCACCCTGATTTTCAAGAAAGCTGCAATCTCGTAGCAGGGCTGCAATCTTATTTGCGTAACGGTTGGGGTTTTTTAGCTGTTCCAGAGGGGCCGTACCGCCCCAGCACAGGCTCAGAGCTCCCCTTCAGTCATGAGACTGCATTTTGTGCATCTTCTCGTGTTATTTCAGAACAAAAGCCGAGAATATCGTAAGAGATGATTTTGGATTTAACAGCTCGGCAGTTTTGACCTGAAAATCCCTGTTCTAATTTTGCTAATCCCTTGAGCATGTGAGTCTTTATTTCCCTGCTATTCCTTGCACTGAATTCCCCATCAAATGTACGCCTTTCTCGTCACGTTATTTTGTGTGTCTGTACGTCAGCATCGGACTTGCGTTGCATCTATAAATGACACATATCGTAGGTATAAATAACCCATCCATGGAATGTAAAAACTCTACAACGTGACCTACAACACAGAAATCTACAATGGCCACATCAGGAACAAGAGAAATTAAGTGCCGGATTCTGCTCAATGGGCATTCTTCGGGTTGGGTGGTGTTTAGGTCATCCATGTGATGAGAGCCAATGTAATGTGGTGGAGAGAGTGATGGACTAGGATCCTGAGCGACCTGGGTTCGAATCCCCCCTTCTCCCATGGAAGCGCACTGGGTGACCTCGATCCGTCACAAACTCTCAGCCTAGCCTATCTCACAGGATTGTTGTGAGAAAACGGAGGAGGGGAGAACAATGTTCTAAAGCCGCTTCGAGTCCCAAGTGGGTAGAGCTATAAATAAATAAATGCAGGGCCAAATAAATGCATGCTGAGTCCCAGTTTCCCCCTTTTCTGCCACAGCCTACCGCACTGCCTGGGCAATCAAAACCAGACAGCGAGGAGCCAGAATTGGCATCGGATCAGAAGCCTGTGAAAAGCTGCCCTCAAGGTCCTTATCATAGAATTGGAAGGGACCACCAGGGTCATCTAGTCCAACCCCCTGCACAATGCAGGAAACTCACAACTACCTCCCCCCCACACACCCAGTGACCCCTACTCCATGCCCAGAAGATGCCCTCCCTCTCATCATCTGCCTAAGGTCATAGAATCAGCATTGCTGACAGATGGCCATCCAGCCTCCGCTTAAAAACCTCCAGGCTTGTGTTGCCTGGCCCGAATGGGGGTATAAAACTCCTGCTGTCTGGTCAGGGGCTGCTTGACCCTACTGGTTCTAAGGAAAAGGAGATGGCTCACCCTCCGTTACAACTGCCTGCCCGCAGATGGAATCAGGTTTCAGCATCTCTTTCCGAGTCTCAGGTGTCGGCCAGGTCAGCGTGAAGCTAACTTGTTGCGTCCACGACCCTGGACTTCCTTGGGGGTGTCCCATCCAAGAACTAACCAGGGCTGACCCCGCTTAACTTCTGAGATCTGACAAGATTGGGCTAGGCTGGCCTATCCGGGTCAGGTCTACTACCACCACCACCACCACCACCACCACCACCACCACCACCACCACCACCTCCTCCTCCTCCTCCTCCTCCTCCTCCTCCTCCTCCTCCTCCTTCCTGCAGCAGCAGCGAATCTTTCTTGGAAGGTGCATTTGAACTTGTTATAAGATCAGCCGTGAATACTGGGAAGGCTGTTTTGAGATTTTATTATATTGTCCCTCTGAGGGGCATATTGCCCCTGCAGCAGTTAAAACATTTAGTGCTAAAGTCGTTACAGGCTGTAGGGGTCTGGATTAGTGTGGTAACAGATAATATTGATGGACTGTCAACAAGATTTTTACACAATATTCTGGGAACTCCAAGATGTGTAACGGGAATAGCTTTGAGAAACGAGATTGGTCTTTTGAAGCAAAGGCTTGGTGGAGAGCATTTAATCTGAAAATTAGGATGTTGAAATCAAATTTAGAATCAGGATTTGGATTAGTTATGCTGGATCATCGTACGAGTGATTGGGACAAATGCTTGGCATTCAGGTTATTACATTTGGGCAACACCAATAATATGATAGGAACTATGAGAAGTTGTCAATTGAGTCAGTTAATTAAAAGATGTTGGAGGGATCTTGATTATAAGAGTATTCTGGTTAGAGCTGGCAGAGTATGTTCATCCTTTTCCGTTGTTGTTCTTCCTCCGATAAAAATGCCAAACTGTTTGAATTATCTTTTCCAAAGTATGAGGGACATTTATGCTTGCAGGTTTGAATGCCTTGCCATCAGCGGTACTGTTAAGAAGATGTAACGATATTCCATACTCTAAAAGATTCTGCAGATGTGGAACTAACTGTATTGACTCTATAGATCGTATTCTTTTGCATTTCACTGAATGCTCTGATCTGAGAGCCGAATTGATTTTTCCTCTGCTTAAGCAGGACTTAGGGGAGGGACTGTGACTCAGTGGTAGAGCCTCTGCTTGGCATGAAGAAAGTCCCAGGTTCAATTCCCAGCATCTCCAGTTAAAGGGACTAGGCAGGTAGGTGATGTGAAAGACCCCTACCTGAGACCCTGGAGAGCCACTGCCAGTCTGAGTAGACAATACCGACTTTGATGGACTAAGGGTCTGATTCAGTATAAGGCAGCTTCATGTGTTCATGTGACTCTGTCTCTCTATGTCTTCTTGGTTACTCAGAGGTTAAGGCAAACAAGTAACTTTGCACGTGGCTAAATTTTTGGCGGCTGTAGTAAAGCACATCGTAACTTGGGAAGTAAGCCCTAGGCTTCCTTTGTAGTGTGTGATTGCTCACTGTTTATTACTCTTGTCATGAAAACAGTAATTAAGAAGAAGTGTTCTTTGTAACGGTGCCGTTCCTCTTAGAAATGCTAGTTCATCTCATAGATTAGAGTCCAGCAGCACCTTAGAAACCAACAAGATTTTCGGGATATAAGCTTTCGAGTGTCCAAAGAGCCCTTGGTCAGGTGCTACAGGACTCAAATTTACATAAGAACATAAAAAAAGGCCCTGCTGGATCAGACCGAGGTCCATTGAGTCCAGCAGTCTGTTCACAGAGTGGCCAACCAGGGACCTCTAGGAAGCCCACAAGCAAGACGACTGCAGCAGCACCATCCTGCCTGTGTTCCCCAGCACCCAAAATAATGGGCATGCTCCTCTGATACTGGAGAGAAATAGGTATGCATCATGACTGGTATCCATTTTTACTAGTAGCCATGGATAGCCCTCTCCTCCATGAACATGTCCACTCTCCTCTTAAAGCCTTCCAAGTTGGCAGCCATCACCATATCCTGGGGCAGGGAGTTCCACCAGATAACTATGCGTTCTGTGAAGAAATACTTCATTTTCTCTGTTTTGAATCTCTCGCCCTTCAGCTTCAGCTTCAGATGACCCCGCATCATGTAGCTCTTCTAACCGCAGTCGAACATGGCTGCCCTCCTGACAAAATCACCTCATAGTTCCCTGTGCGGTTTCAAAGATGCAAAATAATGTTTCACAATTTTAACTACAAAAAAACAGAGTACCGATTTAAAAACATTTAATCAGGCGAGACTGTTTCTGCCCATAAATCATATGGAGAAAGGTTTTCAGTGCTCCTGTTCCGGTGTTTTGCCTGCTCTTTCCGTCATAGAATCATGGAGTTGGAAGGGGCCACCAGGGTCATCTAGTCCAACCCCCTGCACAATGCAGGAAATTCACAACTACTTCCCCCCCACCCCCATATTCCATGCCCAGAAGATGGCTATGATGCCCTCCCTCTCATGAACTGCCTGAGGTCATAGAATCAGCATTGCTGACAGATGGCCATCTAGCCTCTGCTTAAAAACCTCCAGGGAAGGAGAGCTCACCACCTCCCGAGGAAGCCTGTTCCACTGAGGAACCGCTCTGACCCTTAGAAAATTCTTCCTGACATCTAGAAGGAAACTCTTTGGATTTAATTTCAACCCCTTGGTTCTGGTCCGACCTTCTGGAGCAACAGAAAACAACTCAGCACCCTCCTCTCTATGACAGCCCTTCAAGTACTTGAAGACAGTTATCATATCCCCTCTCAGTCTTCTCCTCTGCAGGCTTCCTTGGAGTAAATATTTTACCACCGTCCCTGCATGAGATGACTCAGTAATGGAGCGCACACCTCAATCTTGGCAAAGCCCCGGTCTCATCCATTACACTTTGGATTGGAACGCCGCCATGTGGATTTCGGGCTGCCTTTTTGGCTGGCTTCTGAGCGCTGCTGGCACCGGCAGAGCGCTTCGGTCAATAAATTACTTTCACGTTGAGCGCTCAGTACCGAGGTTGCCAACTTGGTTTCCCTGGCAGAGCTCTTACCTTTATAAAGTACCATGACAGGCAGAATTTCATTAGGTGTGATTTTCCTGGATGTGGAGATGCAGCGGTAGGGAAAGCCTCTGTAAGTTTACTCGGCACTGAAGACTTGAATTACTTGCCACAGCCTTGTAAACATTAAGCTGCCTTATACTGAATCAGACCCTTGGTCCATCAAAGTCAGTATTGTCTGCTCAGACCGGCAGTGGCTCTCCAGGGTCTCAGGCTGAGGTCTTTCACATCGCCAAGTCCCTTTAACTGGAGAACCTGGGACCTTTTTCATGCCAAGCAGATGCTCTACAGACTGAGCCACACAGCCCCTGTGTGATCTAAAGTGGTATAGTGGTTAACATGCTGGACTGCAGCTGAGGAGACTTGGGTTCAAATCTCTACTCTGCTCAGCTACAGATGTTTTCCCCCCAGATGCATGCCACACGTATGCTAGGGTGGCCAACCTCCAGGTACTAGCTGGAGATCTCCTGCTGTTACAACTGATCTCCAGGCGATAGAGATCAGTTCCCCTGGAGAAAATGGCAATTGGACTCTATGACATTGAAGTCCCTCCCCTCCCCAAACTCTGCCCTCCTCAAGCTCCGCCCCAAAAATCTCCCGCCGGCGGCAAAGAGGGACCTGACAACCCTACCAGGTGTGCTTGTGAGTTCTGACCTGCGAACTCAGTTTCCAGGTGCCCAGGGCCTGATGTGGATTGCGACCACCGCACACGATGAAAATGGGCTTCATTGTTTCCCCCGGAGCATTTTGGCCAACCTAAAATAGCCCTGGGAGGGCTGCTAGTTGCCCCACTGGGGGCTTCCTGTGTACTGACGGAGTACATGAAATGGGGGCAAAGACCGCTTCCTTAGGGCTGTTTCAGGTCAGGAAAATCGCACATGGGGAAGAAGACATAAGCCATCTTCTCCTTGTGCCCCACAATCGTGATCCGATTTGGGGCTGCGCACACCCGGGAACTGAGTTCCCAGCACAGTATTCACATGTCTGATCATGCGGACTCTGGAAAACACAATGTGTAGTTAATCGGTTGCCAAGTTCCAGGTGGGACCTGGAGATCACCTGGAATTACAGCTGATCTCCAGGCAGCAGCGGTCTGTTCCTCAGTATAAAATAGCCGCTTTGGAAGGTAGACTCTATGGCATTATGCACGATTGAAGTCCCTCTCCAGGTATTTCCCAACGTGTAGCTGGTAACCCTACCAAGCGGGGAGGAGGTCAGAAGAAGAAGAGTTGGTTTTTATACGCCGACTTTCTCTACCACTTAAGGGTGATTCAAACTGGTTTACAATCACCTTCCCTTCCCCTCCCCACAACAGACACCCTGTGGGTGGGGCTGGGGCTGAGAGAGTGTGACTAGCACAAGGTCACCCAGCTTGCTTCAGGTGGAGGAGTGGGGAATCAAACGCGGTTCTCCAGATCAGACTCCACCACTCTTAACCACTACACCAAGCCTGCAGTTGGCAACCCTAGGAGTTAGCCCCCCAACCATGAAGCTAGTTGGGTGACCTGGGGCCAGTTCACATCTCTCAGCCTCACTTCCCTTCCAGGGTTGTTGTGTGGACAAAATGACTAGGGGAGAGTCACGTATGCCGCTAGACTTACCCGTTGCCTGGTGGCATCGGTGACCTCCCTCCCCTGTCCTCAGCCCCCATCCTCGATAATTTGAGGAGTGGGAGAAAAATTGGGGAGAAGGGTTTGGTATTGATGGTGACGATGTAGGAATGTCTGGTTGCTGGGTATGCAAGGTGGGGTGTAAACCAGATTGATTCTTCCTTAAGTAGTAGAGAAAGTCGGCATATAAAAACCAACTCTTCTTCTCCTGAAGAGGAGAAGACTGAGAGGGGATATGATAACCATCTTCAAGTACTTGAAGGGGTGTCATATAGAGGAGGGTGCCGAGTTGTTTTCTGTTGCTCCAGAAGGTTGGACCAGAACCAATGGGATGAAATTAAATCAAAAGAGTTTCCGTCTAGACATTAGGAAGAACTTTCTAACAGTCAGAGAGGTTCCTCAGTGGAACAGGCTTCCTCGGGAAGTGATGAGCTCTCCTTCCCTGTAGGTTTTTAAGCAGAGGCTAGATGGCCATCTGTCAGCAATGCTGATTCTATAACCTTAGGGAGATCATGAGAGGGAGGGCACCTTGACCATCTTTTGGGCATGAAGTATGGGTCACTGGGGGTGTGGGGGGGAGGTAGTTCAGAATTTCCAGCATTGTGCAGGGGGTTGGACTAGATGACCCTGGTGGTCCCTTCCAATATGATCCTTCTCCTCCTCCTCCTCCTTCTTCTTCTTCTTCGTCTTCTGACTGAACCACAAACCATCTTGATAGCCCCCAGAGAGCTCTGCGGCCCTCTAAATCTAGATGCTGGGTCCAGGGACCATCAGCCTCTTCGGCTATTCTGCAGTCACAAGTAGAGAAATAACACTTGCATACGCTTTCTCCAACTTTAAGCCCCGTCAGCTTTTACATCAAACTTTGCTAACCGAATTCTCTTGAGACCGATGGACCTCCCTGGAGAGGGGAGGAAAAATACCGGGGGGAGAGGCAGACTTTGTGCGAGGAATTGTAATAATAGTTTAAGAGGAGTGAGCCGGCAGAAAGCGCGGTCCTTTGGCTTCCTTTCATTCCTCAGCCCTTTGGGATTTAAAGAGGGGAAATAAGAGCCAGCGACCTCACAAATGAGGGCCTTTGAATTTCTGAGCAGTTTCACAATTCAGAAATTCAAAGGCGATTCTCCGAAATCCAGGCTGAGCTGCCAGGGAGAGCTGCCATCTCTCCAGCGAGGTGAAATGCTCCCTCGGAGGGGCTGTGATTTGCAAGGCGTGGGGATTTTGCGCGTGAAGACACATAGAGGAAAGGGATTTTTCCGGTGATTTTTGTACCACCGGAAAACTCTCTTTCTGGATTGCACAAAGCCGTGAGCCGTCATCAACTCGGCAATAGCTGTTTCTTCCTCAAAGTCCCCAATTTTCACCAGCTGCTTGAGAGAACCGTCCCTCTTGGGGACGGACAGTTTGCGGCTGCCTGCCTCTCAGGCGGAAAGTGAGATTTTGGAAGCGTTTCAAAAGGCGTTTAAATCGAGCTTCTGGGAGGGGAGGGAAGCGGTCGGTCAGAAGTCTCCTGTGGCTTCTCATCAAGCGGCGCATAAATTATGTATCCCTTTGGAAAGTCTGCAAACCGTTTCGTGCCCTTCCCACATAAATTTGCACGGCACATAGGAGTCACCTTGTGGCGAACGCTAACTTTGCCGGTATGTAGGGTTGCCAACTCTGGATGGGGAAATTCCTGGAGATTTGGGGAGTGGAGCCTGAGGAGGGTGGAGATTGGGGAAGGAAGGGTGTTCAGCAGGGATGTTTGACCATGGAATTATAAAATCCTAGAGTTGGAAGGGACCACCAGGGTCATCTAGTCCAACCCCCTGCACAATGCAGGAAACTCACAACTACCCCCCCACACCCCCAGTGACCAGAAGATGGCCAATATGCCCTCCCTCTCATCATCTGCCTAAGGTCATAGAATCAGCACTGCTGACAGATGGCCATCTAGCCTCTTCTTAAAAACCTCCAGGCAAGGAGAGTTCACCACCTCCCAAGGAACCCTGTTCCACTGCTGCTCTAACTGTTAGAAAATTATTCCTAATGTCTGGATGGAAACTCTTTTGTTTTAATTGACCACAGAGTCCACCCTCCAAAGCAGCCATTTTCCCCAGGGTAACTGATCTCTGTACTCTGGATACCAGCTGTAATTCCAGGACATCTCCAGGCCTGGAGGTTCTCAACCTCTCTGCATTTTTTTAGGGTAAGGTTGCCAGGTCCCTCTTTGCCACTGGTGGGAGGTTTTTGGGGTGGAGCCTGAGGAGGGTGGGGTTTGGGGAGGGGAGGGACTTTAATGCTATAGAGTCCAATTGCCAAAGCGGCCATTTTCTCCAGGTGAACTGATCTTTATTGGCTGGAGATCAGTTGTAATAGCAGGAGATCTCCGGCTAGTACCTGGAGGTTGGCAACCCTACTTGTTACAGTTTGCAGGATCAACAGGGGCCCCCCTTTTGCTACCATGCTGCAGGTTGCAGTTTCTGGAGTTATCGTTCCCTTGGTCCCGGCAGAATAAGGCCAACTAAAAATCAGGAGAAAAGATTTCTTTTGTTAGCAGTCTCAACGGCTACCGAACTCTGAATCCGCAAGCAGTCCCTGCTGCTCCGATCTCTCCTCTACCTTGCAAAACTGCAATCCAGCAGGGACAGCTGTGACATTATCAGGTCAGCCCTCCCTGCCAGGCGACCTTATATTTCTTTGGGAGTAGAAGTCAGCGATGTCAAAATAGCTGTGCCTTCTTCCAGCTCCCCATAATGGAAAGGGACAGGTAATTTATCGAGAGGGCGCTGGAAGCTCACGCAAAACGCTCTTCGACAGACTGGATTTCTCGGCCTTTGCTACAAATAGCTTACGATGGGAATATTGTGAGCATATTTGAAATCTCCGAAGTAATGCTTTTGTGAGGAACGAGGCGCTGCCTGTAGAAAAGCAGGTAGCTTGTCTGTGGCTGGAGAGGCACATGGACAGTGAGATGAAGGCCCCTTGGAGAAGAAGATCTGAGCAAGAGGAGGTTAAATTTTTTTTTCAAAAAATGCACCGAGAAAAGCGAAATACCCCAATCCTTAGGAACGAGCAAAATTAAAAGAAATGTGCACGTTATGCTTAAATAATTCCTGTAATGCAAGGGCTATGAGATCACCCCTTATGTCGATGTGTTACAGTTCCGGCACCAGGCTGGTGGAGGAGCCGCCTTTCGGGACGGGTATGCCCCTTTTTATTTTTGCCAAGATACGCCACCGGTGGCGTATCTCCTGTGGAACCCTAGACTGGCGTAGGCAATTCCTCTCAGGAATGCATTGTTTGACTGAGAAAGAGTTACTAGCCCAAGGTTACTCAGTAAGCTTCACAGCAGAACGGGGATTTAAACCCAAAGGAGTCGCCAACTAGAGCTGTTGAAAAAAAAATCAGTTAAATTCGGATTTGGCAAAATTCAGCCCGTTTTTATTCAGGAAATGCCGAAGTCCGAACTCCCCCTATTCGGATCCGTGGAATTTGGCATGAAATTCTGCGTTCCTGAATAAATTTGGCCGAATAAAGCCATTTAAAGCACATTCGCGGCTTTCCGTGGCTCCGGGGGGGGGGCATTTTTGGAGGTAGAGGTCCCAAACGTTCAGGGTAGCTTGGAGGGACCATACTTGCAAGAACCCCCATGTTTGGTGAAGATTGGGTCAGGGGGTCCCGAGTTATGGGGTCTGGAAGGGGTCCCCCCATCCGCCCATTGGAATGAATGGGAGCCGACAATCCTTAATGTGCATCTAGAGAGCGCCAAATCCAAGGCAAAACCTCCCATTGTTTCTGGGGCAGCCAGAGAGAGACTCACCGACCAACACTGTGAAAACAGTGAAAACAGCAACAATCACCGCTGCACTGACTCAACTCCAGGCGAGGGTGGCAACGGGCAGAAAAAGGCAGAATGCACACTCCTGCAGAGGTGAGCGGGCACCCCCCGGCAGAACAGGCAAAAGCCCCCCTTTGGCTTCCCCCCATTCACAGAAACTGCTCCCCCCCACAGAATCTGCTTTCCCCACTCCCCCCCCACACGAGAAAAGGTATAGAGAAAAAACCCAAAAATCAAACTGTGTGGATGTCTTCCAGCAGGAGCAGGGAGAAGTAAATCCAATCCTATTCCAGTAAGCAGGATCTCTCAGGATCAGCACCACCAAAATGGAAGGAAATGAATACAGACTCGGGACGGGACGCGAGTTTTTATACTCTTCTCCTGGCCAATTCAAAAGGGAGAATCCCTGCTCTGATTGGCCAGAAGAAGACCCAGCTTGGCCACCATTGGCCACGGGAGAACGCTGATTCGGGGATGCCGAATTTCCCCAAATTTATTCGGCGTCCGCCCGAACTCGCCAAATTCAGCTCGTCGTTTTCCCTCCTTTTTTGACTTTGGCACTATCCGAACTGGAAACCGCCGAATTGGGGAAAAATTGGCTGTTTTTCAGTTTGGATGGAACCGAATTGACAGCCCCATCGACAACCTCCAGGTGGGGCCTGGGATTCTCCTGGAATTAAAACGACAGGTAAGTTCCCCTGGAGGAAATGGCTGCATTGGAGGACAGAGTCTATGACTATATACCTTGCTGAGGTCCCTCTCCTCCCCAAAGCCTGTTTTTCCCAGGCTCCACCCTCACATATCCAGGAATTTCCAAACCTGTTGGCAACCCTTGAACCCAGGTCGCCCCGGTCTTACTCCAAACTCTAACCACCATAAGCTTAGTATATAGAACATGCCAAGTTCTTTGTGCATGTTATCAAGTAACCCGTTCAAAAGGCTAGTACTATTATTCCCCAAGAAGAAGAAGAGTTGGTTTTTATATGCCGATTTTCTCTACCTTTTAAGGAGAATCAAACCGGCTTATAGTCTCCTTCCCTTCTCTTCCCCACAACAGGCACCTTCATAGAATCATATAATCATAGAGCTGTAAGGGACCACCAGGGTCATCAACCCACTGCACAATGCAGGAATTTCACAACTACCTCCCCACACACCCCTAGTGACCAGAAGATGGCCAAGATGGCCTTGTGATGTAGGTGGGGCTGAGAGAGTTCAGAGAGAACTGTGACTAGCCCAAGGTCATCGAGCTGACTTCATGGGTAGGAGTGGGGAAACCAACCTGGTTCACCAGATTAGAGTCCACCACTCTTAACCACTACACCACGCCTAGACGGGTGGCCGAGAGAAGACGGACCTGCCCGAAATCACGTAGGGCGTTTGCAGCTAAAGACAGATTCGGACTAGGGAGCTGCCCAGCTCACGGCTCCACACCAGCTCAGAAGCTGCAACAGGAGGGATCCCTTCCCACCACGGATTGAAGCTTAATTTCTCTAGCCGTCCCTTATTAACTTGTTGCACTGATGTGTACTGAGAAATTTAATACAACTTGCAATCATTATAATTGCATGGGCGTTGTGCTAATGACCCGCAACACAGATGGATCGTTTTCCTTAGCGGGTGTGCGGGCTTCGTTTGGGTCCCAGGGGCTTTTGAAGCTTCAGCTTTTAAAAGAGCAAGACAGAAACAAAACTAGGAGCATTTCCACCTCCACCCCCAACAGCTTCTTTCCCCCCCCTAACAGTTTGTGGTATAGGCATGTGTATGTGGAGAAGAAAGGACCATATACTTATAGATTGTGGGATGGCCGTGTATGGAATGCTTCCCATTTGGTGCCTGTGTACTCTAGTGGGGGCTAATGAGTTTTGAGCCAGATGATCCTTTTTTTTTTTTTTGCCAGTAATTCAGAATGAGGTTGGACCGGTTCAGGATGGAAACAACTTAGGTCTTTAGTCGGGACCTTTAGAGATGCCTCAAGAGCCCTGTGGCGCAGAGTGTTAAGCTGCAGTACTGCAGTCAAAAGCTCTGCTCACGACCTGAGTTCGATCCTGACAGAAGTCAGTTTCAGGTAGCCGGCTCAAGGTTGACTCAGCCTTCCATCCTTCCAAGATCGGTCAAATAAGTACCCAGCTTGCTGGGGGTAAAGGGAAGATGACTGGGGAAGGCACTGGCAAACCACCCCGCAAAACAAAGTCTGCCTAGAAAACGTCGAGATGTGACGTCTCCCCATGGGTCAGGAATGACCCGGTGCTTGCACAGGGGACCTTTACCTTTTACAAGAGACACCACCACCATCAGCTGTAGAGGCTGAGAGAAGAGTAAGGACAAGACAACGGACAAAGGACTATGTTATGGGTCAAGAAAGGGGGAAATGTGGTATAGGCATGGGTATGTCTCTTTAAGAGAATTGCAAGAAAATTGTGTATAAGAATATGTAAAATGTGCGAGTGTGTGCAGCAGTTTGGATGTGTTTTTAGGTTGCTTATCTGACTGAAATAAAGAGACTTGGGACTTAAGCATGGAGGTGTTATTTAACAGACATAACACAGTTCCCCTTTCCCCCCCCACCAGCAGATTTAACGTTTTGAGACAAGTCGCGCTACCAAAGTTGACCAAGGCCAACTGAGGTTCTGACCCCTCCTTCAGCACGGAAATCTCTTATCCAGTTGCAGAATTTCAGCGCTGTGGAATGACTCCATTTCTAAGCCGCCGGTTCATGTGTTTATGCGACGCCCGCGGCGTCCTCGATTGCGTCAATCCATCTCGTGCTGGCTCTTCCTCTTTTTCTGCCGCCTTCCACTTTTCCTAGCATGATTGTCTTTCCCAGTGACTCTTGTCTTCTCACTTGTTCCGATTGCGCTTCTCCAGCTCGCTTCCTCAGATAACTGTGCTAGCAGTTGCCGCTGCAACGCTGCAAAGCCAATCAGACCGTCAGTGGCCAATCAGAAGCCATGCTTGGCAAGAGCCCTGACTTGGTGGGTGCCAAGAAAGGGGTCGGTGGCCGCCATGTTGAAGACCCCTGCCCTAGAATCTGTCCAAGTTAAGCCGTCCCTCTTCCCAATTACTACTCCCCATGGGTTCTCAGCCAGCTCCCAGAGCTGAATGGCTGGGTTACTAGAAAGATGCAGAAATAGATTGTGAAATGAAGAAGAAGAAGAAGACGTTTCTAACAGAATTAGGAAGAAGTTTCTAACAGTTAGAGCGGTTCCTCAGGGGAACAGGCTTCCTCGGGAGGTGTTAAGCTCTCCTTCCCTGGACGTTTTTCAGCAGAGGCTAGATGGCCATCTGTCAGCAATGCTGATTCTATGACCGGCAGATGATGAGAGGGAGGGCATCTTGGCCATCTTCTGGGCATGTAGTATGGGCCACTGGGAGTGTGGGGCGGAGGAGGTAGTTGTGAATTTCCTGCATTGTGCAGGGGTTTGGATTAGATGACCCTGGTGGTCTCTTCCAACTCTATGATTCGAAGAAGAGTTGGTTTTTATACCTTGATTTTCTCTACCTTTAAGGAGTCTCAAAGCGGCTTACAATCACCTTCCACTTCATGTGTAGGAGTGGGGAAACCAACCCGGTTCGCCAGACAGGAAGTGTTGGGCATCTTGGCGTACCACGTTAGGTTAAGAGAATGAGCTGTGATCTAGGTGGCCCATGATCTAAGCCTTTCCACAAACTCTGTAGGTAGTTTTGGCGCTTGTCCTCTGTCTAGGTATAACAATGCTGGTCTACCTTACAGGGCTGGTGAAAGGATTGCAAAAAAGAAAAAAGAAAAGGCTAATGTTTGGGGAGCACTTGGACCACTGAAAACAATGTAGAAATAAAGTATTTATTATGGCAACGGCACACAGGCCTTTCTCGCCGTCTTGTAGCAGCTTTATAATGTAAGGCTTTCACGTTGCCCTTCTTGAAGGTCGTCCGAGTCGGAACAACTGCAGATAAGAGGAGCTTATCTGATCCTGTCGGATGTCCTCTGTGTTCTCTTCAGAGTGCTCCGTTGACTTAATGTTCTGAGTCGATTTAATAATTCATGCCGGCACTCCCCCCCACACCTACTTACTGTGACAATGCCCTCATTTTTGTAACACAGAGAAGCTCACGCTTCCTTCAGGCTAAACTTGGGGCGTAGTGGTTAAGAGTGGTGGACTCCAGTCTGGAGAGCCGGGTTCGATTCCCCACTCCTCCACGTGAAGCCTGCTGGGTGACCTTGGGCCAGTCACAGTTCCCTCCGAACGCTCTCAGGCCCGCCTACCCCACAAGGTGTCTGCTGTGGGGAGAGGAAGGGAAGGCGATTGCAAGCCGGTTTGAGACTCCTAAAAGGTAGAGAAAATCGGGGTATAAAAACCAACTCTTCTTCTCCTCCTCCTCCTCCTCTTCCTCAGCACCGCTTTGTGTTCTGGATAGTCCAGCATTATCTAAATTTCCAGCCTCGTAACAAATGAGTTTTACACCCCTGTTCTAGGAATTTTCCCCAAATCTCTATGTTCTGACTGGGGAAGTTCCTAGAGCGGTCCTGGAGAGAGGGGAAGTGGTGATTACCCAGAAGTGAAGTTGCTATGTCAGCTGCACTCTTCCCTCCTCACACTCTGCCCCCCAAAAGTGCCTGGGGGTTGCCACTGCAGGGCTGGAACCCCGCTGTCCCTTGTCTTTGGCTCTCTGGTGTTCCTTCCCATCACCTGCTGCCTGAGATCTGAAGAAGTGAGCTGTGGCTCACGAAAGCTCAGACCCTGCCAGAAATTTTGGTAGTCTTTAAGGTGCCACTGGACTCTTGCTCTTTTCTACCGCCTGAGATCCCTTAACCGGAGGGCCCGGGGATCGAACCATGGCCCTTCCGCATATAAAGCGTGTGCTCTACCCTTGTACCGTGGTCCCTCCCTAATTTTCATTATCTTAGGAGGACCACATTGCTGCATCAATGCACGTGCGTGCACACACAAACACTCCCACGCACCCCCTCCAACATTTTAATTATAATTGCATCGCGGGCTTAGTTCCGATTTAATGGCACATCATGGGCAGCTGCCATGTTCAATGTGCCTGTGGGGTGCGCATGGCCCTCTGCCCCTTGTGTGAGGCCAGCTAATTAGATACTTCCACTTTAATGGCAAATTAGAGAAATCTCTAATTAGCCAGCTGTGTGTGGGGGAAGGGGGGAACACGAGGATCTCCCTGGCCAAGTTTCGGGGTCTGGGGGAGGGAGTTTGGGGAAGGGAAGCGGCTCAGTCCATCCTTTAAAGTTACATTTTTTTCTCCAGGAGAACTGGCCTTTGAAGTCTGGGGTTCAGTCGTAATTCGGGGAGAACTCCAGGTAGGGTTCGCCAGCTCTGACGAGGGAAATTCCTGGAGATTTGGGGGGGGGTGCGTAGGGAGGGAGGGGTTTGCGGAGGGGAGGGAGCTCAGGGAGGTGTAATGCCATAGAGCCCCCCTCCAAAACAGCCATTTCCCCTGGGGGAACCGATCTCTGTCGTCTTTGAGATCAGTTGTAATTTCAAGAGATTCCCAGGCCCCAGCTGGAGGTTGGGAACCCTGCCCAGAGGCCTTATATAAGGACATTAGAAAAGCCATGCTGGATCAGACCATAAGAACATAAGAAAGGCCCTGCTGGATCAGACCAAGGCCCATCAAGTCCAGCAGTCTGTTCACACAGTGGCCAACCAGGTGCCTCCAGGAAGCCCCCAAACAAGACGACCACAGCAGCACCATCCTGCCTGTGTTCCACCGCACCTAATATAACAGGCATGCTCCTCTGACTAGTATCCATTTTGACTAGTAGCCATGGATAGGCTTATCCTCCATGAACACGTCCACCAAGGCCCATCAAGTCCAGAAGTCTCTTCACACAGTAGCCAACCAGGTGCCTCTAGGAATATTGCGGAGGCCTGTGTGAACCTGAGATACTGCACGTGTAAGATTCTTCTGTGTAAGCTGGTTTCTCTTCTTTTTTTTTTAAGCTGGAAAACCTTTTATCCCGGCCGCCAAACGTCGATTTCTCAGGCTCCTGATTTGAATTGTTGTAGCCAAACCGCCTCCAAATTATATTCCCTTTTTTCTTCCGACCTCGGCATGAACGCCTCTCCTACCCGAGCAGCAACTCCCAATGGGTACGGGGCTCCCAGCTTGCCAGATGTTACGCTCATAACTAGTTCTTTTTAAAGAAGTCGTTACAAGACAGCATGTTTTCTTTTCTTTCACTGCCAAGCTTGAGTTTTACCAAGGTAAAGGTAAAAGGTAAAGGTCCCCTGTGCAAGCACCGGGTCATTCCTGACCCATGGGGGGACGTCACATCCCGATGTTTACTAGGCAGACTATGTTGACGGGGTGGTTTGCCAGTGCCTTCCCCAGTCATCTTCCCTTTACCCCGTGTGTGGGGAACGTCAGACCCGGGGGCCGTTCAAGGCCTGTGAAATCATTTGGTCTGGCCCTTTGTGGGTCCTGGCAGATCTCTAGCTCAGAAGGATCTAAGACTGGCGATCTGTCCACTCCTGCGGACGGGAATAGCCTCTATTCAAGGCAGATGTGAGTTTTTTTTGCTGAGAAAAGCAACCTTTCCCCCCTGAGTGCACCACCTTTTGGATGCCTGCCCGCCTGCCCCTGTGTTTGTGTGTGTGTGTGTGTGTCATCTGGGGTAGCTGCCTGCTTGGGGGTTGGTCGGCTAATTTTTAAGTTGATAATTTTGTATGGCCCGCGAATGATGTAATAAATATCCAAATGGCCCTTGGCGGAAAAAAGGTTCCCCCACCCCTGCTTTACCCGCAGCAAGCTGGGTACTCATTTTACCAACCTCAGAAGGACGGAAGGCTGTCGATCTTGAGCCGGCTACCTGAACTCAGGTTGTGAGCAGAGCTTGGACTGCAGGACTGCAGCTTACCACTCTGCGCCACGGAGCTCCTATTTTACCAAGGTAGGAACCTAAAAATAAGCGGGTTTTCAGTTTTGAATGCGCGGGCAAGCCGTCGCTCTAAGTTAAATGGATGGGTTAAATGTGCAATTTAGAGCGCTTAGCCAAGGAAGGGCTTACCGACGGGGAGGTGGGATCGTTTCCCCTGGTCGAAACGTTCGTTCAGCGCACTAGTCTGAATGGGTGAATTCAGGACGACTTCTCGGCGGTGAATTATTTACAGGGAAATATGCGAACGTTTGAAAAGGGCTCGGTGAGGCGATTGATAAAAGCCACGCCGTCCTTCCTCTCTGCACCCCTCCGTCAAGACTCCGGGCGTCTCTCAGCGTGACTATCCCCTTTCTTACCCCGTCCGTCCGCCAAGGAGCTCAGAACAATGTACGTGGCTCTCCCTTCCCCATTACCACCTCACAACAACCATGGGAGGTAGGTTAGGCTGGCAGTTTGTGACTGACTCAAGGGTACCCTATGAGCTTCCATGGCAGAGTGGGGATTCGCACCTGGGTCTCCCAGGTGCTACTTTGACGCTCTGACCACTAGACCTCACCCAGAGTACTGTGTTCAGTTTTGGGCACCGCAATTTAAGAAAGATGTAAACAAGGTGGAACGTGTCCAGAGGAGGACAACAAAGATGGTGAGGGGTCTGGAGACCAAGTCCGATGAGGAAAGGCTGAAGGAGCTGGGTATGTTTAGCCTGCAGAGGAGAAGACTGAGAGGGGACATGATAACCATCTTCAAGTACTTGAGGGGCTGTCATATAGAGGATGGTGCCAAGTTGTTTTCTGTTGCCCAAGAAGGTCGGACCAGAACCAGAGGGCTGAAATTAAATCAAAAGAGTTTCCGTCTAGACGTTAGGAAGAACTATCTAACAGTCAGAGCAGTTCCTCAGTGGAACAGCCTTCCTCGGGAGGTGGTAAGCGCTCCTTCCCTGGAGGTTTTGAAGCAGAGGTTAGATGGCCATCTGTCAGCAATGCTGATTCTGTGACCTTAGGCAGATGATGAGAGGGTGGGGCACCTTGGCCATTTTCTGGGCATGGAGTAGGGGGTCACTGGGGGCGTGGGGGGGAAAGGTAGTTGTGAATTTCCTGCGTTGTGCAGGGGGTTGTACTAGATGACCCTGGTGGTCCCTTCCAACTCTATGGGTCTATGACCACGGAAATGCAGCAGGGGTTTATGTGTTGCAGTGGCATTGGCACCAGTGTGCCCCATACTGATTACAGAGACTACAACCCCAGAAAAACCAGTAGGATGAAGGTCAAGTGGTCAAATGGGCCAGAAAGCATCACTCAAGGTCACCCTGTGAGCTTCTAACCAGAGTGGAGATATCATAACTGCCCCTGTACAAATCTATGGTGAGACCACACTTGGAATACTGTGTACAGTTCGGGTCACCACACCTAAAAAAGGGATATTGCAGAGCTTGAGAAGGTGCAGAAAAGAGCCACCAAAATGATAGGGACTAGAGCAACTTCCCTAGATATAAAATTATGCACGGTATGGAGAGAGTTGGACAGGGAGAAGCTTTTTCTCCCTCTCTCATAATACTGGAACGCAGGATCATCTGCTGAAGCTGGAGAGTGAGAGATTCAAAACAGATAAAAGGAAGTATTTCTTCACACAATGCAGCGTTAAATTGTGGAACTCCCTGCCCCAGGATGTGGTGATGGCTGCCAACTTGGAAGGCTTGAAGAGGGGAGTTTCAGAGGGGAGTTTCAGAAGGCTTTAAAAGGGGAGGATTTAAGAGGGGGAGCTTCAGCAGATGACCCCACATTCTGGTATTATGAGAGAGGGAGAAAAGCTCCCTGGAAAAATAATTTTCCCTGCCATGTAAGGTTGCCAGCTTCCAGGTGGCGCCTGGAGATCTCCTGGAATGAGAACTGATCCCAAGAGTACTGAGACGAGTCCCCCCTGGAGAAAACAGCAACTTTGGTGAACTCTGTGGCATTATACTATGTTTGCCAGCTCTGGATTGGGAAATTCCTAGAGATCTGGGGGCAGAGCCTAGGGAGGGCAGAATTTGGGGAAAGGGCTAGCTCAGTAGAATTGAGATGTCATATTCTCCACCCTCGAAAGCTGCCATTTTCTCCAAGGAAACTGATCTCTGTAGTTTGGAGATCAGTTGTGATTCCAGCGTGAAAGCCAACATGGTGCAGTGGTTAAGAGCGGTGGTTTGGAGAGGTGGACTCTGATCTGAAGAACCGGGTTTGATTCCCCACTCCTCCACATGTGTGGCAGAGGCTAATCTGGTGAACCGGGTTGGTTTCCCCACTCCACACAAAGCCAGCTGGGAGACCTTGGGCTAGTCACAGCTCTCTTAGAGCTCTCTCAGCCCCACCTACCTCACAGGGTGTCTGTTGTGGGGAGGGGAAGGTTATTGTAAGCTGGTTTGAGTCTCCCTTAAGTGGTTGAGAAAGTCGGCATATAAAAACCAACTCTTCTTCTTCCGCGAGATCTTGAGACCACACCTGGAGGTCGGCCAACATACTTTCTACCCCACTGAAATCCCTCTCCAAACCTTGCCCTCCCCAGGCTCCCCAAGCCTAACTTTCCATAACAATGCTACCTTCAAAGCTCTCCATCATCTTGCCCTCTCTGCTCTCTTTTCCTGTTGAACCCCTGCCTGTAACCTTCGCTCCTCCAGCTCTGCCAGCCTCAAACACCTCTTCTTGATTGTGATATAATTTAGTTACGGCTTCAGGACACCGTTTGCCCGCTTTGCTCGCGAGAGCATACAGAGACGCCCGGTGGATTAAACGCAAACCATCTCAAACCACACGGAAAAGAAAAAAAAATCCACCAGGTGTATAATTTTTTTTTTAAAAATCAGAAACTCAGCACGTTGGCGCAACATGAATCATCATCATCCCAAATTATGCGAAGAGAGCAAATGACTGTCGACTGTGCAGTTCACAGCCAAAAACAAACACGCCCACGTAATTTGCACATGGCGACATTGCCAGCTTGCAAATCTGAAAAAAATTGGTCTACGAGCACAGCCAGGGATGGATTTTGTTAGGACAAGAGGCGAAACCTATTGAGTTGTCAGCCTAGGGCAGGGGTGGGGAACCTTTTTTCCGCCAAGGGCCATCTGGATATTTACAACATCATTCGCAGGCCATACAAAATTATCAACTTAACTCCCCCCCCCCCCGGCGCATTCTGGCCCTGCCCTTTTTAACCCCTCCATTGTCGCCACTTCCGCCCCCAGCCCTCTTGTAGGAGAGAGGGAATATATTTCTCCACGGCCGGGTGGGAAAGGGTTAACACAGTTTCTTGGGCGGTCCTAGCAGCTCCATAGCTAACGACTCTTCTGCAAGGGGGAAAAAAGGTTCCTTTTCTCGGCAAAACCAATTCACATCTGCCTTGAATAGAGGCTATTCCTGTCCACGGAAGGGGGCGGATCACCAGTCTTAGATCCTTCTGAGCTAGAGATCCACAAAGGGCTAGATCAAATGATTTCGCGGGCCTTGAACGGCCCCCAGGCCTGACATTCCCCACCCCTGGCCTAGGGGACGGACTATGATAGGGTTTTTGTTCCCCCATGTCAGAAATGGGGACTGGTGCATTTTTGGTGTGTCAGGGCAGGGCCTAGGGTTGCCAACCTCCTGGGGGGGCCTAGAGATCTGCAATTACGCTTGGTCTCCAGATGACCAAGATGAGTTCCTTTGGAGAAAATGGCCGCTTTGGGGGTGGTGGACTTTATGGCATTATACACCACTTGAAGTCCCAAGAAAAGTGGCGAGGGGAACCGGTTTAAAAGAATGGATCTTAGAGTTTCTCCCCCTCCCCCGTTTCTTTTCCACCTTTCCTTCGAACAGCTTTTATTGCAATGCCATCGTCTCTCATAATTATTTATTGAAAACATTTATTGAAAGCGTTTCTCTCCTGCCTTTCTCTGCAAACAGATATAATTATGCAAATTATGCAAATTATCAAAAAGAAATGAAATAAGTTTTTTTTTTTTGAACAATGGGATGGAAAAATGCAAACTGCTCATTGGGGTATTCCAGAGAGTTCCTAAATATTTTCATAGCAGTGCATCTTCCACTTTAAAAATCTGAACAATTTAAGCGCGTAGTGTTCTGCGGCTCATTAGGAACTTCTGAATGTTTGCAAATAGGAGCCTGGCCGGAGAAGGCACTGGAGGAGAGACAGTGTGGTGTAATGGACAGACTGTCAGGCTAAGATCTGGGAGAACCAGGTTCAAATCCTGACTCTGCCACAAAGTTTCCTCGGTGGGCTTGATGCTTCAATCATTCTCTCTCAGCTGAGTCTACCTCACAGGGGGATAAAATAGGAAGGGAGAACCAAACACAACGGCCTAACGAGAGCCAGCATGGTGTATTGGTTAAGAGCGGTAGTTGGAGTGGTGGACTCTGACCTGGAGAACTGGGTTTGATTCCCCACTCCTCCACATGAAGTTGGGTGACCTTGGGCTAGTCACACTCTCTCAGCCCCACCTACCTCACAGGGTGTTTGTTGTGGGGAGGGGAAGGGAAGGTGATTGTAAGCTGGTTAGGTTCTGCCTTAAGTGGTAGCAAAAGTCGGCATATAAAAAACCAACTCCTCTTCTCTTCTCTTCGCTTCGCTTTTGGGAGGAAGGGTGAGATAAAAACTCTAGATGGAAGATCAATATTCTAAGGATCTCAGAGGAGTATACATAGTTCACTTTCCCTGCTTTTCATCACAAGAACCTTGTGAGGTAGGTTAGTCTGAGAGAAAATGACTGGCCCAAGGTCACCCAGTAAACTTCACGGCAGAGTGGGAATTCGAAGTCAGATCAATGCAGATTGTAATTTCTTCAGGGCCCGTACCTGCCTCTGTAAGGGGGGGGGGTTATATACTGCTCTGCAAAGCGCCACGTACACTGACAAGACTTTGTATGAATACGGCGACAACAGGCAGCCGCATGGGAATCTGCCTGGAGACTTGTGAATTCAAACTTTCTGACAGACGTTCACAAGTGCATGACATGCGGAGTGTGTGATCCCGCCAAACATGCAGAAGATCGATGATTCTCTCCTGTTCAGATGATGCATGCAAAAACACATCCAGTGTCCACTGCAATTAATGGCATTAAGCTCTAAAACTATTCTGAGTCTAATGTGCTGGGTTGTTTACGTGAATACTGCCTGGAGAGGACTTTGCTGCATAAAACCAAGGCCTGCATTGAAGCTTCCCTGGACTCTCTTCTGCCTCTAGTCCTGGGAAGGAATAATGCATACTATATTATTCACTTGTCCAGAAATAGATCATATTCTAAGGGTCTTCTTCGGGGAAGAAGAAGAAGAGTTGGTTGTTATATGCTAACTTTCTCTGCCTTTTTAAAGGAGAATCAAACCGGCTTACAATCGCTTTCCCTTCCCTTCCCTACGACACCTTGTGAGGTAGGTGGGGCTGAGAGAGTTGGGAGAGAACGGTGACTAGCCCAAGGTCACCCAGCAGGCTTCATTTGTAGGAGTGGGGAAACCAACCCAGTTCACCAGATTAGAATCCGCTGCTCTTAACCACAACACCACGCTGGAACAGATTACTTCAGGACAGAAAGGCCCAATTCATTCCTGACTTGCTTTATGAGCATTAGGGGGGAGGTAGTTGTGAGTTTCCTGCATTGGGCAGGGGGTTGGACTAGGTGACCCTGGTGGTCCCTTCCAACTCTATGATTCTATGATCATTTCATACTCCTTATGGGAGGCGTACTTTTCCCATGAAGGAGCTAGAAAATATTCTTTTTCTTTTTAAAAAAAATCCATTTCTAGTTAGCCAGAAAAGCTGGGTCAGATACTTTAAAATGAATCCAACCAGGGTATCAACTACTTTCTTTGATACCAACAATTTCTGTCTTTGATAGGAAGAAAGTAGATTCCTTTGAAATGTGGTGTTGGAGGGGAGTGTTATGGATACCCTGGACTGTCAAAAAGACAAACCAGTGGGTTTTAGATCAAATCAAGCCTGAATTGACCCTAGAGGCTAAAATGACTAAACTGAGGCTGTCGTACTTTGGACATATGAGAAGACAAGAGTCACTGGAAAAGACAGTCATGCTAGGAAAAGTTGAGGGCAGCAGGAAAAGAGGAAGCCCCAACAAGAGATGGATTGACTCTATAAAGGAAGCCACAGCCCTCAATTTGCAAGGCTGTTAAGGATAGGACACTTTGGAGGTCATTGATTCATAGGGTTGCCATGAGTCGGAAACGACTTGACGGCACTTAACACACACATAAGCAATAAACATTTATAACATGAAACTTATAACATGTTTCTGGTTTTGCCTACAAGAAAGGTGTATTAGGAAAGGTACTAAACAGAAGCTCTTGAAATTCTCGGGATCCTGTATGCCCTGTCAGCCAAGATGAGGCTCCTGAAAACCCTCCACAACCCACTCTGGTCCAGCCAATCTACACAGGTGGTCTAGCTAATGCAGGTGTGCCCTCACTCTGAATAGGCTTCCTGGTGACCACACCCTCTCCTTTTCTCAGCTGTCCTTTGCAGGGGTCCTGTAGGGGAGGGGCTGTGGCTCAGTGGTAGAGCATCTGCTTGGCATACAGAAGGTCCCAGGTTCAGTCCCCGGCATCTCCAGTTAAAGGGATCAGGCAAGGAGGGGATGTGAAAGACCTTCACCTGAGACCCTGGAGAGCTGCTGCTGGTCTGAGTAGACAATACTGATCTTGATGGACCGAGGGTCTGATTCAGAATAACGCAGGTTCATGTATGTTCATGGGTCTGCCCGTAAGGCAAGGATGGTGAAGGGCTAGCATCCATCAGGACCATGGATAGCTCATACTTATGAGTACACACAAACACAAACATAAGAACATAAAAAAGCCCTGCTGGATCAGACCAAGGCCCATCAAGTCCAGCAGTCTGTTCACACAGCAGCCAACCAGGTTCCTCTAGGAAGCCCACAAACACGACGACTGCAGCAGCACCATCCTGCCTGTACTCCACAGCACCCAAGATAATAGGCATGCTCCTCTGATCCTGGAGAGAGTAGGTATGCATCATGACTAGCATCCATTTTAACTAGTAGCCATGAATACCCCTTTCCTCTATGAATATGTCCACTCCCCTCTTAAAGCCCTCCAAGTTAGCAGCCATCGCCACATCCTGGGGCAGGGAGTTCCACAATTTAACATACACAAAGCTGCCTGATGCTGAATCTGACCCTCAGTCCACCAAGGCCAGTGTTGTCTACTCAGACTGGCAGCGGCTCTCCAGGATATCAGACAGGGGTCTTCCACACCACCCACCATCTGCTCCTTTTAACTGGAGATAACGGGGCTCGAACCTGGGACCTTCTGCATGCCAAACAGATGCTCCACCACTGAGGGTTAATAATAATCTCCTTATTTAAAAAAAATCTCCATCCTTCAAACATCTTTGCAGCACGGACAGGCAAGTGGTGGCCCCAGGATTTAATCGGGCCCCTGCAGGCTTCCCATCTGGCCTCCAACATAACTACAAATCCCAGGCGCACCCCCTCACCCCCGCCCCACACATATTTTATACATTATCCTGGGATTACAACTGATCCCCAGGTGACAGAGATCAGTTCCCATCCCAGAGCTGGCAACCTTAATCATCAACCAAAGGGCAGACTGCAGCCATGAAATCAGGAGATCAAGACTTGGAAGGGCAGCCAGGAAGAGCTGGAAAAGATTCTTACGTGTAAGGATGTGTCACTGGCCGCCAAGATCAAGTTAATTCATACCACAGTATTCTCCATTACTATGTATGGGTGTGAAAGTTGGACAATGAAGAAAGCTGACAGGGAGAGAGTGTTACAGATACCGTGGAATGACAAAAATAAAAAAAACCAAATTAGTGGGTTCTAGATCAAATCAAGCCTGAATTGACTCTATCAATGAGCCACAGTCTTCCCCATCCCCACAAGTCCCTTGTCTGTAGATAATGCTTAAAATAGAGTCTGGGTTCTGAGCCTATGAGAACAATCCCCTGAGTAGGTTTACTCAGAATCCTACTCAGGTCGATTCAATGGGGCTCACTCCCAGGAAAGTGTTTTTAGCATTGCACTATGGTTTCCCTTACAGAGACGAATGCCACACTTCATTAGATTAGGATTTGATTACCAATTTTATGCCTAAATACACACGTGAAAAAATTATCAAAGGAACTTTTTGCAAGTACCGTACATCTCTCTCTCTTTCTCTCTCTCATTTCTCTTTTTGTAAGCTTACTACCACTGAATTCTTAATCCTGGGGGCAGGCAGTCCTCTCGGTTTTTTTGGGTCAATGAATAAAATACACTGAGAATCAATGAAGACTTTACCTTTTGTAAACCTCACGTGCCTTTTTTTTAGTTAATGGTACAGCAAAGGTTGGTTTGTATCATAGCCTGGGGATTTGCAGTTCCAGCTCTTACTGAGTTCAAGGAACACCGTCAAAAGGCACGTTCCATTCTCTCTGTGACCACATTAACATTCCTTCCAATTTGTCTCTGGGCTCTGAGTTCATGTTAATATAAAGTCACTTTCACTTAAACCCCCCCCCCCACTAAACGCTACAATAGAAAGCAAGCAGATCAAGTGAGGTTTTCCCGGGGCAGTCTAGACAAGACTATCTTTTAATTATTTTATAAAGTGGCAGGTGGCTCATGCCAAAAGCAGTTGCCAGCTCTAGGTTGGGGAATACCTGGAGATTTTGGGGGTGGAGCCTGGGGAGGGCGGGGTTTGGGGAGGGGAGGGACCTCAGCAGGGTGCTATGCTATACAGCCCACCTTCCAAAGCAGCCATTTTCTTCAGGGGAACTGGTCTTGGTTGTCTGGGGATCAATTGTAACAGCAGGAGATCTCCAGGTGCCACCTGGAGGTTGGCAACCCTAGCTAGAAGCCAGCAACATAAAACTGATGGGGAAGGGGAAGGGAAGGTGATTGTAAGCTTACGGTAGAGAAAAGCGGAGTATAAAAGCCAACTCCTCCTCCTCTTCTTCCTCTTCTTCTCCTCCTCCTCCTCCTCCTTCTCCTCCTTCTCCTTCTTCTTGTCCACAAATAAAAAAATGGCAACAAATAGGAACACTATCAAAAGCCAAATACAGCAAATAACAATTTCAATACTTAATATCATATATAGCTTCAATATGGCAATTCTATAAAAAGATTTACAAGCTGGATAAGAGCAGACAGCAAAAGGCAGGTTGCCGGCTAAGTTCCTGTTTCGATGCTTGCAGGCAATTCAGATAATGGCAGCCCAGAAGCAAAGCCAGTCCGCTCTAGGAAACACCAGAAACTCGATGGTTTTACTATAGAGTTCCCAGTGGTTCCTAGAAAAGACGGACACCACCTCCAGGTTTTCCCCAGATGTTATGTCACAATGTTGCCGAGGGACATCCCCCCCCCCACTTTCAGTCTCCTGCTGGTTACCTAGAGTTGCCAGGTCCCTCTTCACCACCAGCGGAGCCTGAAGAGGGCGGGGTTTGGGGAGGGGAGGGACTTCAATGCCGTAGAATCCAATTGCCAAAGTGGCCATTTTTCTCCAGGGCCCTCCTCAGGCTCTGCCCCCAAAACGTCCTGCCAGTGGCGAAGAGGGACCTGGCAACCCTAACCCTTTTCCAGTTGGCCTCTGAAAATTACCATTTATATTTCTGTCCCTTGAACCTATTTTAATTTGCCCTGCCGCTTGGCTGTTTGGTCTTTAGCTGATTATTATTTGTGAGGCTTTGAGTAATTTTTGTTGTATGCGATTGTAAGAGATTTGCATACCACAATTTATGTATTTATTTCTTAGAATCATAGAGTTGGAAGGGACCACCGGGGTCATCTAGTCCAACCCCCTACGCAATGCAGGAATTTCACAGCTACCTCCCCCCCTCACACCCCCAGTGACCCCTACTCCATGCCCAGACGATGGCCAACATGCCCTCCCACTCATGAACTGCCTTCATTTATACTCCCTGCGGCGACCCAAAGCTGTTTACATTGGTCTCCTCTCCTCTGTTGTTTCCCCACATCAACCCTGTGAGGTAGGCTAGGCTGTGAGTGTGTGACTGGCCCAAGGCCACCCAGCAGAGGTTCCACGGCAGAGCAGGGAGTCGAACCTAGGTTTGCCAGATCATAGAATGACACTCTTAACCACTACCCCATGCTGGCTGCCTATGACGTTTTATGAAAGGTGGGTTATCAGCTAACAAAACAAAATAAACCAGGCAGCCAAGGAGAAAATTCTATCCTGAACCAAAACTTGCCATTCATATGCCTTTTTGCGAAACCTCATCAACCAAAAGGGAGTGCAGCCAAGAAATCAGAAGGAGGTTGGGCCTGGGAAGGGCAGCCATGAAGGAGCTAGAAAAGATTCTTAAGTGTAAGGATGTGCCACTGGCAACCAAGATCAGGTTAATTCATGCCATTGTATTCCCTATTACCATGTATGGGTGTGAGAGCTGGACAATGAAGAAAGGTGATAGGAAGTAGATTCCTTTGAAATGTGGTGTTGGAGGAGAGGGTGACGGATAACGTGGACTGCCAAAAAAACAAAAGTGGACTGAGGGTCTGATTCAGCATCAGGCAGCTTCGTGTATGTTAAATTGTGGAACTCCCTGCCCCAAAATGTGGTGATGGCTGCCAACTTGGAAGGCTTTAAGAGGGGAGTGGACATATTCATAGAGGAAAGGGGTATTCATGGCTACTAGTTAAAATGGATGCTAGTCATGATGCATACCTACTCTCTCCAGGATCAGAGGAGCATGCCCATTACATTAGGTGCTGTGGAATACAGGCAGGATGGTGCTGCTGCAGTCGGTTATAGATCAAATCAAGCCTGAACTGACCCTAGAAGCTAAAATGACTCAACGGAGGCTATCGTATTTTGAGAAGAGTCACTGGAAAAGACAGTCATGCTAGGAAAAGTTGAGGGCAGCAGGAAAAGAGGAAGACCCAACAAGAGGTGGATGGACTCAATAAAGGAAGCCACAGCCCTCAATTTGCAAGACCTGAGCAAGGCTGTCAAAGATAGGACATTTTGGAGGACATTGATTCATGGGGTCACCATGAGTCGGAAGCGGCTTGCGGGCACTTAACACACACACACCAGTAGGAGTAATGAAGGCCGTTTATAGTATCTTGCTGTTAATATCTGATGCTGTTCCCAGAACAGGAAAACAATAGATCCCAAGGATATATAAAATTTCCAGAGAGGGGGGGGGGAAAGAAGATTAATAATTATCAGAACTCCGGAGGGGTTACAAAGAAGTACACCATTCATTAAGATATTTTTGCTCTCAAAAAACCCCAAATGCTATGTTAATTCCAAATGCACACGTAGTTTTTAATTGCGAGCAAGTCAGATGGTTCTCCCCAAAGCGATTTTTAACTGCGTGCCTGGGTGCAGATTTCTCCACCCATAATTATGCAGTGCAACGGCGCAGATTGAAAATGTTCCTGCGTTTGTACGTTAATTTTACTTGCAAAAAGGACCGTTTCAGTACAAAGAAGTTCGGGATTCAGTTATTTGTTCCTCAGCTGGAGTTTATTCAGCCGAGAAACCAAAAACGGTCCTACTGTTCCGCCAATTGGGTTCAAGCGTGTAATATTGGCCAGTAACTACCCACAGGGAGCCGGTGAGTTTCGCCTTTGAGATGTGCTGAATAACGCAGTCTTTTTGTGACCCTGAATTTCATAGCGACACAATTCTTATTTCCATCCCAAATCAGTGGCGCTGTCAAAGCTGGACTTTGGGGCAGAAATCCTGGGACCTGAGTCATGAGTTCAAGAAAGCCGCCTACACCGGCGTCAGGTTTCCAGCCTCCAGGTGGTGCCTGGAGATCTCCCAGAATTATATCTGATCTCCAGAGGTCAGTTTCCCTGGAGAAAATGGAAGCTTCTAAGCTGCGGTTGCCAACTTCGGGTTGGGAAATTCCTGGATCTCTGGGAGTGGAACTTGGGGACGGTGGGGTTTGGGAAGGTGAGGGGTATAATGTCATAGAGGCCACCCTCCAAAGCAACTATTGTCTCCAGGGGAACTGATCTCTCTTGTCTGGAGATGTTCTCCTTCTCTTTTTTTCTCATTTTCTCCCTCATAATACTAGAATGCGGGGTCATCTGCTGAAGCTGGAGGGTGAGTGATTCAAATCAGATAAAAGGAAGTATTTCTTCACACAACGCATAGTTAAATTGTGGAACTCCCTGCCCCAGGATGTGGTGATGGCCGCCAACTCGGAAGGCTTTAAGAGGGGAGTTGACATGTTCATAGAGGAGAGGGGTATTCATAACTACTAGTACTCATGATGCAATCCTGTTCCCTGCAAGGAGCATGCCTATTACATTAGGTGCTGTGGAACACAAGCAGGATGGCGCTGCTGCAGTTGTCTTGTTTGGGGGCTTCCTCGAGGCACCTGGTTGACCACGGTGTGAACTGACTGCTGGACCTGATGGGCCTTGGTCTGATCCAGCATGGCCGTTCTTATGTTCTTGGAAGGCTTTAAGGGGGAACGGACATGTTCATGGAGCAGAGGGCTATCCATGGCTACTAATCAAAATGGATACTAGTCATGATGCATACCTATTCTCTCCAGGATCAGAGGAGCATGCCTATTCTATGAGGTGCTGTGGAGCACAGGCAGGATGGTGCTGCTGCCATCGTCTTGTTTGTGGGCTTCCTAGAGGCACCTGGTTGGCCTCTGTGTGAACAGACTGCTGGACTTGATGGGCCTTGGTCTGATTCAGCATGGCCTTTCTTATGTTCTTATGAGATGTTGTAATTCCAGGAGATCTCCAGTCCCCACCTGGAGGTTGGCAAGCGTATTCTAGGGGCAGACTCTATGGCATTATACCTTGCTGAGGTCTCTCCTCAGACTTTACCCTCCCTAGGCTACCTACTCAAATCTCCAGGAATTTCCCGACCCAGGGCTGGTGACCCTAGAAGACCTCCATTGCCTCAAAACGGAGCCAGCGCTACCACTAGGCAAAAAGAAGCTTATCTCCCTCATGAACGGTTGAAGGTGGCATTATTTTAATGTGTGGGTGGGGTGTCAGTCTTCATATTTACAGAGAGGTGCTATTGGCACCTCTTGTCTCAGGCTTTGCAAACGTTTGGGGCTGTCTTGACATCACGATGCATTACATTGCTACACTACTCTCTCTCTGTGTAAGAGGAGGCAGTGTTAAAAGCATCACATTGGGGAAGTGCATTGCCTTAATACGAATCCAGCAGAGATACTTGACAGCATCTCTGCTCTGAAATAATTCAAGAATCTTTAAAAAAGTTTTGATGTCAAAGGTTTCCTCTGTGAGGAATGGCTGAAGGAGTTGGGTATTTTCAGCCTGAAGAGGAGAAGACTGAGAGGTGATATGATAACTATCTTCAAGTACTTGGAGGGCTGTCAGATAGAGGAGGGTGCCGAGTTGTTTTCTGTTGCCCCAGAAGGTCGGACCAGAACCAGCGGGTTGAAATTAAACCACAAGAGTTTCCGTCTAGACATTAGGAAGAATTTTCTAACCGTTAGAGCGGTTCCTCAGTGGAACAGGCTTCTTCGGGAGGTGGTAAGCTCTCCTTCCCTGGAGGTTTTTAAGGAGAGGCTAGATGGCCATCTGTCAGCAATGCTGATTCTATGACCTTAGGAAGATGATGAGAGGGAGGGCATCATGGCCATCTTCTGGTCACTAGGGGAGTGGGGGGGGGAGTAGTTGTGAATTTCCTGCATTGTGCAGGGGGTTGGACTAGATGACGCTGGTGGTCCCTTCCAACTCTATGATTCTATGATTCTATGATCCAGCCAGTGTGGTATAGTGATTAAAATGTTGGACTAGAACCTGGGAGACCCACGTTTGCATCCCCGCACGCTGGGTGACCTGGGGCCAGTTACACACTCTCGACCTAACCCACCTCACAGGGTTGTCGTGAGGATAAAAATGGAGGAGAGAAGATTGATGTAAGCTGCTTTGGGTCCCTACTGGGGAGAAAGGCAGGATATAAACAAAGTAAATAAATAAGTAACTAAGGAGAACAAGTGCCCTGACCTGGGTGGCCCAGGCTACCCTGATCTCGCCAGAGCTCAGAAGCTAAGCAGGGTCAGCCCTGGTTAGTATTTGGATGGGAGACCCCCAAGGAATACCGGGGTTGCTGTGCAGAGAAAGGCACTGGCAAACCACCTCTGTTAGTCTCTTGTCATGAAAACCCCAAAAAGGGGTCGCCATAAGTCGGCTGCGACTTGACGGCACTTTACACACACAAGGAGAAGTAGAAGAGTTTGTTTTTAATACCCCTCTTTTCTCTACTTTTCAGGAGTCTCAAAGCGGCTTACAATCGCCTTCCCTTCCTCTCCCCGCAACAGATGCCTTGTGAGGTAGGTGGGGCTGAGAGTTTGGAGAGAACTGTGACTGGCCCTAGGTCATTCAGCAGGCTTCATGTGGAGGAGTGGGGAAATCAAACACGGTTCTCCAGATTAGTGTCCGCCACTCTTAACCACTACACCACGCTGGCTCTACCCTCCCTAATATACAAAAGCTGATTCTTCTTAACTGAATTGCAGATAAACACAGAACGCTACAACTTGGCTGTCTTGTGGTTAAGAGTTTGGAGCGGTGGACTCTGATCTGGAGAACTGGGTTCGATTCCCCACTCCTCCACATGAGTGGCGGGGGCTAACCTGGTGAACTGGTTTGGTTACCCCATATAAGGGGTAACACATAAGGCCAGCTGGGTGACCTTGGGCTAGTCACAGCTCTCTCAGCCCCACCTCCCCCACAGGGTGTCTGTTGTGGGAAGGGGAAGGGAAGGTGGTTGTAAGACGGATTGGTTCTTCCTTAAGTGCTAGAGAAAGTCGGCATATAAAAACCAACTCTTCTTCTCCTTCTTGTCAGTTGTGGGGATTGTGATTCTCCACCAAGGCCTCGTCTTTATGGAAATTTATTCCGGTATGAAGAATGAGGGGAACGTTAGAGAATTCTTCACAAAACTGGCTTTTCCTTGAGTTTGATGCCAGTTTGATTCCTTGAGTATTACCCGTCTGGGCACTGAGGAAGCCCTGAGGCATTGGATTCCTAACCTCGCAGACAGATTGGAAACATCATGTTTAAACAGGAGAAAGTCTGTGGGGGTTTTTTTTTTGCAGGGAAGTCCCACTAATGCTTTCCCGAGGGGAAGGCTGGGTTTTTATTGCTTTGCCTGGCATTGGCAATATGCAGTTACAGTTTTAAAATTCTGCGGAAGGCTGAAAGATGCCAGAATCTCTGGGAGGTTGCATGTCTTGGTTGGGGGAGGGTTGGAAATTTGGGGACGCTATAGGGGACGCGGTGGTGAAGCCTCTGGAGATGAGTGGTGGTGTAAGCTCCTGACCCTTCGAACCAGAAATCACCACAGAGTCATATAGAATCCAAGCAGATGGCTTTTACTGGTCAAAAAGGCAATACAGTGCATACAGGGAACTATGGCAGCTATGAGAGTTTCACTAGCAGAACGATAATATAAGGCAGTAAATGGCGGGAGATTATACAACATCAGCATACACAGACAGAGTCAACTTTCCCAGGAGCAGTATTCCCAGGCCTTGGTATGTGTGGTCGGCCTTGAGGCTAGACAGTACAGTACCGACACAGAAACAATACTGAAACCGAGATAGCAGCCTGACATCCTGCTCCTCTTAAGGCCCCCTCCCAGTCTGTAAGGGGGATGGTCTGTCCGGGTAGGCAGTGTGAAAGGCATCGATTAGTTTGGGGGCGGAGACATCTCGTGCGCGAACCCATTCGTCGTAGGCAGGGGGGAAGTGTTTCCAACGGACCAAATACTGTAGGTTTCCATGGTGGACACGAGAGTCAAGGATTTTGGAGACTTCGAAGTGCTCTTCCCCCCCCCACCATAATGGGCTGTTCGGGGGGCGGATCGGGATGCCATTGTGGAGAGGCCGTATGGGGCTTCAGGAGGCTAATGTGGAAAACGGGATGCACACGCCTCAGGGTTTTCGGGAGAGCTAATTCCACCGTGACAGGATTTATGACCCGAGTGATCGGGAATGGGCCAATGAATTTAGCATTGAGTTTAAGGCACGGACGGGTGGAACGTAGGTTTTTGGTGGAAAGATAGACCAATTTACCCACGCGCAGTTCGCCCCCGGGGGAACGGTGTTTATCAGCTTGTGCTTTGTATTTGCGCTTGGCTCGGTCGAGATTGCTAACAAGCCAAGGCCAAGTGGTACGGAGGGTGTGTGCCCAGGAAGCAACATCAGGATCTCCCTCCCCCTCCACATTATTTCTGGGAGTAACAGGACCAAAATCCTGACCATACACTGCATAGAATGGGCTAAAACCTGTAGATTGATGTACAGCATTATTGTAGGCATATTCTGCAAAAGGTAACAGTTCTACCCAGTTATCTTGGTGGTAGTTTACATAACAGCGTAAATAACATTCAAGGACAGCATTTACACGTTCAGTTTGACCATCGGTTTGAGGATGGTATGCAGTAGACAATCCTTGTTCAACCCCTACCAACTTGAGGAATGCGTTCCAAAACTTGGAAACAAAGCCACTGCCGCGGTCACAGATTATTTTGCGCGGAAACGAATGTAATTTGAAGATGTGTGTCACGAAGAGGCGGGCCATTTTTTGAGCAGAGGGGATCCCTGCGCATGGAACCAAATGGATTTGCTTGGAAAACAAATCAGTAACAACCCATAATACAGTCTTTCCCCCGCTGAGAGGGAGATCAGTCATAAAGTCCATAGCAATTACTTCCCATGGTCTGTTGGGTGTCTCTAGAGGTTGCAGTAGCCCCGGGGGTTTGCCTTGTGATCGTTTCACTGTGGCGCAAACAGGGCAGCTGCGAATAAAAGAGTCAACGTCGGAACGCATTCCCCCCCACCAAAATTGTCTGCGCAATAAATGGAGAGTTTTTAGGAATCCAAAGTGTCCAGCCGTTTTTACTCCATGAGCTAAGTGTAAAACGTCCTTTCGAAGTGCCTTGGGCACATACAATTTAGAGTCTTTGTACCATAAGCCTCCCTGTTCTATTACCCCAGGGGGTAGGGTGTGAGTGGAGCGTTCAGAAAGGCAGTGGTCCCGAAGGGTATTTAAAAAGGATTCGGAGATGGGAACCTTGGCGGGAACCCCCCCCCGGCTATAGTAGTCTTAGGACCAGCTATGGGGGCAGTGTTTACGTGCGGTGGTGCGCAGATTGTAGGCAGTAGGGTAGCCGGTGGGGTTGGAGGAGTGGAATCGTTGGTTCGTTGTTGTTGTGAGGGCGGTTGGGTAGCCGCTCGGGTTGGAGGTGTTGGAGAACTGGATCTGGGATGCTGTTGCTGAGATCGAGTTTGCACGGCCAGTACAGGAAGGGCTCCCCTTTGCGTAGGGGTGAACAGAGAGTCAGTTGGTCTCTCGAGTTTTACCGGGTATTGTGGCAACCGGGAGAGGGCATCTGCGAGAACGTTTTGCTTCCCAGGAACATGCTTTAGGACGAAACGAAACTGAGCAAAGAATTCAGCCCAACGTTGTTGTTTTGCTGATAGTTTATGGGACCCCGTGAGGGCAGCTAGATTCTTGTGATCGGTCCAAACCTCGAAGGGGATATTGGACCCCTCTAAGAATTGTCTCCATAGAGTCAGAGCATGGTGAACGGCCGCTGCCTCTTTTCCCCAAATGGGCCAGTTCAATTGTGCGTGCGCAAATTTTCTCGAAAAGTAAGCGCATGGGTGAAGGAGGCCATCCGGACCTTTCTGGAGGAGGGCCCCTCCCATAGCTACATCGGAGGCATCGACTTGCACAATAAACATTTGGTTTGGGTCTGGGTGCTGGAGTACGGGTTCGGATGTGAAGAGGCGTTTGAGAGCCACAAACGCGGCTTGGCATTGATCAGTCCACAGGATTTTTGCGGAGGGTAAGGTAGCTGTGTTTGCTTTCCCTTTGGTTTTTAGTAGATCAGTAATGGGTAGGGCCACTTGGGCGAAGTTAGGAATGAATCCTCGATAAAAGTTCGCAAATCCCAAAAACTGTTGCACTTGCTTGCGGTTGGTGGGAGGAGTCCAATCGAGAACGGCTTGGACTTTGACAGGGTCCATGCGAAGACCTTGGTGGGAGATTATGTATCCTAAAAATGTGAGCTGGCTTCGATGAAACTCGCATTTAGCCAGTTTTGCAAAGAGTTGGTGGTCGCGCAGGCGCTGCAGAACTTCTCGGACTAGAGTTACATGCTCTTCCATGGTTTTTGAATAAATAAGAATGTCGTCTAAATAAACCACCACCCCGCGATACAGCAAGTCATGAAGGATTTCGTTGATGAGTTGCATAAAGACCCCCGGGGCCCCTTTTAATCCGAACGGCATCACGAGGAATTCATACATACCGAAACAGCTAGAGAAGGCAGTGAGGTGCTCATCCCCTTCGCGGATGCGGACTCGGTAGTAGGCTTCCACCAAGTCTAACTTGGAGAATACCCGACCCTCCTGTAACTGTCCCAAAATATCAGATATTAATGGGATAGGATAGGCGTTGGTTTGGGTAACCGCATTGAGTTTCCTGAAGTCAATGCATAGACGAAGGTCGCCCTCTTTTTTTCGGACAAAAAACGCGGGGGCCGAGTTCGGGGCATTCGATGGGCAAATGAACCCTCTGGCGAGGTTTTTGTCAAGGAAGTCCCGGAGAACAGTGCGCTCGGAAGCGCTCATAGGGTAAATTTTACTTTTGGTTAATGTGCAGTCCTTGACCACCTCAATTGTACAGTCCGAGGCCCGGTGGGGGGGTAAGGTATCACATTCTTTAAGGTCGAAGACATCCGCAAAGTCTCGGTATACATTAGGTAGGACTGGAAGTGCTGGGACATCGGAGGCCAATGCTGGGACGGGCGGATATAACAGTGCAAAGTTCTGCCGGTGCTGATCGCACATGGGGCTGGCGAAGGAGATAGTGTTTGTTTCCCAGTTAATACTGGGACTATGTCCTTTAATCCAGTTAATACCCAAGACCACTTCAAAACGGATAGGGGCTATAGTGAAGTCTATTTGCTCCCAGTGGGAGCCAATTCCCATTGCCACCCCTATGGTGCGGTGATCAACTGGACCCCCCTGGAAATGGCTCCCGTCCATTTGGGCAAATTGGACAGGGGCGGGTAAAGCCTCAGATTCGGCTCTGAGTGCAGCAAAAGTGGCTTCGCTTATGAGAGTGCGACAGCAACCGGAGTCGATTAGTGCTTTGACGGGTAGTTGTGGGCCACCATTAATGTGTTGTAAAACTGCATCCACGTAGACGGTGGAGTCCACTTCTTTGATTTTGGTAGGAGCATTCGGTTTAACAGGAGGATCCTGAGAGGTCTGTGGAGACGCTCCATTCACCACAGACCGGAGCCGTTTTTTGACAAGTCGAGGGGAGATTCCAGGTTTAAGGCTAGAGAATTCCAAGGATTTTCCTCATCCGAAGAGGGAAAGCTGTCCCCCAATGGGGCACTTGTAATCCGAGACCCGGCGGGGTCGTTGGTCGTAGGCAGGGAGGCTGGGTCTCCGGCATGGAGTGCAGAGGGTGTGGGTCTTCCCGGAGCTGCGCTGCGGGTGGCCGCGGTGCCTCTGCGTGGTGGACGACCTCTGGCGCGGGTCGTCGTGCTGGGACGAAATAAGTCATGGCGGTGCGGGCAAACAGCTGCAAAGTGGCCCATTTCTCCGCAAGTAAGACAGGCACCTCTCTGGAATCGGGCTTGAAAACACACGTGACGCTGCCGGGTATTGAATCAAATCAACCGTTCATCAAGGTCTTGGTGGGGGGAAATAACCCTTCCTATCCTTTCTTAAGGTTTGATTCTTCCTTAAGAAAGATGTAGTCAAGCTGGAACATGTCCAAAGAAGGGCAACAAGGATGGTGAGGGGTCTGGAGACCAAGTCCTATGAGGAAAGTTTGAAGGAACCAGGTATGTGTAGCCTGGAGAGGAGAAGACTGAGAGGGGATACGATAACCATCTTCAAGTACTTGAAGGGCTGTCGTAGAGAGGAGGGTGCCGAGTTGTTTTCTGTTGCCCCAGAAGGTCGGACCAGAACCAACGGGTTGAAATGAAATCAAAAGAGTTTCCGTCTAGACATTAGGAAGAATTTTCTAACAGTCAGAGCGGTTCCTCAGTGGAACAAGCTTCCTCATAACATAAGAAAAGCCCTGCTGGATCAGACCAAGGCCCATCGAGTCCAGCAGTCTATTCACACAGTGGCCAACTAGGGGCCTCTAGGAAGCCCCCAAACAAGACAACGGCAGCATTATCCTGCCTGTATTCCACAGCACCTAATATAATAGGCCTGCTCCTCTGATCCTGGAAAGAATAGATATGCATCATGACTAGCATCCATTTTAACTAGTAGCCATGAACACCCCTTTCCTCCATGAACATGTCCACTCCCCTCTTAAAGCCTTCCAAGTTAGCAGCCATCACCACATTTTGGGGCAGGGAGTTCCACAATTTAACTATGCGTTGTGTGAAAAAATACTTCCTTTTGTCTGTTTTGAATCTCTCACCCTCCAGCTTCCACAGATGACCCCGCGTCCTAGTATTATGGGAGAGGGAGAAAACTCGGGAGGTGGTGGGCTCTCCTTTCCTGGAGGTTTTAAAGAAGAGGTTAGATGGCCATCTGTCAGCAATGCTGATTCTGTGACCTTAGGCAGATGGTGAAAGGGAGGGCATCTTGGCCATCTTCTGGGCATGGAGTAAGGGTCACTGGGGATGTGGGTGGGGGGGAAGTAGTTGTGAATTTCCTGCATTGTGCAGGGGGTTGGACTAGATGGCCCTGGTATTCCCTTCCAACTCTATGATTCTATGATCTCCCTAGGCAGCCGATTCCACTGCTGAACTACTCTTACTGTAAAATATTTCCCCTGATGTTCAGCCAGTACCTTTTCGCCCGTAATTTAAACCCATTCTTGCAAGTCCTATCCTCTACTGCCAGCAGGAACATGATATTATAAGGTCATTTCCCCCCCAAGTATATTTTTAACCCCAAAGATCGAGCGCCTTCTGTGTTTCCCCAAGCAGCGCAGGCCTGGTTATTGTGGAGTAAAGGTATTCAGCAGGGGAGAAACAGACGGAGGGAAGCCTGCAGTGATTTTGAATGAAGGTGAGGTGGGAATAGAAATCCTCAGGCAATGCTCCTAGGTGGGAGAAGGAGGGCCAGAGGAGGACGTGATGTCTCTGTTTCCATGTTCCAGCCACTCGCTGCAGACGAGGACTATGGTATCCTGGCCAGCGGGGGCGAAAATGCAGTTCCCGTGAACGCACACAATGGCATCAGCAGTCCGGTCACAACCGCACCGGCCTAACTTCATTCTGCTTACAGCGTCTGCCGCCCATCCGCCTTCCTCGCTGGAGGCGATGCCTCGGCACGCTCCAGAAGGCAGGGGCGACGTGTCCAAGGAGAAGCCGATGCTGCCAGCTAGCGGCGCCCGGGACTTTCCTTGGCTGGGCAAATTGCCGGGCTGAATGCCGCCCGCGACCCCATCTTTGCAGAGCGTCAAAACTGGCCACCGGCCTTGACTCGGTTCCAAGTGTAAGAGGGGGAGGGGGAGAAGCTGTGACTCAGGGGTAGGGCATCTGCTTGGCATGCAGAAGGTCCCAGGTTCAATCCCCAGCATCTCCAGTTAAAAGGACCAGGAGGCAGGTGATGTGAGAGACCCCTGCCTGAGACCCTGGAGAGCTGCTGCCGGTCTGAGTAGGCAATACTGACTTTGATGGACCGAGGGTCTGATTCAGTATAAGGCAGCTTTCTTTCTGGGGAGGGGCTGTGGCTCAGTGTCAGAGCACTGCTTTAGAAGAAGACGATGAAGAAGAAGAGTTGGAAATACATGGGATTGAACCTGGGACCTTCTGCATGCCAAACACATGCTCTACCACTGAGCCACAGCCCCAAAAAACAAAACAAAAACCCCAAAAACAAAACAGAAGAAGAGTTGGTATTTATATGCCGACTTTCTCTCCCACTTAAGGCAGAATCAAACTGGCTTACAATCAACTTCCCTTCCTCTCCCCACAACAGACACCTGTGAGGAAGGTGGGGCTGAGAGAGCTCTAAGAGAGCTGTGACTAGCTCAAGGTCACCCAGCTGGCTTCCTGTGGAGGAGCAGGGAAACCAACTCGGTTCACAAGATTAGCCTCCGCCGCTCATGTGGAGGAGTGGGGGATCGAACCCGGTTCTCCAGATTAGAGTCCACCACTCCAAACCACTGCTCTTAACCACTACACCGCGCTATTAGCATGACTGAGAAAAAAATGGCCCTGTGGCGATGCACCGTCACGGACCGAACACCCCAGAAAAAGTGATGATGGCCATTTATGCATAGCTGTTTCCTTGTGGTCACCCTGTTGACTACTTCGGGGCTTTGCCTTGATTATGCTTGCATTTTCCAGAAAATGCAGGGGGAAACGCGCGGCAATGCGCGGGGAGAGCAAGGCAACCTCTGACGGTCAGAAACTGCGAGCATGATCAAAGCGAAGCCCCGAAGTAGTCGGCGGGGTGCCCACGAGGAAACAGCCACGCAGGAATGGCCCATAGTACCAATTTTGGATGAACTTAGCTCACCCAGTCAGGGACACACACCCTTCAGTTGCTGACTGACCATTGCGGAGAAGCAATCAGAGAAACTTGCATTTGTGGGCTGGCGCCATGCTGTTTGCCAAAGCTTGTGTCTCAGGTACACTGCTTCCGAACAGGGAGGCTCAATTTAGCTACCACGGCTAATGGATCTATCCTCCATGTCAATTTTTTTGAAAGCCGACTAGGCTAATGGCCATGTCCTCAGTATCAGAGGTATACTGCTTTCGAACATGGAGGTTCTATTTAGCTCCAGTTTCTCCTCCAGTCTTTAAAAATGAAGACACAGCATCATTGCACCGTGTGCTAGACACTGAGTTTGGGGGTTAATTGTGCTCTGTGTGTAGAAGTATTTCCCCTTGTCTCTTCCAAATGGGGTTGCCAAGTCGGAGCTGGGAAATTCCTGGGGATTTGGGGGGGGGGCAAAGTCTGGGAAGGGCAGAGTTTGGGGCTAATACCATCATAATCAGCAGGGTATAATACCATATGCACCTGCCAAAGCAGCTGTTTTCCCCCCCCCCCAGGGGAAGTAATCTTCATTGTCTAGAGATCAGTTGTAATTCTGGGAGATCTCCAGGCACCACCTGGAGGCTGGCAACCCTCCTTCCAAAGCAAATAGCTTCCATTCAGTGCCCGCAGATTTTTCTACCCTTACGACAGACGACAGAGTTCCAGCGGTTTAAAAGTGTACAGCATCCCACAGCCCGCTTCCAAATGCCACTTCGGTTGATAAAATACAGGCCCAAGGTTATCTGGACTGCGGGGCCAATAAAATCCGAGGAAAAAGGATGTTCTTTCCGTTGGCTTTAAAAAGCAATCGAAATGGCTCATTTGCTCGTGTTTGGAAGAGGAGAGGCTGACCTGCAAAACGTTCATCACCCAGGCGGAGGTCACACGGGGAATGTGCAGACAGGAAAATTCATTGCGGGCGGGGGGGAGAGCTGCCGTTAATACAGCCCGTCCTCTCTGCAAGACGGGCGTCTCTGATTTAATTGAATTAAGGCCTGCTGCCGACTATCTCTGATGTGTGGCGGCCAAGTCGATGTGGCCCTGACCTTGCCTGAGGAAACGGTCCTCGTTTGAGGACCATCTTCAAGTACTTGAAGGGCTGTCATATAGAGGAGGGTGCCAAGTTGTTTTCTCTTGCCCCAGAAGGTCGGACCAGAACCAGTGGGTTGAAATTAAATCAAAAGAGTTTCCGTCTAGACATTAGGAAGGACTTCCTAACAGAGCAGTTCCTCGGTTGAACAGGCTTCCTCGGGAGGTGGTAAGCTCTCCTTCCCTGGAGGTTTTTCAGCAGAGGCTAGATGGCCATCTGTCAGTAATGCTGATTCTATGACCTTAAGCAGATGATGAGAGGGAGGGCATCTTGGCCATCTTCTGGGCATGGAATAGGGGTCACTGTGTGTGTGTGTGTGGGGGAGGTAGTTTGGAATTTCCTTCATTGGGCAGGGGGTTGGACTAGATGACCTTGGTGGTCCCTTCCAACTCGGTGATTCTATGATTCTATGAGAACTGACCTCAACGTGTTTGAGATGAAAGGTGGCTCTTTGAAAGAGGGTGGCACTTGCTAACATTTTCGAGAGGACGATGGTGGAGAGAAGGAAGGGTTGAATAGAGGCTGCTGGAGTGCAGATGGAACCTCCATGTTCAGAGGCAGTGTACCTCTGCATACCAGATAGTAAATAGCTGGGGAGTGATATTGCCTTTTCCCTTGTTTGTGCAGCATAGCTATCTATGCGTGCCGGTTCCCAGAACTCTCTTAAGACTCCTTCTCTCAAGTGTGCAGACTCCATTGCTGGTTGCCTCATTCCAAGCCACTCGGGTGGGGTACCCAAGCTGTCTTTCATGAGCTGCAGGAATGGCCCAGGTCATAGAGCTTATGCCGAAGGTCCCAAGTTCAATCCCTGTCATCTCCAGTTAATGGGACTAGGCAGGTAGGTGACGTGAAAAACCCCTGCCTGAGACCCCGGAGAGCCGCTGCCGGTCTGAGCAGACATTACTGACTTTGACGGACCAAGGGTCTAATTCAGTATAAGGCAGCTTCATGTGTTCATGTGTATGTAGTGCTTGAAGTGTCGGACTAGGATCTTAGAGACCCAGACCCTTCCCCTCCCCACGACAGACACTCTGTGAGGGAAGTGGGGCTGAGAGAGCTCTAAGAGAGCTGTGACTAGCCCAAGGTTACCCATCTGGCTTCCTGTGTAGGAGTGGGGAAACCAAACCGGTTCACCAGATTAGACTCCACTGCTCACGGGGAAGAGTGGGGAATCAAACCCGGTTCTCCAGATCAGAGTCCACTGCTCCAAACCTCTGCTCTTAACCACTACACCATGCTGGCTCTCAAAGGGGACCCAAAGCATCTTACATCGTTCTCCTCGCCTCCTTTTTATTATCACAGCAACCCTGCAAGGTAGGTTAGGCCGAGAGTGAAAGACTGGCCGAAGCTTCCATGGCAAAGGTGGGTCTTGAACCCAGGTCTCCCAGATGCCAGCCCGACGCTCTAACCACTGTACCATGCCGGCTTTCCGATGGTCTTTGCATTCCTTCTAACTGGTTGTTTAGCAGGCCCTAGACTTTGAAGCTACGGAGCCTTCCAAAATCGTTTGAAGATCCCATCTCCTCCTGACAACAGAGAATGCCCCAGGGGAGGGGCTGTGGCTCAGTGGTAGATCATCTGCTTGGCATGCAGAAGGTCCCAGGTTCAATCCCCGGCATCTCCAGTTAAAGGGACCAGGCAAGTAGGTAATGTGAAAGACCCCTGCCTGAGACCCTGGAGACCCGCTGCCTGACTGAGTAGACAATACTGACTTTGATGGACTGAGGGTCTGGTTCAGTATAAGGCAGCTTCACATGTTCCCTTTCTCTCCCATGGGAGCGCTCCTCGAGCTGAGTGCTAATTCATTGCAAATAGGCGAATCCAACTCTGGCCGCCCGGCCTGATTACTCTGGACGCCGAGATCCCCTCTTCCCAATTGTATAGCCTAGTTAGCATCTAATCCTCCGCCAGATCCTTCACGCACTTCGCCAGGCTTTGCTGTGTTATCTGCTTTGCGACAATATGGCGAGAGAAAGCAAGATTTTCCCGTGAAAAAGTATTAGGGAGGATTATATGGAGATTAGAGCAGAATTAGAGCGGGAGAGAGAGAGAGAGAGAGAGAGAGAGAGAGAGAGAGAAGTGCTTTCTTGTTGCTTGAAAAGGGAATTTAGAAGTTTGGCTGCTCCGGGACCTTGTTTTGGGGCTGGATGCAATTTTGGCTGCTTAATTCACAGGGGCCATGAAAAATAGAGATAGAACTGGAAGAAGAAGGATAAGAAGTTGGTTTTTATATGCCGACTTTCTCTAACACTTGAGGAAGAATCAAACCGGTTTACAAGCACCTTCCCCTCTCCACAACAGACACCCTGTGAGGTAGGTGGGGCTGAGAGAGCTGTGACTAGCCCAAGGCCCCCCAGCTGGCTTCATGTGTAGGAGTGGGGAAATACATCCAGTTCACCAGATTAGCCTTCACTGCTCATGTGGAGGGGTGGGGAATCAAACCCGGTTCTCCAGATCAGAGTCCACCGCTCCAAACCACCCCTCTTAGCCACTACACCAAGCTGGCTCTCATTTGGCATGCAGAAGGTCCTAGGTTCAATCCCTGGCATCTCCAGATAAAGGGACTAGGCAGGGAGGTGATGTGAAAGACTCCTGCCTGAGACCTGGAGTTAAATGGGGAGAGGTCTAAGGTCAGCCAATGAGTATCACAGCCAATGAGTATCACAGCCGAGTAGGGATTTGAACCTGGGCCTTCCAAGTCCTACCCAGTACCGTAACCCAATGGTCCTTAACCTTTAATCCCCTTCTGCCAACAAAGTAGGCAAGATTGTCACCAAATCAGTGTAGGGTTGCCATATGTCTGCCAGAACTCTAGCGGCTGGTGGGGGGGAAAGTTAAAACGTTGTCTCCGACATGACATCACTTCTGGGAAAAAACACAGAAGTAACATCACGCCTTTCTAGGAATCTCCAGAAACTCTATGGTAAAACTATGGAGTTTTTGGTTATTCCTAGAGAGGACTGATGTCAGGGCCTGCCGTGTCCCCACCTCCCCAGGGGGGAGGTGGTCGCGAGGTCAGACCTGGCATCCCCAATGGAGTGGCCCGACGACAACCAATGAATGAATGAAGTGTATGTGAACAAGATCTTGGGGTACGGGTGGACCGTAAGCTAAATATGAGCAGCCAGTGTGACGCAGCAACAGAAAAAGCTAATGCAATCTTGGGGTGCATCAACAGGGGCATAACATCCCAATTGCAAGATGTCATAGTCCCGCTGTACACTGCATTGGTCAGGCCACACCTGGAGTCTTGTGTGCAGTTCTGGAGGCCCCATATGAAAAAAAGGATGTGGACAGAATCGAGCGGGTGTAGAGGAGAGCAACGAAGGAGGAAAGGCTGAGGGACTTGGGAAGGTCCAGTCTGGGGAAGAGGAGGCTGGTGGGGCGGGGGTAGGATTGCTCTCTTTAAGTATTTGAAAGGGTGTCACTTAGAGAAGGCAGGGAGCGGTTCCTGTTGGCAGTAGAGGGTAGGACTCCCAAGAATGGGTTTAAATTGCTGGAAGAAAGGTGCCACTTGGATAGTAGGGAATTTTTTTTTACAGTAAGAGTTGTTTGACAGTGGAATCAGCTACCTGGGGGGGGTGAGCTTCCCCTCGCTGTCAGCCTTTAAGCAGAAAAAGGACTCAAAACCACCGTTAATACAATATTGTAAAAACCAAACAGGGCAGGCTCACAACTACAAGAATATCAAACGTGTATTAAATGTCACAACAAGTGCAAAACATCAACAACAGTACAGTGTGATAAAAATATATACAATGTTATACAATATGTACAAGCTCTTAAACAAATAGGCACACTGGCTATTTCTAAAGTCAGACGTCTGACTTTAGAAATAGCCAGTGTGCCTATTTGTTTGAGCTTGTACATATTGTATAACATTGTATATATTTTTATCACACTGTACTGTTGATGTTTTGCACTTGTTGTGACATTTAATACACGTTTGATATTCTTGTAGTTGTGAGCCTGCCCTGTTTGGTTTTTACAACTGTCTTTAAGCAGAGGCTGGAAAAGCACTTGTCAGGGCTGCTCTAGGCTGATCCTGCATTAAGCAGGGGGTTGGACTAGATGGCCTCTATGGCCCCTTCCAACTCTGTGATTCTATGGTATCTTTTGCTAGCAGGTGAAGATTTTTTGTTTTGTTTCGTCTGGCATACCCCCAATAACGGTTATTGCCCCCCCCGTCTAGTTGTTTGTTTATGTGTTCTTAACAGAATGGTATATTTTAAACTGTCTTTTAATTGTTTAAACGTTTTACCGTTTTTACGTGCGCCACCTTGTGGATCGGGTGGAAAGATGGCATAAAAATGTTCTAAATAAGTAAATACGTAAATACGTAAATACATAAATAAATAAAAGTGAGGATAAAATCGGGAAGGCTGTGTCTACCCTGAGGCAATAGAAGAAGGGCGGGATAATAATGTGGCAGACAGAAACTTTGGAGAAGATGTAATTTGGGTTTGGATTCCTTTGCATGACAGGAGAGGAGGAGGAGGAGAAGAAGAAGAAGAAGAAGAAGAGGAGTTGGTTTTTATTTGCCAACTTTCTCTACCTTTTCAAGGAGACTCAAACTGGCTTACAATTGCCTTGCCTTCCTCTCCCTACAACAGACACTTTTGGAAATATGGTGTTGGAGGAGAGTGTTACAGATACCGTGGACTGCCAAAAAACCCCACAAATCAGTGGGTTCTAGATCAAACCAAGCCTGAACTGACCCTAGAAGCTAAAATGACTAAACTGAGGCTGTCGTACTTTGGTCACATTATGAGAAGAGTCACTGAGAAAGACAATCATGCTAGGAAAATCATGCATAATTTCCCGCCATCCTGGTAAAAATAGAAGGACTCTCCTCTCACTAATGTTAGCAGATAAGAACCGAGAGGTCACTTTTAAGGTTGCCAAATTTGGTTGGATAGCCTATAAGATTAAGAAATCTTGGGTGAGCCATATATTGGCTTTTTAGCAATAACTTTTAGCCTACAAGATTAGGAACCTTGGGTGAGCCATATATAGGCTTTTTAGCTATAAGTGTTATAAGATATTATATAATTCTGTAATTCTACAATTTAAAATGTTTTTTTTATTATGAGTTAATTGATATTCTGGAAGTTTGATTCTATTTCTATTGATTGATTCTATTTTTATTGGTCTCGGACTGTGTTAAGTAAAATTTGAACTTGACAATCATGCTAGGAAAAGTGGAAGGCAGCAGGAAAAGAGGAAGACCCAACAAGAGATGGATTGACTCTCTAAAGCAGTGGTTCCCAAAGTGGGCAGTACTACCCCCTGGGGGCGATGGAATTACCTAGGGGGGCACTAAGAGGCAAGGGGGCAGCAGGGGGTGCTAGCAGTGGGCCTTTTCCACTGTGTTGTTGGATAGGGTAGGGGGCGCTGGGGTCGAGTTTGTGGAACCAAGGGGGCGGTGGCCCGAAAAGTTTGGGAAGCCCTGCTCTAAAGGAAGCCACAGCCCTCCGTTTGCAAGACCTGAGCAAGGCTGTTAAGGATAGGATGTTTTGGAGGACTTTGATTCATAGGGTCGCCATGAGTCGGAAGCAATTTGATGGCACTTAACACACACACACACAAGCAACTAAGTAAATAAATGCAATGAACAATTCCGGGCGACCGAAAAGCCTGCTGATACCCTTGTGCTCAAGCAATATACTTGCGAAGAAAACAGTTTCCCTTTTCATTTCGTGCCCTGCTTCTAACAAGATGCAGGCTGAGTTGTATCTCATTAATTGGCAAGGAACTAAAATGTATGCAAATATGTGAAGACACACTGCTGGCCCTCCCATACTGCGTCCCCAAGAAGTGGTTACAAACACAGATGTCCTTCGAAAATGATGAGTCACGCCGCATGTGCGGGATTAGAAAACATAAGCCGCTTCCTCGGGGTGCCCCAGATTTGTTCATTAATAATTATTTGACATCCAATTACAGCCAAATTATTACTGCCCCCCCTCTCCAAAGAGATAATCATAGAAAAGGACGCCCTCGTAAATCTCTTGTTTTGCCCCGCAATTCAGCGCTTGCATGCTTGAAATTAATAATTCAGATTTCTTCTTTGTCGATGCTACAGAGTTCTCTTGCCTCTCGAAAGCTGTTATTCAAACTATATTCCATTGGCCCTGAACAGCTAAATTACTAGGCTGTAAGATTAAGAAACCCCTAATCTCTCTTTCAAGACAATCCTTGGAGACGGCTTTTGGTTTGAAACAAAAGGCAGGTAAGACCAGGCTGCTTTGTGAACAGAGCCCGGAGACCTGGCTTTCTTGCTTCGGGTTACCAACCTCCAGGTGGTGGCTGGAGATCTGGGATTACAAGTGATCTCCAGGTTACAGAGATCAGTTCCCTTGAAGAATACGACTTCTTTGGAAGGTGGACTCTTTGGCATCGTACCCCACTGAAGTCCCTCCCCACCTCAAACCCCAGCATAGTGTAGTGGTTAGGAGCGGTGGACTCTAATCTGGAGAGCCGGGTTCGATTCCCCGCTCCTCCACATGAAGCCCGCTGGGTGACCTTGGGCCAGTCACAGTTCTCTCCAAACTCTCTTAGCCCCACCTTCCTCACAAAGTGTTTGCTGTGAGGAGGGGAAGGGACGGTGATTGTAAGCTGCTTAGAGACTCTTTAAAGGTCGAGAAAGTCGGCATATCAAAACCAACTCTTCTTTTTTTTTATCCTTAACCTTTCCTCTCCTTATATGTCCTACTTGTCAGTGGCCAATTGCCTTTCCTGAGACATGAGATATGCAGTATGGGCATGGTTTTTCAACAACCCAGTCTCACCGTAATAACATCTCTACCTATAGGGATAATGGATGCCATGTTGGGGACCCCTGATGTAGTGTATAGAAGTGGAAGAAAGGAATTTGTAATGCAAATAAGCATTCTGGCCCGAGCCAGTTTTACATTCTCAGAGCCAGCCTGGCGTAGTGGTTAAGAGCGGCGGACTCTAATCTGAAGAACCAGGTTCAATTCCCCACACCTCCACATGAAGCCTGCTAGGTGATCTTGGGCCAGTCACAGTTCTCTGGTGACACTCTCAGCCTCATCTACCTCACAAGGAGAGGGGAGAGGAAAAGAAGGCATTTGTAAGCCACGGTAGAGAAAAAACACGATATGAAAACCTATTCTTCTTCTTCATTGCCAACTGCTCTCTAAGCAAGGACTGCTAAAGTGAAGCTGCTGCATTGCCAAAAGCAAAATGTAAAGCCGGAGGAAGCGACATTTGTCAGCAGGGGGGTCGGCGTCACCCTTCGGACATCTCAAGGCCCATGAGACCGGTTCGAGCTGAACTGGTTATGTCCCTCTCTCGAAAAGGGAGCACGCGCACACAAATGTTTTTTAAATCAACCGAGCCCCGATGGAGCCGCCAATTTAATGCATGATCAACCTAATCTGCTCCTTTCCCTTCGCATCTACAGCTTGTGAAGCTGTCTTTAAAAAAACACGCACACCCAAAAACCTGTTCCTAGGTGGCCGCGGAGATTTGAAAACCAGGTCACCTTTCCGTTGTGTTGTGCTTAATGCGGGAGCGAAGGCGTTCGGAGCCTCTTAGTATCTCTTTCACGCGCTCCTTAATGTGTTGTTGTGCTGTTTGCTTCCCTAAATCACATTAATATTCCAGGCCTGTGAAATGAGCTGGTAAATGGTCTTGTCACTTGTCATCTTGCTGCGGCGGTTAAATGACGGCGGACGTGAGAACTTTCCATCCGTTCGGTGGCTGGCCAGTGAGCCCCAGTGGGTTTTGGGGGAGGTAAAGAGGGCCCTATTAAACAGCGAGCAACGGATGCTGCAGTGTAGGACCTCGGTAGGTTGCCAGGTCCTTCTTTGCCACCGGCGGGAGGTTTTTGGGGTGGAGCCTGGGGAGGGCAGGGTTTGGGGAGGGGAGGGACTTCAATGCCATAGAGTCCAATGGCCAAAGAAGCCATTTTCTCCACGTAGAGTTGTCAGGTCCCTCGTCGCAACTGGCGGGAGGTTTTTGGGGCAGAGCCTGAAGAGGGGGGGGGGTTGGGGAGGGGATAGGATTCAATGCCATAGAGTCCAATGGCCAAAGTGGCCATTTTCTCCAGGGGAACTGATCTTTATCGGTTGGAGATCAGTTGTAATTGCAAGAGATCGCCAGCCAGTACCTGGAGGTTGGCAGCCCTAGATCCCGGCCACTTAAACTGCGTCAGCTAATGGGTAATTGAATTTCATGCTGTATTTTCACACCAGTGTGGTGGTGTGGTTAGTGTTGGACTAGGGTTTGGGACACCCAGGTTCGAATCCCCGCTCTGCCATGGAAGCTCACTGGATGATTTTGGGCCCGCGACACTCTCTGAGACTAACCTAGAATAGAAGAGAATCAGAAAGTTGGTGGGTGTCAAAGTCCAGGCGTGTCAAATTCAATTGTTACGAGGGCCAGATGTGACGTAAATGCCACTTGGTCGGTCTGGGCCATTCCTCGCCAGCCCAGATCAAGAGTGGGGTGTGTGTGGCTGCTTCGGCTGGATAAGAGCTCTCAAGGGGTGTTTGACACCCCTGATCTAGTCCAACCGCTTGCGCCATGCAGGATGACTTTAAAGCAACAGCAGGGTCGTTGTGAGGATAAAATGGAGGAGAGTGTCAGAAGCTTACAATCACCTTCCCTACCCCTCCCCACAACAGGCACCCTGTGAGGTGGGTGGGGCCGAGAGAGCTCTCAGAGAACTGCAACTAGCCCAAGGTCGCCCAGCTGGCTTCATGTGTCGAGAACAGAACCCGGTTCTCCAGATTAGAGTCCCTCGCTCTTAATCACTACGCTCTTAACCAGTAAACCACACTGTAATACAGCAAACCTACAAAAAAACAGCAGTGGAAACCAGAGAACCGGAAAAGCTGAGAAAAATACAAACATTAACGTATCCCTAGACCACTGGTTCCCAACCGGGGGTCTGTGGGCCCCCAGGGGTCCGCGAGAACTAAATTAAGGTCCGCGAAACGAAGTTATAAAGTTCCCGGAATATAACCAGGCCGAATCAAAAGATACCCAAAAGCTGATTCGCAATCCTTTTGGTATTGCTGTTGAAGAGGTTGCAGAAGAAATCCAGGAAGAGCTCACTGAATTCCAAAATGATAGGTGCTGTAAGGATGCGTTTGAATCAGTTTCTCTTGAAGAGTTCTGGTGTAAAAAAGCAATTTCATATCCTACAGTTCGGGGATTCGCCTTGCGATATCTTATGCTCTTCTCCACAACTTATTTATGTGAACAAGGTTTTCTGCTTTGCTTATAATTAAGAACAAGACCAGAAATCGATTGGAAGCAAGTGATGATATTTGTGTAGCTCTGAGCAACAGTATTAGCCCCAGAATTGCCCAGCTTGTAAAAAGGATGCAAGCTCAAAAATCCCATTGATTTTCAATTAAAAGTTCTCTATTATAAAAAATATATTCAAATATTATTCTAAGTTTAATGTTGAACTAACAGTTATGATTAAAGTTTATTTTCAAATTCTCGGAATTTTTATTTTGAACCTTGGGGTCCCTGCACCGAACAAAAAAGTCCTAGTGGTCCCTGGCCAAAAAAAGGTTGGGAACCACTGCCCTAGACCAATACTGACAGAGAGGAAAGTGTTTTGTTGTGCCGAGGGGGCGGGGAATAGGCGTAAATTTGACATGAGGGTCTTATAGGCCTGCTGTGTAAGACCTCTGGATCCAAATTACTTTGGTCTTTTCTGACATAACCGAGGTCTCTTAAAGTGCAAATGCAGGAATGTAATACCACCTGAGGATATCAAGTCTTTGTGGAACGGCAATGTTGTGAGCCTGAAAATGCCAGTTACGGTGGTGGGAACCCAGAAGTCAAACTCTCTGAGGCTCTGAAGACTCAAAGATGGTTGAAATCTGCATTTTTTTGGCAGGACAATCTAGCCTTCTCAAAGATGATCCAGAGGTTTAGAATCAAGTTGGCATGTGGAAGGGTGTGAATAAGGATTTCATGAATAAGGATTTATGGATGGTATGGAGAGAGTGGACAGGGAGAAGCTTTTCTCCCTCTCTCATAATACTGGAACGCGGGATCATCTGCTGAAGCTGGAGGGTGAGAGATTCAAAACAGACAAAAGGAAGTATTTCTTCACACGATGTATTGCTAAATTGTGGAACTCCCTGCCCCAGGATGTGGTGATGGCTGCCAACTTGGAAGGCTTGAAGAGGGGAGTGGACATGTTCCTGGAGAAGAGGGCTATCCATGGCTGCTAGCCAAAATGAATACTAGTCATGATGCATACCTCTTCTCTCCAGGATCAGAGGAGCAGGCCTAGTATATTGGGTGCTGTGGAACACAGGCGGGACAATGCTGCTGCAGTTGTCTTGTTTGTGGGCTTCCTAGAGGCCACTGGTTGGCCGCTGTGTGAACAGATTGCTGGACTTCATGGGCCTGGGTCTGATCCAGCAGGGCCTTTCTTATGTTCTTATGTTAAGGCTTTAAAAGGAGAGTGGACATGTTCGTGGAGGAGGGGGCTATTCATGGCTACTAGTCAAAACGGATACTAGTCATGATCCACACCTATTCTCTCCAGGATCAGAGGAGCATGCCAAATATATTAGGTGCTGTGGAGTACAGGCAGGATGGTGCTGCTGCGGTCGTCTTGCTTGTGGGCTTCCTAGAGGCACCTGGTTGGCCACTGTGTGGACTTGATGGGCCTGGGTCTGATCCAGGATGGCTTTTCTTATGTTCTTATCTTCTTATGACCCGTATGGAAAGTTCTGACATCCATTCGGGAGTGTTCATTTGTAGGTAGGTGCTTCCTCAGGCACATAAGAAATAAGAATATAAGAAGAGCCCTGCTGGATCATACCAGTGGTCCATCTAGTTCAGCATCCTGCCTCACACAGTTCCTCTGGAGGGCCAGCCACAGGGCACAGAGGCCGAGGCCTTCCCCTAACGTTGCCTCCTGGCACTGGGATTCAGAGGCTGACTGCATCTACATGTGGAGGTTCCCTTTAGTCGCTATGGCTGGTAGCCACTGATTGACGTGTCTTCCATGAGTACATCTAGATCCCTTTTAAAGCCTATGGCCGTCGCTACTTCCTCTGGCAGCGAATTCCACATTTTAATCACTCTCTGTGTAAAGATGAAGAAGAGCTGGTTTAACACGCCGATTTCCTCTACCTTTAAAGGAGACTCAAACCAGTTTACCATCACCGTCCCTTCCTCTCCCCACAACGGACACCTTGTGAGGTAGGTGGGGCTGAGAGAAAGTGACTGGCCCAAGGTCACCCAGCAGGCTTCATGTGGAGGAGTGAGGAATCAAACCCGGTTCCCTAGTTTAGAGTCCTCCGCTCTCAGCCACTATACCAAGTATTTCCTTTTGTCCATCCTGGATCTACTGCCCACCAGCTTCGTTGGGTGCCCTCGAATTCTGGTATTTTGGGAGAGGGAGAAAAAAAATCTTTGTCAACCCACTCCACCCTGTGCATGGGAAACCACAGGGAAATGTCTCCCTCCCAGCCCCCCCACCTGTCAAGCAAGGGCCTATAATCCTAGACCTCTTTTCAAAAGAAGGATTAAGTGGTACGATTAAGAGGTTCAATGTTCTTATCTCCCTTTGAGTAATTCAATGCTTGCTCAGAGTTTCACTTCTCTCGTAAAATACCTGAGAGTTGGGAAGAAAAATAACTTGGCTTTCAAAATATTGTCGAAGGCTTTCCCGGTCAGAGTTCATTGGTTCTTGTGGGTTATCCGGGCTGTGTGACCGTGGTCTTGGTCTTTTCTTTCCTGACGTTTCGCCAGCAGCTGTGGCCGGCATCTTCAGAGGAGTAACACTGAAGGACAGTGTCTCTCAGTGTCAAGGGTGTAGGAAGAGTAATATGTAGTCAGAAAGGGGTTGGGTTGACTATACATTACTCTTCCTACACACTTGACACTGAGAGACACTGTCCTTCCGTGTTACTCCTCTGAAGATGCCGGCCACAGCTGCTGGCGAAACGTCAGGAAAGAAAAGACCAAGACCACGGTCACACAGCCCGGATAACCTACAAGAACCAACTTGGGTTTCATGCCCCACTTTAGATTCCTGTGGGCATAGAGGGTACCAGTTTAGGAGGATGGAAATATGAAGTGTTTCGTCTTTAAGAACATAAAAAGTAGCCTGCTGGATCAGACCAGTGGCTCCTCTAGTTCAATACCCTCTTTTCACACAGCGTTCTTCATTTATTTAATACAGGTTCATTCCTGCATTTCCACCGAATTGAACTGCTCATTGCCCTTTCAAAAACGTACAAAATGGGCATCATAACTAGGCCTGACAAGCAACACCGCAGGCAACGCTTCCAGTAAAAACCCACAGTGGCGTCGAGTCGCTCTAGGAGTCGTCGGAAACTGTGTGATGAAACCATAAGCGTTTCTGGCAATTCCTAGCGCTACCCCCAGCGCCACACACACCCCAAATCCCTACCCATACCCTTCTGATTGCTAGGTACTGCCTGGCAACCCTAGTTACAACCAGCTTACAAGAATGCAACCTAAAATCGAAAATAAACAGAATGGTAGGGGAATACAGCAGTTACACAAGTCCACGTTTAGGCTAAGGACAGTGTTAGCTTGAAACTGGGAAGATAACAAGGTCAGAAACTGGCCTGTGTACCTAGGGTTGGGAGGGAGCACTAGTACTTGGGGTGCTACCACTGAAGAGGCTCCGTCTTGCCCCAAAGGTGGGGAACCTGATACAGAAACTCAGGTGCTCATCTCCGCTGAAGGCTGGTTCCTATATGGGAGAAGAGAAGGTGGTCCTTTCATTGACCTGGCCCCAGTTATTTTATCCATTTTGCACTCTTCTTTCGTGCAACTCAAGGAAAGGGTACATAGGATTCCGAGGAGTTCTCCCATCTGGCCAAACTGAGACCCCTTCAGCCAGGTGGCTGCATCATGCGTCCTGTGTGCACACCTGGGATAGCTGTTTTTGCTAGTGGTTAGAGTGTTGGACTAATATCTAGGAGATCTAGGAGGTGCCTATTCCAGTCTGTGCACCACCATAAATGTTTCCAGGTGTTACATAGACAATTGTGTTACATAGAATCATAGAGTTGGAAGGGACCACCAGGGTCATCTAGTCCAACCCCCTGCACAATGCAAGAAATTCACACCTACCCCCACCCACACACCACCAGTGACTCCTACTCCATGCCCAGAATATGGCCAAGATGCCCTCCCTCTCATCATCTGCTTAAGGTCATAGAATCAGCATCGCTGACAGATGGCCATCTAGCCTCTTCTTTGGGCCAGTCATTTTCTCCCAGACTAACCTATCTTACAGGGTGGTGGTGAGGAATCTGAGGATAAAATGGAATTGGAGAGGATCCTGCACACCGCTCGGAGCTCCTTGGAGGAATGTGTGCGTAAATGCCACCCAGTCATTTCCAACGTATGGCGACTCTATGAATTGATGACCTGCAGAACGTCCTATTGTGATCAGCCTTGCTCAGGTCGTGCAAATTGAGGGCCGTGGCTTCCTTGATTGAGTCCATCCATCTCATGTTGGGCCTTCCTCTTATCCTTCTGCCTTCAGCTTTTCTAGCATTGTTGTCTTTTCCAACAAGTCTTCTCATAATGTGACCAAAGTACGATCGCCTCAGTTTAGTCATTTTAGCTTCTAGGGACAGTTCAGGCTTGATTCAATCTGGAACCCACCGATTTTGTCTTTCTGGCTCTTTGTGGTATCCGTAACACTCTCCTCCAACACCACCTTTCAAATGAATCAACTTTCTTGCTGCCAGCTTTCTTCATAGTCCAACTTTCACACTCATACATAGCAAGGGGGGAATACTGTGGCATGAATTAAACTGATCTTAGTTATCAGTGACACATCCTTACATGTTTAGCCTGAAGAGGAGACGACGGAGAGGGGATATGATAACCATCTACAAGTACTTGAAGGGCTGTCATATAGAGGAGGGTGCCGAGTTGTTTTCTGTTGCCCCAGAAGGTCGGACCAGAACCAACGGGTTGAAATTAAATCAAAAGAGCTTCCGTCTAGACATTAGGAAGAATTTACTAATCGTTAGAGGTGTTCCTCAGTGGAACAGGCTTCCTCAGGAGGTGGTGAGCTCTCCTTCCCTGGAGGATTTTAAGCAAAGGCTAGATGGCCATCTGTCAGCAAAGCTGATTCTATGACCTTACGCAGGTCATGAGAGGGAGGGCATCTTGACCATTCTCTGGGCATAGAGTAAGGGTCACTGGGTGTGTGTGTGGGGGGGGAGACAGTTGTCAATGTCCTGCATTGTGCAAGGGGTTGGACTAGATGACCCTTGTGGTCCCTTCCAACTCTATGATTCTAAGAATCTCTTCAAGCTCCTTCATAGCTGCCCTTCCCAGTTTCAATCTCCTGATTTCTTGGTTGCAGTCTCCCTTTTGATTGATTCTTCAAGCTTCTTCATAGCTGCCCTTCCCATTCTCAGTCTCCTTCTGATTTCTTGGTTGCAGTCTCCCTTTTGATTGCTGATTGAGGCAAGGAATGGAAAATCTTGTTCAATTTCGGTTTCTTCATCATCAGCTTTCAAGTTGTGCAATTCCTTAGTGATGGTGGAAAGTGTCGTCAAGTTGCAGCCAATGCATGGTGACCCTGTAGGGTTTTCAAGGCCAGGGATGTTCCGAGGTGGTTTGCCATTGCCTGTCTCCACTTCTCGCCCACAGTATTCCTTGGCAGTCTCCCATCTGAGTACTAACCAGGGCCGACCCTGCTTAGCTTCTGAGAGCTGAGAAGATCAGGCTAACCCGAGCCATCCTGGTCAAGGCAAGAGATGGACAGGGTGGTTTGCTGTTGCCTGCCTCTGCGTAACGACCCTGGTATTCCTCGGAGGTCTCCCGTCCAAGGTCCGATCCTGCTTAATTTCCGAGATCTGACGAAAGCGGGCTAGCCATCTCGGCCATCCAGTTCCTGAGCAGTCTTGTCTTCTTGATATCCAGCTGTAATCCTGCTTCGGCACTTTCTGTTTTAACCTTCATCAGTAGTCACTTTAGATCGTCTCGATTTTCTGCCGGTAATGCGGTGTCGTGTGCCTATCGGAAATGGTTAACGTTCCTGCAGCCAATTTTTACTCCATCTTCAAAAGTAGTTTGCAGATAGAAATTGCCTCTCCCTAAGTACTTTTAATGTCACGAGATTGGCTCCGTCTTGCAGGAGAAATCATAGACTCACAGAGTTGCAAGGGCCATAGAGGCCCTTGCCTCTAGTCCAACCCCCTGCTCAATGCCGGATCAGCCTAGAGCATCCCTGACAAGTGTTCGTCCAGTTGCTGCTTGAAGACTGCCAGTGAGGGGGAGCGTACCCCTCAGATTCTTACATTCTTATGGTGGTGCAGCATTGCTTTTGGCAATGGGGCCTTTTGCCCCATGTCCGGGATTTTTTATTTTAAAAGCCCTCCCCCCCCCAACAGCTGTGAAACCTCTGTGGGGATGCTGCGGTGGCACCGCGGCCATGCCATCCCTGGCCACTGCGGCTTTTAGGAATGGGCTGTATGAAGAAGAAGAAGAAGAAGAGTTGGTTTTTATATGCCGAATTTCTCTGCCACTTAAGGGAGACTCAAACTGGCTTACAATCACCTTCCCATCCCCTCCCAACAACAGACACCCTGTGTGCTAGGTGGGGCTGAGAGAGCTGTGACTAGCCCAAGGTCGCCCAGCTGGCTTCGTGTGTAGGAGTGGGGAAACAAAACCAGTTCACCAGATTTGCCTCCGCCGCTCATGTGGAGGAGAGGGGAATCAAACCCGGTTCTCCAAATCAGACTCCACCCCTCCAAACCACCGCTCTTAACCATCACACCATGCTGGCCGATTGAGTATGAAGAAGCTACATGGCATCATTGTTCGTTAAGACAACTGGCTGCTTTGGACTGTCTACTTTTGGGAGTACGTAAGACTTTTATTTAAGGTTTGAATGTTGTGTCTTTCTACCCTGAACAGTTTGGGCAGGAAAGGATCCCTAGAAGCCCCGATTTTCTATCGATTTATTTACTTAAGAGAATTCTGTGTCACCTCATTAGAGTCTTGCTTGAGGCTGTATTACGGTTGAAATAATAACGTTATCAATATAAAAATGCCAAGCCGTTAAAACAAACTTCTCAAACAAGCCACAGGGCATAAAAGGCATAAAACTGACAATAAAACAGATCTCAGACCAGAAGCTCACTATTAAAAGCTGGAAAGAGACCCCCCCCCCAATTAAATGCCTTGGTAAACGACTGGCACCTGAAAAACAGTAAAGTCAGTGCCAGGCAAATGTCGAAGAAGAGGGTGTTCCTAAAGCTGAGGGGCCACCACTGAAAAGGCCCTGTCTGTGGTTGTGCCACGCACCATACCTCTGAAGCTGAAACCACAGTGCTTCAGAGGCAGATTTTCACTGGTGGACGGGATACTTGTTTCCCTTCCAACCTAAGTGCTTACACAGGTAGAAGAAGAGTTGGTTTTTATACCCTGCTTTTCTCTACCTTTAAGGAGTCTCAAAGCGGCTTACAATCGCCTTCCCTTCCTCTCTCCACAACAGACACCTTGTGAGGCAGGTGAGGCTGAGAGAGTTCGGAGAGAGCTGTGACTAGCCCAAGGTTACACACACACACACCCAGCAGGCTTCATGTGGAGGAGTGGGGAATCAAACCCGGTTCTCCAGATTAGAACCCACCGCTTTTAACCAACAGGCCATGCTGTCTAGATGGCCATCTGTCAGCAATGCTAATTCTGTGAATTTAGGCAGATCGCGAGAGGGAGGGCAGGAAGGGATGATCCAGCGCTTGGCTCTCATGGCCCTTGCTCACATGCCCAGGGTAATGCTGATCATCATTTTGGGGTCACAAAGGAATTTTCCTTCAGTCCAGACAAGGTCACCCAGCAGGCTTCATGTGGATGAGTGGGGAATCGAACCCGGTTCGCCAGATTAGAGTCCGCTGCTCTTAACCACTATGCCACACTGGCTCTTCCACACCTGAACACACGATGTACTGTGTGTATACAGGCAATGCAACAAATGGTTATAAGGACTGGGATTCTTCTGATTGTGCTTCATTTTGCCCTCCGTTTCTACTAGTAATCATCAGAGCCCCTGCGTGTGAATGCCAACAAAGGGAATTGTTCCAGAAGGAAGCGGGGAACAGTGTCTTTCCTTGCTGGGACACTCCATTAAACCAAGGGTTCCCTAGAAAGCACACTAGTAATGGGCCGCCACCACTCAGGGACCTCCTGAGAACATCCAGACTGACCCAGTGAGAAGGTATCCTTCTAGCACAGTACTACAGCAATAACAAAGTGACCGGGTAGAAACCATAGAAGAAACCTTATAAGCAACTGTTTAATGTCATGCAGGGGAAGAGAGAAATATCCCAGAGAAATAGATTGCAGTAAGCAAAGCCGAAAATTGTACTAAGCAAAGCCGAAAATTGTAAAAGTATATAATAAAAGAGTGGGGGGGGGGGAAGGGTGTTTGGGTGCAAAAAGGTGTAAAAACAGGACAGACTATACCCAGGCAGTAATACAGTATCTTCATTCATTCATTCACTTATTCGTTCATTCATATTTCTGGCCAAGGCCGGTCTCCGGGCAGCTCACAACCCAAATAAACACATCATACATTAAATAAGATTAAAATATATCCCCTTTGGGGGATCCCTTTGCTCAAAGGGGCACTTGCAGATTTTCACTAGTTACAGAGGCTAAAATTGGGAGTAGCTGTGTTGTTCCACAGACATATTCCAGAATTCTTGGGAGTTCTCCAGAACTTTTAATCAGTCTGGATAGTCTCCAAAAAGAAAAATGAACAACAAAGGGTGGGGAGAGGGAAAAAATTCAGGACATGTTTCAGGAGACCTCAGCATACCCTTTATTTGTTTGTTTTATTCCTTTATACCCTGCTTTTCTACCCATTGGGAACCCAAAGTGGCTTACATTCTTCTCCTCTCCTCCATTTTGTCCTCACAACCACCCTGCGAGGTAGGTTAGGCTGAGAAAGCGTGACCGGCCCAAGGTCACCCAGCGAACCTCCAAGGCACAAGTGGGAATTCGAACCTGGGTTTTCCAATTGGTAGTACAACACTCTTAACCACTACACCACACTGGCTCTCATTGGTCAGTCTTGAAACAGAGCAGACGATTGGGGCAGATTTAGAGACTATTTTCTCCATGACCCTTTTTCAGAAGTCATATGTGAGCATGTAGCAATTCAGATCCCCATAAGTATGATTTTACTATTTATGGATGTTTGCTGTAGGTCTCCCTAAAGAACAGCGAGGAGTATGCCAAAATGCAATAATAAGTTATAAATTCTTCGCTGCGTCCTGTTCTATATTGTTTTGTGTGTCAGACGGCGTATGAGAATCTCTCTCTTGCCTTGCAGTTAACTAGCAACTGAGAATCTCTGGGTTCTGCCCCCCCCCCCCAGCCTTATATCCTGGAAGCAGAGAAGTGATTTCAAGTTCAGTCGGACGCCGCCGACCTAACCTCTCATGCATTTTTCATAGCACGAGCGCCGGAAAATTGTATCGGTTCCTTTGCAGTTACCGCCGAAAGATCGCTCGCGTACCTGATCCGCGGGCACGGAGGGATCTCCTTCGGTGCGAACCGGGGGGCTGCGATTCCAGACGGGCTGTCTCCATCTTTAGAACTTAAAGGCAGTCCGTTTTAAGCGATTGTTTCCTGAACCGCTGGCTATGCCCAACAATTGAAAGCAAAGGGGGAAAAGTGTTGGCTGAGGTCAAGCATTGTTTGAACGGGTTGCAAATGGTTTCCCGGGGAAACGGCAGACTTGCCCTGGTAGCTGGCTGCAGCATCTCCAGACCGGCATCTCTAGACACGGCAGAGAGGTATCTTGTGGTATTGGGCGGGGGGGTGCCGCCCAAAAAAACAATGTCGAAGCCAAAGGAGAAGAGAACACAACATCTGTAAGGACCCTTCCAGAGAATGAAGAAACATACCGCAAGAGTGGCACCATTAGAATCTTTCAGTATTGCCACATTAAATTCACCTAGAGCAGACGGTAAATGTATATATATTTTTTTCCTACGTAATTTCCCTTCAGAATGAAATTAACTTCTAGCAGATTCTAATTATTTTTTTCCAGGCCGATCTTTTTTTTTTTTTTTTTAATGAATACGAAGGGACCGTTTTCAGAAAGGTTTGAATGTACGTCAAGGCTTTATTTTGGTGTTTTGGTTTGCTGTCCAAAATGTCTGGGTCCCTTCCCCCCAATTATAGATAAAGAACAGTTTTGCGGTGGGAGGGGGAAGAGATTGAACGGAAAAGTTACTCATCTTTCGACATCGGCTTGCAAAGTGCTATCGAGCCGGCTTTCGAGCGTCTGATAATATTTCAGGACAAAATCCGTAATGAAATGCTTGAAATGTTTTTATCGCGTTGCGGTACTTGGCCAGGATTAGCTCCTTAGCCTGATGGGGTCGTAATTAGAGACGGAAAGAGAAATGGCCCCCCTGCAGGTGTGTCGTTTTTGACTAGGTAGGAGACAAGTTCTTAAATAGACTGAGGATTGCTCTTGTTTCAGCCTTCCATGTGCTTTTTGAGTTACTTGCATGAAGATGCCCCCTATTGGTAGTGTACTCTTGGTCCTCCATCTACTGTTATGACCGTAAAGTTGCCTTATACCTAATCAGACCATCGGTCCATGAAGGCCAGTATTGTCTGATCTTACCAGCAGCAGTTCTCCAGGGTCTTCGCTAGAAGTATGTCACATCACCTGCTACCTGGTCCTTTTAACCGGAGATGCCAGGGATTGAACCTGGAACCTTCTGCGTGCCAAATAGATGCCCTGCCACTGAGCCATGGCCCTCCACAAGACCATAGATCTGCACACTTCCCAGACTAGATAAGTGAGGAGTGTCGTATCCCGTTTCAGCTGGGGAACCAAAGCCCACCTACCTCACAGGGTGTCTGTTGTGGGGAGAGGAAGGGAAGGTGATTGTAAGCCAGTTTGAGAAAGTCGGCATATAAAAAGCAACTCCTCCTCCTCCTCCTCCTCCTCCTCCTCCTCCTCCTCCTCCTCCTCCTCTTCTTCTTCTTCTTCTTCTTCTTCTTCTTCTTCTTCTTCTTCTTCTTCTTCTTCTTCTTCTTCTTCTTCTGCCAATGGAGGGCACCTTTGATGTTCTAAACCCAGGGTTTCCCAGCATGGTGCCCGTGGTATCCACTGAGCTTTTCAAAGAGTGAGTAGGGCCGTTGTAAGTTTGGGCTGGTTATTCGCTGCCCTCATCCAAATGGGTCTTCCACCAGAGGATCTGGAGGACTGTTAAGAACCTGGGCTTTCCTTAGGCAGCCCGTGGTTCCATTCCCCTTTCAGGCTTTCCTTCTTCTAGGAAGTATGAGTAGGGAGGTATTCTGTTTGGCTCCATCTCCTGCAGCAGCCATTTTTGGTTTGGTGCCAGCTCGTGTGGTAGCCATTTGGGGCTGGTGCTCAGCTCTGCCTCTCCCAATTCCAAAGGTGACCACAGGCTCAGAAATTTCAGGACACCTAACCTATGCAGATTGGGATTTGGGGGCACTCCAGGAACAATTTGGAAGGCTTTACGAAGGGAGTGGACATGTTCATGGAGGAGAGGGCTGTCCATGGTTACTAGTAAAAATGGATACTAGTCATGACGCACACCTGTTCTCTCCAGGACCAGAGGAGCATGCCTATTGCATTAGGTGCTGTGGAACACAGGCAGGATGGTGCTGCTGCAGTCGTCTTGTTTGGGGGCTTCCTAGAGGCACCTGGTTGGCCATTGTGTGAACAGGCTGCTGGGCTTTGATGGGCCCCGTTCTGATCCATCAGGGCCTTTCTTAGGTTCTTATGTTCTTAATTTTCTGGGAAATCTATGTATACATGTTCCATTAGGTTCTTATGTTCTCAGTTACGAGTACTAGATAAGATTGCTTTGTGTTTCTGTCTCCTGTATAAGGCATGGATCATCCATAGCGTGTGCTTTATTTGGTACCGGGGGAAAAACTATATATGGTATTTTTGCCTTGAAATTGTTGTTCGCAAGTGGGCTGAGCAGATGTATTTATTGATTTGATTTGTGCCCTGCACTTTCTTGCTCAATGTAGGATATCCCATTATAGCAGTTCTTAGCAGTATGTATATGTTGTGTTGAAGTGTCAGGATGTGAGAGGAAAAACAACCCTTTATGTGAGCATCTTTCAGCCTTGTCATTGAAATCCCAGTGAAGTGCGACACTCTATTCATTCACAAATCAGGCTTTTGAACCCATACGGCTGTGGGGCTGATTCATGAAATCAGTTTGCTTCATTGGTGCACAACAGCCCAAGAGAAGGGATGAATGGTAGCCTGAGAATGGGGCCAATGGTGGTGGAAACTCCGAGCCAAGCAGACAAACCAAAAGACATCCATTAAACTGGGATGAATGTTTGCTTGGAAGAAATGTTGGCGGGGGTGGGAAGCGTGCATAGAAAGTGAGACAAAAAGCACAGCTAATATAGAAAAAAAGAAGAAGAGTTGGTTTTAATATGCCGACTTTCTCTACCACTTAAGGAAGAATCAAATCGCCTTCCCTTCCCCTCCCCACAACAGACACCCTGTGAGGTAGGTGAGGCTGAGAGAGCTCGAAGAGAGCTGTGACTAGCCCAAGGTCACCCAGCTGGTTTCATGTGGAGGAGTGGGGAAACAAACCGGTTCACCAGATTAGCCTCCGCCGCTCGTGTGGAGGAGTGGGGAATCAAACCCGGTTCTCCAGATCAGAGTCCACCCCTTCAAACCACCGCTCTCAACCACTACACCAGGCTGGGTGGGACCATCACTTAGAGGCAGAATACATAATATTCATGGAGATAGGAATTGTCTTCAGCCACTGTCTCATTGGAACGCCCATGTGCGCTTAGCATCCCAGGCAGCCAAGATTTCTGAGATTCTTTCACACAAAAGGTGCCAAATACGTCCCTGCGGCCCTTAAAGTATTTAACACCACAATAGTTACCCAGTTACTATTTGGAGTTGGTATCTGGATCAAGGGAGTGACAGAAATGTTCACGGAGAAAGTCCTGGCGTCGTCAGTTAAAGGAGGGGTCCCCAACCTTTTTGAGCTGCCTTTTTTGTGGCACCCACTTTGTGGTTGCGCCTACCACGCTTTATCGGTATTCCAAAGGTGCCCACAAGCTCAAAAAGATTGGAGACCCCTGAAATAGAACTTTTCCATGGATGCCATCCTGAATTCCTTGGAGGAAGGGTAGGATATCAACGTGAGGGTGTTATGCCAAAAGCTGCAGCTGGGCCTGATAGGACCTACGGTTGCTACCAAAAGAAACAGGGCTTCATCTCTTTTTCCCATAAGGCCTAGGGCTACAAAACACATGACCCAACACTTCATGCGGGATCAGATGGATAGGGTTGCCAGCTCTGGGTTGGGAAATACCTGGAGATTTTGGAGGCGGAGCCTGAGGATGGCGGGGTTTAGAGAGGGGATGGACTTCAGTGGGGCATAATGCTACAGATAGCTGGAGTAGGGGGTCACTGGGGGCGTGGGGGGCAGGGAGGTAGTTGTGAATTTCTTGCATTGTGCAGGGGGATGGACTAGATGACCCTGGTGGTCCCTTCCAACGCTATGATTCAGTGGGCGAAAACGCATGGTCACTTTATCCTCCTTTAATCCCTGTTTTAGCCAGGATCGAACGCACATTAAGCGAAACGCATGCGTTCGATCCAGGCTGAATCCTGGCTGAAACAGGGATTAAAGGAGGATAAAGCGACCATGCGTTTTCGCCCAATGTAACACAATTTTCCGTGTAACACCCGGAGACTTTTATGGTGGTGCAGAGATTGGAATAGGCACCTCCTAGCTCTCCTAGATATTAGTCCAACACTCTAACCGCTAGCAAAAACAGCTATCCCAGGTACTCGCACAGGACACATGATACAGCCACCTGGCTGAAGGTGTCTCAGTTTATGCTGTGCTGCCTTCCAAAGCGGCCATTTTCTCCAGGGGAACCGATCTCTGTCACCTGGAGCTCAGTTGTGATAGTGGGAGATCACCAGCCACCACCTGGAGGTTGGCAACCCTACAGATGAAGCTTCCCCATACAGAATCAGATCACTTAGCCTAGCTCGGTATGGTCTCCAGCAGCCTGCTCTCCAGGGAGGTCTTTCCTAACACCTTCTACTGGAGATTCATATCAACTCCTCACTAGGGATCGAACCAGGGACCTTCTGCATGCAAAATGAGCGTTCTGCTTCTGTGCCACAGCCTCTCCCGAAGGCTTACGCTGAGTATTGGCCTCTTAGCTCCACAGTGTCTGGCAGCAGCAGCTATCCAGGGTCTCGGGCAGAGAAAGATCATTCTCAACATCTCCTACATGAATACCTCAGGACTGAACCCAGGAGACTTTCTGCATGAACACATAAACCCATGAAGCTGCCTTATACTGAACAAGACCCTTGGTCTGTCAGTATTGTCTACTCAGACCGGCAGCGGCTCTCCAGGGTCTCAGGCAGAGGTCTTTCACATCACCTACTGCCTGGTCCTTTCAACTGGAGATGCTGGGGATTGAACCTGGGACCTTCTGCATGCCAAGCAGATGCTCTCCCACTGAGCCACAGCCCCTCCCCAAAGGAGAAGTCTACTCAGAGCGGCAGCGACTCTCCAGGGTCTCAGGCAGAGGTCTTTCTCATCATCTACTACCTGATACCTTTAAGCTGGAGATGCCGGGGATTGAACCTGGGACCTTCTGCATGCCAAGCAGATGCTCTACCCTTGAGCCAGGGCCCTCAATGCAAAGTAAGAGGCTTCCCTCACCCCTCCCCTTCTGCCCCCAATCCTCCAGTTCTACTGACTGTGCCCCAAAAAAACAAAAACCAACCCAAACCCTTTCTTTCTAAAGCGCAAACAGAAATTTGATCTGCAAAGAGCCTTTTGCCTGATTGAAAGAGGCGGCTTCTATTTGCATTTACATTGATAATTGAAGATCGCGCGACGTGGGCTGCATCAGAATTCGGCTCGGCAGGGAAATCAGGCCAATGGTAGGCTAGCCGGTGCCTTCGGCTCAGAAGCGAGGTGGTTCTTTCTCTTTCACATGCAAAGAAATCCTAGACACTTAGAAACCCTGGAGCAAAACCTTCTCAGACTCTCCGCTCCGGTATTTCAAGGAGCGCAGGGCATCGCAGAGGTCTGGAGAGAATGCCTTTAATTTGTGGATGATCGGCCGGAATATTCTTCCCTGGTGCTTGGAGTGCAGGAAGCTGATCGATATTTCATTGTAGCCAGGAAAGACCTGGGTGGCATCCTTTCAGAGTGTCATAGCTCAACGTATTGCGAGAGTCCGCTCTGACTCTTCAAGGTGAACGGAGACATTCCAGCAAATTTATCGGAGGCGCCTTCATTTCTTCCCCCTCTTTCCAAATGGAAAGTAACTGCAGCCTGTTCCAGAGACACCTGACATCAGCCGTTCGTATAGATAAATGAAGGAATTACCAGGGCAGAAGCAAGTGCGAGCGGAAAGTAGCATAGACCCGGCTGGCGATTAGGGTTGCCAACCTCCAGGTAGGTCCTGGAGATCTCCTGGAATCCCAACAGGGCTCCAGACCACAGCGCTCAATTCCTCTGGAGAAAATGGCAGCTTCAGAGGGTGGAGTATGGCATCACATCCCTTTTGAGCGTCTTCACCAAAGGTTACCTGCCTGATTTGGGAAGGCCAATGGAATGAACTAAAGTCAGGATAACATGAGAGTTACTGGCCATTTATGCACGGTCAATTTTGATGCTCGCTCAAAGCTCTTTTTTAAAATGCGACTTTAAAAATGCCTATTGACAGTCCCGACGCAAAAGGAGCAATTCCAGCCCCCACTCGCCTGCTCCTTTGTTCCTGTTTGCATAGCCATTAGCATGTGCATAGCTAACCCGCCGCTGTTATTTTGCATGGTTCCTTCAGGGGGACTCTTCGCGGCAAACACCAAAGGTCGCATTAAATGGGCTCTTTAGTAATGCGAAGCAGGTATGCGCCAACTTCGCAGTCATTTCTGGAATGGCAGCTCAGCGTGAAAAATTAAAAAAAACTATGTGGGGCAATTCCGCCTGGAATGTGCTGCTCATTACCGTGCAAAAATGGGCACTGTCATTCTTCACAGTGGCTCTATAGTGCATGTGCTATCTGTCTGTATAATTTGCATACATTTGCAGAGATGCTCCTCTTGCATGTCATCACTTCGAATGACGAATAGGCCTTGGAAGCAAAGAATTCTTGTTTTCTGGTCGTAGCAGAGTGTATTTATTTGTGGGGTGGGGAGGAACTTCAGTTTTGATCTTAGTTTGCCACTGTGTCCCTCCCCCCATCTTTAATCAGTGAATTATTTATTTTCAGGTGAATTTTTTTTAAAGGTTCAGGATGTTTCGATAGAAAAGTCCTATGAGGAAAGGTTGAAGGAGCTGGGTATGTTTAGCCTAGAGAGAAGAAGACTGAGAGGGGATACGATAACCATCTTTAAGTACTTGAAGGGCTGTCACATAGAAGATGGTGCCGAGTTATTTTCTGTTGCCCCAGAAGGTCGGACCAGAACCAACGGGTTGAAATTAAATCAAAAGAGTTTCCTTCTAGACATTAGGAAGAACTTTCTAACAGTCAAAAGGTTCCTCAGTGGAACAGGCTTCCTCGGGAGGTGGTGAGCTTTCCTTCCCTGGAGGTTTTGAAGCAGAGGCTAGACGGCCATCTGTCAGCAATGCTGATTCTATGGCCTTAGGCAGATGATGAGAGGGAGGGCAACTTGGCCATCTTCTGGGCATGGAGTAGGGGTCACTGGGTGTGTGTGTGCGGGAGGTCGTTGTGAATTTCCAGCATTGTGCAGGGGGTTGGACTAGATGACTCTGGTGGTCTCTTCCAACTCCGTGATTCTGTGATTCTAAAAAAAGTAAATATGAACAGACCTAGAAAGTCTGTGTTCCCCTCGCCTCAGGGAGTTTGCCACCGAACTGATGCAACCTCTTTCTCCTCAGGTGCCTCCCGATCCTCTGTCATCCGATGCAAGCCGGGAGCTCGCTGCCCCAACACGCAGGGCGGCATCCGCCGGCAGCTCTCCCCTTTGACTGCCGCTGAAGATTCTGTTGCTCCCATTCTCGAGCTGCAGAGTCGGAGCCCCTCTGGATTTTGCCGGCACGGCAGAGGAGAGAGGCAGACCAGATCAGGTATGGATACAATCGCCCCAGGGGCACGATTCCCTCTGTGCCTCGGGCGCAAGCGCTCCCCCGTCCTGCCAGAGCAGGCGGATGGCAAGTCTACTTTGGCTGGGGTCAATACCTGGCCCAGCCATGTGTCAGCTACAGAGGAGAGTTATGGGGGGCTGGATGGAAGGTTGTCAGCCCCCCCCAAGGCCCTCCCCCCCCACTGATCAGCTGGCCAGCGAGGGGACTCATCAGCAGCAAAAGGAGAGTATTGTGTTCAGTTTTGGGCACCGCAGTTTAAGAAGGTTGTAGACAAGCTTGAACGTGCCCAGAGGAGGGCAACAAGGATGGTGAGGGGTCTGGAGACCCAGTCCTATGAGGAAAGGTTGAAGGAGCTGGGTATGTTTAGCCTGGAGAGGAGAAGATTGAGAGGGGATAGGATAACCATCTTCAAGTACTTGAAGGGCTGTCTCATAGAGGAGGGTGCTGAGTTGTTTTCTGTTGCCCCAGAAGGTCGGACCAGAACCAACGGGTTGAAATTACATCAAAAGAGTTTCCGTCTAGACATTAGGAAGAATTTTCTAACCGTTAGAGCGGTTCCTCAGTGGAACAGGCTTCCTCGGGAGGTGGTGAGCTCTCCTTCCCTGGAGGTTTTTAAGCAGAGGCTAGATGGCCATCTGTCAGCAATGCTGATTCTATGACCTTGGGCAGTTCATGGGAGGGAAGGCATCTTGGCCATCTTCTGGGCATGGAGTAGGGGTCACTGAGGATGTGGCGGGGGGGGAGGTCGTTGTGAATTTCCTGCATTGTGTAGGGGGTTGGACTAGATGACCCTGGTGGTCTCTTCCAACTTTATGATTCTATGATTCTATTCCGTGAGACCAGGCGTAAGGCCTCAATTTCACTTTTGGCATGCACCGAAAGTGACGCCATGACGTCACCGGTGATGGCATGCAAGAGGAGCATCACGTCTGGGCAAAACTCTGTGGTGAAAATGAGTTCTACGTCGAGGTTTTGCCCAAATACCAGAGCGTCCCCACATTGTCGGCGATGTGATGATGTCACCTCCGGTGCTGCTGGAAGTGCCCTTGCTGCATCGCCTGTGATGCCGGCATGAACCTCCTTTTGCTCCTGGTAAGTTCCCCTGCCCCTGCCGGTTGCTAGGGAGTTCTTGGCCATCCTGGCAGGAGGAGCTGGTGCGCAAAGGAGGTGTGTCAATGTCAAACGTCTCCGTGTCTGTGGCAAATTCGCTGCCCGCAGAAGATAAACCGAAAAAAGTGGAAGAATTTGGAAGGATGACTGAAATCCAGGTAGGCGTGAGAGGTGGATTGGGGAGGGGCCATGGCTCAGTGGCAGAGCCTCTGCTCGGCATGCAGAAGGTCCCACGTTCAATCCCCGGCATCTCCACTTAAACGGACTAGGCAAGTCGATGTTGTGAAAGACCTCCGCCTGAGACCTTGGAGAGCTGCTGCCAGTCTGAGTAGACAATACTGACTTCGATGGACCTTATACTGATTCAGTATAAGGCAGCTTCGTGTGCCTTCACCTGGATGAACTGATGTCAGGCTGAATCGCGGAGACGTCTAAGAGTCAGCTCCGTTCTGCCGCTAAATCACCGGCTTGCCTAACGCGAAGAGCAGAGGAATGAGAAAGCAGACTGGCCGAAGAAGACCTCACGTTTTGGTGTGTGCAAAAAAAATCGATCATGGGTCATTAAGGATCCGCCAAGGAAGGCGCCGAGGTTTCCCCTCAAACCGAAGCCCCCCCTGGCTTGCTGGCTTTCTTTTGCTGTGAGGGCATAGCTGTTTGAAATGGAGAGCTGGATGAAAATGTCAACGCAGCGGGCAGCGGCGGTGAAAAAGGCCTTGCTGGGGGTTAGGAGGAAAGGGATCGAGAATTGAATGGCCGGTATTGTTGTGTCCTTGCGTGGAGCTGGGGTGCGGCCTCGTTGGAAATTCGGCGCGCCGTTCTCCACTCCGTATCTCAAAAAAGATACCCCAGAGCTCGGAAAAGGGCAGAGGAGAGCAACCAGAACGGTTGAGCGGTTGGGGCATCTTTCCTAAGCCGTTTCGCGTACGCTGTTAAACAAAAAAGCCAACTCACTGCTTTTTTTGTTTAAACGGGGCCTTTCGCCCCATAGAGAACAGCGAGGCTGCGCCTGCTTTTTAGCCGTTCCCGGTGCCGGCGTACCCGGCCGAACGGGGATCGGAAGCCGCCTAACTCTACGCCGCGGAGAGGCCACACCGGCAGAGGGGCGCGGTGCGGCTCCGCGGTGCTTAGGCGCCGGCAGAGCCACCCTCCCCACCAGCGTAAGTGCGTGTGATCTCGTGATTACACGCACTTACGCTGGTGGCGAGGTCACGCCGCCTCCTAAGGAGTTTCACCCCCCTCTCAGGAATGCACTGTTACACTATTTTCTTTTATTTAACAGTCTTTGGTAATTGGGATCCTTGGGACTGGGGTGGTGGTGGCTGCCTTGACTCACGGGCTGGAGAAGAGCTCTCAAGGGGCCGGATCCAGGCCCCGGGCCACATGTTTGCCACCTCTGGGCTAGAGAGGTTGGGATTTTTAGTTAGGGGAAAAAGAAGGTTAAGAGGGGACGTGGGAGAGGTTTATGAATTACGCATGGAGTGGAAGAAGTGAACAGAGAGATTTTTTTTTCTTCCTCTCCCATAATACCAGAACTCGAGGGCACCCAATGAAGTCGATTCAGGACAGACGAAAGGAAGTACTTCTTTACCGCATCTGGCAACTGGCGGGAGTCTGGAGGGGGGCAACTTTGGGCAATGGCGTTTTCTGGGGAGAACCTGGGAGTGACTGCACACCGCTCTAGGAATTGCCAGAAACTCTACGGTATCGTAGAATTTCCGGTGATTCCTAGAATGGTATGATGTCACCTCTGGTTTTTTCTGGAAGTGACGTAATGCCATTGCGCTGGTGGCAATTTTTAATATTTTTTTTTCTCCTGCCTACCCACTGATGATAAACTAGTTTTATAAACTCACCTGGAGAAAATGGCTGCTTTGGCCATTGGACTCTATGGCATTGAAGTCCCTCCCCTCCCCAAACCCCACCCTCCTCAGGCTCCACCTCCAAAACCTCCCGCCGGTGGCGAAGAGGGACCTGGCAACCCTACCCCTATGGCTAGGGTTGGCAGCAGGCTTAGAGAAACACTGTCCTGTCCCTTTAAGAGAGACGTAATGTGTAGAAATGGCAGATGAAGCTTTTTAGAACACGGAGATAAAAAGCATCACCTGGTAAATGGCATTCTATTAATTCATTCTTAAAGGGACAGGACTTTTTTTTTGTTGCTCCAGGCATTTAGCAGCCATATTTGTTACACCGCTAGGGTTGCCAGGCATTACTAGGGTTGAGCATGGGGTGGGGAGTGAGGACATGGTGTGTGTGTGGGGGGGGGGGGGCGTTGCTGCATGCTCAAAGATGTCACTTCCTGGTACAACTCAGAAGAGACAATGAGTAGCTCTAGGAATGGCAAGAAACACTACGATTTCACTATAGAGTTTCTGCCGATTCCTAGAGCTCCCCATTGCCACTTCCAGGTTGTACTTGGAAGTGACATCATTGCGCTTGTGGCACTGGTGAGTTTTATTTTTTTTCTTTTACTTTTTAAATTTAAATTTTTAATTTATCCCCGGCCACTGCTCCAGAGACAGGAGACACAAAGCTTGGATGCTTCTGTTATTTGCATTGCCCTGGTATCATGCAGTATCCTACCTGTAATTATAGCAAGAAGGTCAAGACAGATAAGCCCGCCAGGGGCTGTGGCTCAGTGGCAGAGCCTCTGCTTGGCATGCAGAAGGTCCCAAGTTCAATCCCAGGCATCTCCAGTTAAAGGGACCAGGCAAGTAGGCGATGTGAAAGACCTCTCTGCCTGAGACCCTGGAGAGCTGCTGCCAGTCTGAGTAGACAATACTGACTTTGATGGACCAAGGACCTGAATCCGTGTAAGGAAGCTTCATGTGTGTTCATGTGATAAGTGTATCAGTCAAAAGCGCTGCAAAGTACCCCATGATTTTCAATTTCTATGTAAAGCTCTGTGTGAAGGACAAATAATTTGTAGTTTTGGAGTTGGCTGTCATCAATATGCTGCCGATACCTTGTTCTCTGGGTTTTTTTTGGGGGGGGGGTTTGTTTTTGGGGGAGGGGCTGTGGCTCAGTGGTAGAGCATCCGCTTGGCATGCAGAAGGTCCCAGGTTCAATCCCCTGCATCTCCAATTAAAGGGACTAGGCAAGTAGGTGATGTGAAAGACCTCTGCCTGAGACCCTGGAGAGCCGCTGCCAGGCTGAGTAGACAGTACTGACTTTGATGGACCAACGGTCTGGTTCAGTATAAGGCAGCTTCATGCGTTCATGTGTTTGGTGTCAACTCAAAACTGACTTATGGTGACCCCGGGTGGGGTTTTCAGGGCAAGAGATGTTCAGAGGTGGTTTGCCATTGCCTGCCTCCGAGTCATGCCCCTGGTGTTCCTTGGAGGTCCCCGTCCAAATACTTGCCAGAGTAGAGGCTGTGAGTGTGTGACTGGCCTAGCGTCACCCAGTAAGCTTCCATGGCAGAGCAGGGATTCGAACTTGGGTTTCCCAGATAGCTCACGATGGGTATTAGTCTGTCTGTAGCAGCAGAAAACAGCAAGACTCCAGTAGCACCTTAAAGACTAACAAAATTTCTGGCAGGGTAGGAGCTTTCAAATTTCTACAAATCTTTCCGACTTTTAAAGTCTGGAGTGATTATCACATTATGTTACAACTGTGGGATTTGGATGTTTTATTTAAGATAGGCTGAAAGTTTTATTTGTTAAGGATGCCTTTAAGAGACAAAGAAGTTCTGCAGTTCTATATTTATTGAGACCTTGCTAGCACCACGTCCAAAAGTCAAAAAGATTTGTACAGATTTGATATATCATTTACCGTCTGATGTGCTAGTTTCTTTTAGACCAACTGAAGAAGGCAAATACGCCGAAACACGTATGGTCTTTATGTGATTGTACGTCAATGGTCGTGTATGATTGTATGTCTAATTGTATATTATGCCAGTTGTGTTATTTTAATATATGTGTTCGGAAGGCTTCTTGCAAGGCCATATAGGTGTCATTAGCATTAATGGGTTTTAACTTGTATTAAACTTATATGCACTTAGACAACTTTTTAATGGTTTAGCTTTTAATTATATTTTGGCCCTGTGCATGTTATGCCATAAGGCACATCACTATATACATCCCTGTGTGTGTGTGGGTGTGGGTGTGGGTGTGGGTGTGAAGTACGGTCAAGCCGCAGCCGACTTACGGTGACCCCATAGGGTTTTCTGTCCAAGCTCTCTCAGTCCCACCTGTCAGGATCAGGAGTCTGTCCCTAGCATCCCATAAGCAAACTCAGCCAGGCAGGTAGTCCTGAAGCAGTAAGACTTTATTAGGAGCAAAAAGGCAGATTAAAGAACTGACTGCCTTACACGCAGGTAAGGCTAGTAATGGCGAAACACTGGCAGAGTACATGTTTAAAAGCATTACAGGCCACGATGGTAAACACGGCTAAGCATCCCCGAGATAAGCTATTCCCAGGACAGGCAGACTAAACATCAATGCAGCTGTGGGAGAAAGGAAGAGTGAAACTGTACACAGAGTTTACAGGCATGGGAACCAAGGACGTAGCCAGAAGCTGGCCTGCAGCAAAGGCCTGACACCACCTACCTCACATGGTGTCTGTTGTGGGAAGAGGAAAGGAAGGAGATTGTAAGCCGGTTTGATTCTCCGTTTCAAAGGTTGAGAAAATCGGCATATAAAAACCAACTCTTCTTCTTCTAGTATCCACCCTCCAAAGCATCCGTTTTCTCCAGGGGAACTGATCTCTGTAGTCTGGAGATGAGCTGTAATTCCAGGGGATCCCCAGGTCCCACCTGGAATCTGCCACCCCTAGCATAATGACCCTCATATTCCTTGGTGGCCTCCCATCCAAATGCTGACCTGGGTTGACCCTGCTTAGCTTCCATCTGACAAGATCGGGCTAGCCTGGGCCATCCAGGTTGGGGCGCATACTAGGGTTGCCAGCTCCGGGTTGGGAAACACCTGGAGATTTTTGGCGTAGAGCCTGAGGAGGGCGGCGTTTGGGGAGGGGAGGGACTTCAATGCCATAGAGTCCAATGGCCAAAGCGGCCATTTTCTCCAGGGGAACTGATCTCTGTGAGCTGAAGATCAGTTGCAATAGCAGGAGATCTCCAGCTAGTACTTGGCGGTTGTGCAAAAATATAAACAGAATTGCTTAAGGGAAAAGCTTATTTAGAAATTGCAACTAGGCTCAAAATAAGAAATGATGTCACTTTGTATGCATAATATTGCAGATTAGATATATTGGTGCAAAATATATTAAATTATAATACTGTTTGTGTCCTGGTTCATGCTTACCACGTTTTTTTGTTATATGTTGTATAACAGATTTGTAACAAGATGCTCATTTATTTGTCCTATTGACCTATTGTAAGAAGTATTACATTGGCCATACTCCTATATTTATTTGTAAAACTACTTGTATGAGTTTAATGCAAATGAAATAGTTTATTGTCAGGGTTTTATTTACAGTACCTGGGGCTTGGCAACCCTAGCACATACTCTTATTACAGCAATGACATCGACACATGGCTAAATCAGTTTGGGTGATAGATGCAGTTGTGATGTCATCTTGTCCGGTACTTGATCGCTGACTGGCTGGAACGCCGAGAAATGAAATAGGAATAGGGAAAATGAAATAGGGAAAATGGCCAAGGAAACAGCAACCGGGGAGGAAAGTGGAAAACGGGGGCGCCGAAGAGTTGCAAACAGCTAGGGTTAAGGGCTTTCCCCAGAGGGTTTCAGCCTGCCAAAACCATGGCCTTCAGAGCAGAAAAATCAGACTTGGCAAAATTCAGATCAGCAACAGCCAAGACAGCGGTAATTATTTTTCATACGTACAACCCAGGGCAATGCACACAACCTACCTAAAAAAGGATATTGCAGAGCTTGAGAAGGTGCAGAAAAGAGCCACCAAAATGATCAGGGGCTAGAGCAACTGCCCTATGAGGAGTGGTTAAAACGCTTAGGGCTTCTTAGCTTGGAAAGAAGGCGGCTAAGGGGAGACATGTAAAATTATGCATGGTTTGGAGAGCGTGGACAGGGAAAAGCTGTTCTCCCTCTCTCATACTACTAGAATGTGGGGTCATCAGCTGAAGCTGGAGGATGAGAGATTCAAAACTGATTAAAGGAATTATTTCTTCACACAACGCATAATGAAATTGTGGAACTCCCTGCCCCAGGATGTGGTGATGGCTGCCAACATGGCAGGCTTTAAGAGGGGAGTGGACACGTTCATGGAGGAGAGGGGTATTCATGGCTACTAGTCAAAAGGGATACTAGTCATGATGCATACCTGCTCTCTCCAGGATCCGAGGAGCATGCCTATTATATTAGGTGCTGTAGAACACAGGCAGGACAATGCTGCTGCAGTCGTCTTGTTTGTGGGCTTCCTGGAGGCCCCTGGTTGGCCACTGTGTGAACAGACTGCTGGACGTGATGGGGCTTGACCTGATCCAGCAGGTCCTTTCTTAAGTTCTTATATGATGGATAACAGACCCCCATTGTCTCTGTTTTAGGAGAAGATGGGACTCAAGCCCACGGCGAAACCTCCAGCCAAGAGAGCCACGCACAGACCCGGTGCGAATCCTGCAAGTCCATGTTCCTCAAGATTGTCTGGGGATTTCTGATCATTTTGTCGGTCTCCTCCTCTTGGGTCGGGACCACACAGATTGTCAAAATCACATACAAGAACTTTGATTATCCGTTTTTCATGACTTGGTTTTCAACAAACTGGAACATTATGTTTTTCCCCGTTTATTATTCTGGGCACCTTGCAACTGCACAAGAAAAGCAATCTCCAATCAAAAAAATCAGGCAAGTCTCTGGTTTCAGGGATGCATCTTTACCTGGTGTAAAACCAGCGTGATGTAGTGGTTAAGAGCGGTGGACTCCAGTCTGGAGAACCGGGTTTGATCCCCCACTCCTCCACATGAGCGGCGGACTCTAATCTGGTGAAGCATGTTGGTTTCCCCACTCCTACATACAAAGCCTGCTGGGTGACCTTGGGCTAGTCACAGCTCTCTTAGACTTCTCTCAGCCCCACCTACCTCATAAGGTGTCTGTTGTGGGAGGGGAAGGAGATTGTAAGATGGTTTGATTCTTGGGGAGGGGCCATAGCTCAGTGGTAGAGCATCTGCTTGGCATGCAGAAGGTCCCAGGTTCAATCCCGTGCATCTCCAGTTAAAGGGACTCAGCAAGTAGGTGATGTGAAAGACCTCTGCCTGAGACCCTGGAGAGCCGCTGCCGGTCGGAGTAGACAATACTGACTTTGATGGACTGAGGTTTGATTCAGTAGAAGGCAGCTTCATGTGTTCATGTGTGTTCCTTAAAAGGTAGAGGAAGTCGGCATGTAAAAACCAACCCTTTTCTTCTTCTGGCTGCTAAGCGAGCGAGATATAAATTGAATAAATGATAATAATAATAATAATACTTACAAGCAGGCGAAGCAAACAAGGGGTGAAGAGGAAATGGAGTCAGTGGTCAGGATCGGTCATTTAAATAATAACCAATTTCTGCCGCAACAACATTTGTATATATTTTCTTTCTTAATCTAAGAAAGTTGTTGTTTCAAAAGCTTGAATCTGTTCGTATAGCATCCACTCTGCCAGCATCTGAAAATCCAGATTATCTGAGTCCTTTCCAAGGCAGTCCAGGCAATGTCAGTGGAGGCTTGGATCATGTGGTGACTGCCTCTGAAAACGGCATTTCACAATCAGGCAACTTCAAACTGAATTGGGGGAATGGGGCTGTTGCTCATGCAGAAGGACCCTGGTTCAATCCCCTGCAGTTCCAGATAAAAGGACCAGGCAGTAGATGATGTGAAAGACCCAGGGTTGCCAGCTCTGGGTTGGGAAATACCTGGAGATTTTGGGGGTGGAGCTTGGGGAGGGAGGGGTTTGGGGAAGGGAGGGACCTCAGCAGGGTATGATGCCATAAAGTCCACCTTCCAAAGAAGCCATTTTCCGAAGAGGGACTGATCTTGGTCGTCTGGAGATCCGTTGTAGTAGCAGGAGATCTCCTGGTTCCACCTGGAGGTTGGCAACTCTAGAAACACCAACTGAGACCCTGGAGAGCTGCTGACCTTGATGGACCAACTGTAGGTTTTAAAGCACTGGTTCCCAACCAGGGGTCCGTGGACCCCCAGGGGTCCCTGAGAACTAAATTAAGGTCCGCGAAACAAAGTTATAAACCCATAATAAATTAATATTGTCAATTAAAAGTTCTCTATTATAAAAATATATATTCAAATATTATTCTAAGTTTAATGTTTAACTAACAGTTATGATTAAAGTTTATTTTCAAATTCTCGGAATTTTTATTTTGAACCTTGGGGTCCCTGCAACGAACAAAAAAGTCCTAGTGGTCCTGGTCAAAAAAAGGTTGGGAACCACTGGTTTAAAGCAAGAGACTAACAGGGGTGGGGCTGCCATTGCCTTCCTTTTCGTAGCAACCCTGGAGTTCCTCGGTGGTCTCCCATCCGAGTACTAACCGACCCTGCTTAGCTTCCCAGATCTGACAAGATTGGGTTAGGTCTGGACTACCCAGGTCAGAGCACCCCCTCCCCCCCATACAAATGCACACGATCCCGTTAAAACATTCCCATTTTTTTTAGTAAGGTGAAGAACTGATGTATAAATAAATGAACTTACATCTGGCAATTTAGTAAATGAGAATAAGGCAGGCAGTCCATTTGAAGCCTGAGAGGAGGAGAAGGGCTGATAGGATATACTGTGTACAGTTCTGGTCACCACACCTAAAAAAGGGATATTGCAGAGCTTGAGAAGGTGCAGAAAAGAGCAACCAAAACGATCAGGGGGCCAGAGCAACTGCCCTGTGAGGAGCGGTTGAAATACTTAGGGCTGTTTAGCTTGGAAAGAAGGCGGTTAAGGGGAGGCATGATAGAGGTCTATAAAATTATGCATGGTGTGGAGAGAGTGGACAGGGAGAAGCTTTTCTCCCTCTCTCATGATAATAGAAGGGGGGGGTCATCTGCTGAAGCTGGAGGGCGAGAGATTCAAAACAGATAAAAGGAAGTCTTTCTTCACAGAATGCATAGTTAAATTGTGGAACTCCCTGCCCCAGGATGTGGTGATGGCCGCCAACTTGGAAGGCTTGAAGAGGGGAGTGGACATATTCATGGAGGAGAGGGCTACCCGTGGCTGCTAGTCAAACTCAATACTAGTCATGATGCATACCCATTCTCTCCAGGATCAGAGGAGCACGCCTATTACAGTAGGTGCTGAGGAACACAGGCAGGATGGTGCTGCTGCCGTCGTCTTGCTTGTGGGCTTCCTAGAGGCACCTGGTTGGCCACTGCGTGAACAGACTGCTGGACTCAATGGGCCTTGGTCTGACCCAACAGGGCTTTTCATAGGTTCTTATATTCCTAGAATGTGTATGTGTTATGCAAACTGCAAAGTTGGGATAAAGCCAGATTCACGCAATGGGTGAGGGACCCGCTGGGGTTTCTCTTGTGAATGCTACCCCTGTCCTCTCCCCACCCCCATGACTTCTGATCCCCTTTCCCGTCCTTAGGGAATGCAGTCGGATCTTCGGCGAGGACGGTCTGACGCTGAAACTCTTCCTTAAAAGGACAGCGCCCTTTTCTATTCTCTGGACTTTGACCAACTACCTTTACCTGCTGGCTCTGAAGAGGCTGACGGCCACGGACGTCTCGGCCCTCTTCTGTTGCAACAAGGCCTTTGTCTTCCTGCTGTCGTGGATTGTGCTGAAGGACCGGTTCATGGGTGTAAGGGTAATGGCCGATGCAGTTCTTTCTCAGGATTCCCCCTTCCCCCATGGCCAATCAGGATTCGAAGGATCGTTTCCGACATTGCAACGCAAAACTCAGTAAATGATTGCGTGCTCATAGCATCGATATTAAACCTTCAAAACCTGAGCGGTCCCCTCGTCCGGGGCCAGCTGGCATTCAAGGATGTTGTGTTGGAGGAGCAGTGTGGTATAGTGGCTAGGGGGTCAGATTAGAAAAAGTCTGACTTTCCCTGTTGTTTGCCCCCAGCAATTGATATTCAGAAGAACACGATGTTCTAGGGTTGCCAACTCCAGGTTGGGAAATTCTTGGCGATTTGTGGGTGGGGACTGGGGAAGAGGTTTGGGGAGGGACCTCAGCAGGACATAATGCCGTAGAGTCCGCCTTCCAAAGCAGCCATTTTCTCCAGGAGACCTGATATCTGTAGTCTGTAAATCTGGGAAAACTCTAAGCCCTACCTGGAGATTGGCAAACCTCTCCATAGAGCAAATCATGTTAAGCAAAAAAAGCATCCTAAGTGGGGCTGCCAACCTCCAGGTACTAGCTGGAGATCTCCCGCTATGACAACTCATCTCTAACCGATAGAGATCAGTTCATCTGGAGAAAATGGCTGCTTTGGCAATCGGACTCTATGTCATTGAAGTCCCTCCCCTCCCCAAACCCCACCCTCCTCAGGCTCTGCCCCAAAAACCTCCCACTGGTGGCGAAGAGGGACCTGGCAACCCTAATCCTACGTGTAGGGTTTCTAGCTCTGGGTTGGGAAACACCTGGGGTTTTGGGGGGTGGAGCCTGAGGAGGGCTGGGCTTGGGGAGGGGAGAGACTTCAGTGGGGTATAATGCCATAGAGTCTACCTTACAAAGCAGCCTTTTTCTCCAGGTGAACTGTTCTCTGATGCCTGGAAATCAGTTTTAATCCCAGGAGATCACCAGACCCCACCTGGAAATTCAACAAGAGCAATCACTAATACTGTACGGTAACCGTCAGGAAATAACCAGCATATGGCTCAGAGAATATAACCACAACCGTGAGGTGCAAAATCACGGAACAATTTATATATATATCATTAACACACTAACAAACAATCTACTACATATATACAAAAGCAATAAACATTCTTCATACATCAATGTAAAGTTCCAAATGGATATCCAAAGGTACTGTTATTTTGCTTTAAGACAGGTATGCTTGCTAGATATATTGTGGATATAATTATTATATGTATGTCTTGCTTATGAATTTAGGCTGATGAAGCCACGTGTTGGTGACAGCGTGATTACTAATCCGGAGAAACGTTTCCATCTATTGGGGCCAATTTTTTTGGCACTCTACATGAAGTCATCGTTTTTGCTGATACTGACCATTTTCATGGCTATCTTCAGAGACGCATCATCTTTCAGTTGGCTTAACTTGTGAAGGAAGTCTGTGAGACAAAACATGATAAAACTGAACTTTTTGAAAAACTGAACTTTTGAAAAAATGGCTTGAATTTACCATCATACTTACTTTCTTTGGATATCCATTTGGAACTGTTACGTTGATGCTTGATGAATGTTTGTTGCTTTTGCATATATGTTGTAGATTGTTTGTTAGTGAGTTAATGATACCTATATAAATTGTGTTGTGTGATTTTGCACCTCATGGTTGTGGTTATATTCTCTGATCCATATACTGGTTATTTCCTGACACCATCTGGAAGTTGGCAACCCTGCCTAGGCATGCCTGTCCTGTCTTTTCCAAATAACCAAGCTGTGTTGAAATGTTTTTACTTTCGGGTCACACAGATCGTTGCGGCAATAATGGCTATCACGGGGATAGTGATGATGGCGTACGTCGATGATTTCCCCGGCGATTCGATTCTCGGGGTGGCCTACGCTGTCGGATCTGCCTCAACCTCAGCACTGTATAAGGTGGGTCTTCTCCTTTTCTGACCCTCTTTTTTTCGCCGCCAAGTTACAGACAACAGCCAGCGTGGTGTAGTGGTTAAGAGCGGTGGTTTGGAGAGGTAGACTGTAATCTGGAGAACCGGGCTCGATTCCCCACTCCTCCACATGAGCGGCGGAGGCTAATCTGGTGAACTGGATTTGTTTCCCCACTCCTACCCACGAAGCCAGCTGGGTGGCCTTGGGCTAGTCGCACTCTCTCAGCCCCACCTACCTCACAGGGTGGCTGTTGTGGAGAAGGGAAGATGATTGTAAGCCGGTTTGATTCTCCCTTAAGCGGTAGAGAAAGTTGGCATATAAAAACCAACTCTTCTTCTGGCGACCCCTCATGGTCGCTGGACCCCCTGCTGGACTTGATGGGCCTTGGTGTGATCAAGCATGGCTTTCCTTAGGTTCGTATGTTCTTAACACAGGCAGGATGGTGCTGCTGCCATCGTCTTGTTTGTGGGCTTCCCAAAGGCACCTGTTTGGCCACTGTGTGAACAGACTGCTGGACTTGATGGGCCTGGGTCTGATCCAGCAGGGCTTTCCTTATGTTCTTATAGAGATCTGTGTTCCTGATACTCTTCTCTCTCAAAGTGGGCTGCTGCCATTTTTTTCTTCCCCTCAGTTTAATTTTTCTTTGTGCCCTGTGTTTGTTTCTCTCTCCCCCACACCCTTAGGTTTTGTTCAAGATGTTCCTCGGGAGCGCCAACTTCGGGGAAGCCGCCCACTTCATTTCCACCCTCGGCTTCTTCAACTTGGTCTTCCTCTCCATCACTCCCATCATCTTGTATTTTACCAAAGTGGAGTACTGGTCCCCCTTTTCGGCTGTGCCATGGGGCTACCTGTGTGGAATAGCAGGCCTCTGGCTGGGTAGGTACCAAGAAAAGAAAGGTTTTCCGTGGGCCTTTGTGGCACTGCGAAGCAAGCCAATTACAAAGCAGCATTTAAAGGGAGCATTTAAAGGGGGATTTGAGCTTGGAGACTGCTGGCGCAGAGATTCTCAACTGGAAAGCGTGGGTCCAGCCAGCAACTAACCTCAGGCAAAACTCCCATGCATAAATGACCATAAAAGACCAGAGTTTAAAATCTCATTTGTGTGTGTAAAGTGCCGTCAAGTCGCAGCCGACTTATTGCGACCCCTTTTGGGGTTTTCATGGCAAGAGACTAACAGAAATGGTTTGCCATTGCCTTCCTCTGCACAGCAACCCCGGTATTCCTTGGTGGTCTCCCATCCAAATACTAACCAGGGCTGACCCTGCTTAGCTTCTGAGATCGGATGAGATCAGGCTGGCCTGGGCCATCCAGGTCAGGGCAAAATCTCATTTAGGACTGCCTATAAATAAAAATGAACTTGGTCAAACGCAGTCCTAAATAAAACTTTCTGCATTTTCCAGCTCCACCTAATTGGGAGGGAGAGAGGGGAATCAGTGGAAATTTTGATCAGGTTGACCTTATATGTGGGGAATGAGGATAGATCCAGGCCTGTTGGGTTCAATCCAGAGGAAGATTTCCATGCGCGCTAGAGCCCCTGCGCTAGCGGAAGCATACTTAAAAAGAATGCACCGTTTAGCTATTGCTGTGCTTGAGTTAATGTACCCCAGCTCGCGGTTCCACTCGTGCAAGACGTTATAATTATCAAGTTCGACAGGTACCAAAGTGTTTCTAACGCTAGAGCTTCCACAAGCGGAACTGCACAAAGTGTGGTTACGTTTCGGTCCATACGTACACGACAGTGCCATGTTAAGCATGAACATCTTATGAATCTTAGTTTGCGTCAAAGCGATACAGCCTAGCGCCTGTTCTCTGACTGGAAAGAATTCTCTAAGGTTCTTGTAGGTTATCCGGGCTGTGTGACCGTGGTCTTGGTATTTTCTTTCCTGATGTTTCGCCAGCAGCTATGGCAGGCATCTTCAGAGGAGTAACACTGAAGGACAGTGTCTCTCAGTGTCAAGTATGTAGGAAGAGTAATATATAGTCAGAAAGGGGTTGGGTTTGAGCTGAATCATTGTCCTGCACATTACCTTTGATACTTTTTGCAGGACAATGATTCAGCTCAAACCCAACCCCTTTCTGACTATATCTTACTCTTCCTACACACTTGACACTGAGAGACACTGTCCTTCAGTGTTACTCCTCTGAAGATGCCTGCCACAGCTGCTGGCGAAACGTCAGGAAAGAAAATACCGAGACCACGGTCACACAGCCCGGATAACCTACAAGAACCGATGAGCTCTGACCGTGAAAGCCTTCGACAACTCTCTAAGGCTTTAGGCAAAGGTCTTTTCCAGCCCTGGACAGTGAGGTTTATTTTGTCGAATTGCCAGTGCAGGTAGGGTTGCCAACTGCTGCATGGGAAATACCTGGAGGTTTGTGGGGGTGGAGCCTGGGGAGGGCGGGGTTTGGCGAGGGGAAAGGACCTCAGCAGGGTATAATGCCGTAGAGTCCACCCTCTGAAGCAGCCATTTTAGAAACACAGAAACATAGAGCTGGAAAGGACCTCAAGGATCATCTAGTCCAACTCCCTGCACTATGCAGGAATTACACAGCCACCTCCCCTTGCCATTCTCCCAGCGACCCCTGCCGTATGCCTAGAGGAAGGGGACAGATTTCTGTTGTCTGGAGGCCAGTCGTAAGCCCGGGAGATCTCCAGTCCCTGTCGGGAGGTTGGCAACCCTACATAAAAAAAGCATTTAAAGAAGAACAACAAAAAGGAGCATTCTGAAAGGAAGGGGGGGGGGAGAAATCCAACCCTCAGTTTTAAAAAGCCTTTCTTGTGCTCAGAAAGAGCTCCCAGGAATCTGGACATGCTGCTTTGTAACTGGCTGTGAGCGAAACTAAGCTTGCGTGTCCCGCACTTTGCCTTCTGCATGGGGATTTCACCCGGGCTTTGCTCAGGGGAGAGGGAAGAGGAATGGAAAGGCCCCGACATTGCAAGGGCTGGCAGCGAGGTCATCTCTAATGGAAGGAAAACTCATGCATAACTCCAAGGAACAACCAAGACAGGCCAGGGGCGAACATGAGTCCAAGTACCCATGCATACAGTAAACAACCAAACTGACCTGACCACTAAATTTGCAAAAGAAAAAGAAGTACAGGTTGAGTTTCCCTTAATCCGAAATGCTCGAGACCAGAAGTGTTCCTATTTCGGATCTTTCCGTATTTTGGAATATGTGCATATATGTAATGAGATATCTTGGGGATGGGACCCAAGTCTAAACATGAAATGCATTAAAGTTTTTTGTGTTTTATGCATTTGTGCTTTATGAGCCCGGCTTCGGCTGGGGAGGGCGGGATAGAAATCTGAAGTAACAAATAAATAAAATAAGTGTAAATAAATAAATTTATATACACATATACACACAGCCAGAAAGTAGTTTTATACAATATTTTAAATAATTTTGTTCATGTGGGTCATCGTGGGGAACCTGCCGTTGGTGTGACCGGCCTGCACATTTTATTACCCTTTGTGGGCGCTCAAAAAGTTTTGGATTTTGGAGTATTTTGGATATTGTATTTCCAGACAAGGGATACTCGACCTGTAATTTAAAATAAACACAAAAGATACTGTGACATATAGCAGGTGTCCCACAATATCGCTTCTTGTGGGTTTCTTTTAATCTGAAGCTTAAACACTTAAGTACAGACAGGGCAATGCGGAAATGCCTACTTAAGAATCTCACGCTTGGCTCTTCTTCTTTGCAGCATTTAACATTTTGGTGAATGTTGGCGTCGTCCTGACCTACCCCATCTTGATATCAATCGGGACCGTGCTGAGTGTTCCCGGCAATGCAGGTATGAACAGCATATATTGTGATCATTTCAAAAAGCTTAGCGGATGTATTAGCATTGGCTGAGAGCAAGCGGTATGTAGTGGTGTGGGTACCACACTCAGATCGGGGAGATCCAAGTTCAGACCCCCTCTTGCCCGTGAAGCTTGCTGGGTGATCTTTGGCCAGTCACTCTCTCTCAGCCTGACCTACTTCACAGGGTTGTCAAATTAGGACGTCACAGCTGCTGGTCAGTCAGTGCTGTGGGCAACTGACTTTGAATTCCCACCACCCAAATTGCTTTCCCCCCCCAAAATCAAACCGGGAAAAGGACAGGTATAGCTGACAAAGACGATGTGGCACGTCCACTTCTAGGATTTTTAGGTTTACATTCGGATGTTGCTCAAGCCCTAGCAAAGCCCCGGATTCTGAATAAAATAGCTTCTGTAGGGGTGACAGTTACGGATTCCGTGGACTGCCAAAAAAAACCAAATCAGTGGGTTATAGATCAAATCAAGCCTGAACTGACCCTAGAAGCTTAAATGACTAAACTGCGGTGGGGTGCCTCAGGGATCTGTGTTGGGACCGGAGCTTTTCAAATTGTTCATCAATGACCTGGAGTTGGGGTTAAACAGTGAAGTAGCCAAGTTTGCAGATGACACCAAATTATTTAGGGTGGTTAAAACAAAATCGGACTATGAAGAGCTCCAGAAGGATCTCTGCATACTGGAAGAATGGGCATTAAAATGGCAAATGAGATTCAATGTAAGTGTAAAGTGATGCATATTGGGACAAAAAATCCCAACTTCACATATATACTGATGGGATCTGTGCTGGCAGCGACAGACCAAGAAAGGGATCTTGGGGTGGTAGTGGATAGCTCAATGAAGATGTCAACCCAGTGTGTTGTGCTGTAAAAAAAGCAAATTCCATGCTGGCCATAATTAGACGAGGAACAGAGAATAAAAACTGCTGATACCATACTGCCCTTGTACAAATCTATGGTGAGACCACACTTGGAATAGTGTGTACAGTTCTGGTCACCACACCTAAAAAAGGATATTACAGAGCTTGAGAAGGTGCAGAAAAGAGCAACCAAAATGATTAGGGGACTAGAGCAACTGTCCTATGGGGAGCGGTTAAGACGCTTAGGACTGTTTAGCTTGGAAAGAAGGCGAATGAGGGGAGACATGATAGAGGTCTATAAAATTATGCATGGTTTGGAGAGTGGACAGGGAAAAGTTTTTCTCCCTCTCCCATAATACTAGAACACAGGGTCATCTGCTAAAGCTGGGGGGCGAGAGATTCAAAACAGATAAAAGGAAGTATTTTTTCGCACAGCGCATAGTTCAATGGTGGAACTCCCTGCCCCAGGATGTGGTGATGGCTGCCAGCTTGGAGGGCTTTAAGAGGGGAGTGGACATATTCATGGAGGAGAGGGGTATTCATGGCTGTTAGTTAGAATGGATACTAGTCATGCTGCATACCTATTCTTTCTAGTATCAGAGGAGCATGCCTATTGTTTTGGGTGCGGTCGAACACAGGCAGGATGGTGCTGCTGCAGTTGTCTTGCTTGTGGGCTTCCTAGAGGCCCCTGGTTGGCCACTGTGTGAACAGACTGCTGGACTTGATGGGCCTTGGTCTGATCCAGCAGGGCCTTTCTTATGTTCTTATGTTCTTATGCGGCTATCGTATTTTGGTCACGTCATGAGACGACAAGAGTCTCTGGAAAAGACAGTCATGCTAGGAAAAGTTGAGGGCAGCAGGAAAAGAGGAAGACCAAACAAGAGATGGACTGACTCAATAAAGGAAGCCATAGCCCTCAATTTGCAAGATCTGAGCAAGTCTGTCAAAGATAGGACGTTTTGGAGGACTTTTATTCATAGGGTCGTCATGAGTCGGAAGCGACTTGACGGCACTTAACACACACACAGGGGTGACAGTTACCGGGGACTGGAACTATAGCGAGAGATGAGGAAATGCGGGGAAGCGTTGGCAAATGCTGAGGCACGGGGACTATTGAAATTCTGATAGGGGCTGCAGCCAAGATTTGTTGAAATTACCCTGTGAAACGGAGTCGGCTCTGTACCACATTGGCCTTGGCTTGATGGCTCACCACCCTCCGAAACTGAATAATTCAACAGGGCTTTTCTGCATAGGAAATAGGGTTGCACAGTACAAAATGGTTTATTGGAGAACCAGCGTGGTGTAGTGGTTAGGAGCAGTGGACTCTAATCTGGAGAACCGAGTTTGATTCCCCACTCCTCCACATGAGCGGTGGACTTTAACCTGGAGAACCGGGTTTGATTCCCCGCTCCTCCACACGAGCAGCAGACTCTAATCTGGAGAACTAGGTTGGTTTCCCTAACCCTCCACATGAAGCCTGCTGGGTGGCCTTGGGCTAGTCACAGTTCTCTCCGAACTGTCTTAGCCCCACCTACCTCACAGGGTGACTGTTGTGGGGAGAGGAAGGGAAGGTGATCGTAAGCCGATTTGATTCTCCTTAAAAGGTAGAGAAAGTCGGCATATAAAAACCAACTTCCATAATAATAACAACAATAAAAATAATAATATTTTTAGGCCGCTCTATCCCGACGAGTCAGGTTCAGAGGGTCTTACAACGTTGTACAGTTAAAATCAATACAGTATATAAGTTCAGTTAAAATCGGCAGTGCCCATTATTTATAACATCCCAGCAGTAGAGGAAGAAGAGGGGGAAGGAAGAGAAGGGGGCCCAGCAGGATCGAAACCGTTGCTGTCCTCAACCAGGCGACGGCCGGAACAACTTCATTTTGCAGGCCCTGTGGAATTAATTTAACTCCTGCAGGGCTTGGATGTCACTTGGGAGGGCATTCCACCAGGTTGGGTAAATGATTAGAGACCATCGTCTATATTGGTGTGCAAGCTTACTGGGAGCTAGCGTGGTGTAGTGGTTATGAGTGGTGGTTTGGAGTGGTGGACTCTAATCCGGAGAACCAGGTTTGATTCCCCACTCCTCCACATGAAGCCGGCTGGGTGACCTTGGGCCAGTCACAGTTCTCTCCGAACTCACTCAGCCCCACCTACCTCACAAGGTGTCTGTTGTGGGGAGAGGAAGGGGATTGTAAACCGGTTTAATTCTTCCTTAAGTGGTAGGGAGAGATGGCATATAAAAAACTCTTCTTCTTCTTCATCATCATTATCATCTTCATCATCTTCATCTAATTTTAGCACTGCTTAATGTGTCATGTGAATTCTTACCCTTCATTTCTTTCTGGTGGTTCCAGACTTCAGAAATCCTAATGCATCGGTTATTCAACGCCCCATTTTGTTGACCGTACTGACTCACTCGGTGTAATCCACCTTGAGTCCCTGTGAGAAAGACAGACTATCAATAACGTAAATAAATAAGCAAAACTCTCACCTTCTCACAGCACATACCCTCTCCTATCTGTAAACCCTTTGTGACCTTTCACTTCCCTCACTACCATTACACAGTTTGCCCACATTCTCTTGCTGAAAACATGAGCGCCCAGAATATCTGTGAACGTTCCATGACTATCACAGCAACCCATCCAATAGTTAATGGGGGATCCCCCCACTCCACAAGCGAATTGCAGGCCCTGGTTGACCAACATATCTTGTTCTATAACATAAAGTCTTCTCGTTTCTCCCCCCACCCGCCTCGATGCAGCTGTAGATCTGCTCAAAGACGAAAAGATCTTCAGTGCCGTACGGTTGGGAGCAACCATTACCATCTGCCTTGGGTTTTTGCTGATGCTTCTTCCGGAGGAATGGGACGAAATCACGCTGAGATTCATCAACAGCTTAAAGGAAAAGAAAAGCGAGGATCACCCTGAAGACGTCGCGGACTCCAGCATGCATTTCAGGAGTAGAAGCAGAGCCAACGGGATGGTGTCGATACCTCTGGCTTAGAACTGGCAACCTCTTCGCTCTCCAGGAATGTCTATTCTCTGAAAAGAATCTAATACTTTTTTTTCTCACCTGCCTGTATGCTAAAAAACAAAGTTACCATCTTCAGCCAGAGATGGCCCGAACACATCAGTCCAGAACTGTTCGCATTTATATACAGATCAAACCACAAGTGTAAATAATGACAATAAATTCTTTTTCTTAAAAAAAAAAAAACCCATCACAACCCTGTTTTTGTATTTTTTTAAAAAGCCACTGGCTGGAGAATCACGTGTAAATAAAGGCCACAGTCGTCCTTAGCGTTTAAGGACACAAATCGACAATGTTCGCCTCACCTCTTCCAGATACCTTTTAACAGAACTGTGCCGGTCTATATCCGCTGGTTAGAAATCCATAAGTTCAGACAAGCTTTCTTATGGGCGAGATGTACTGCCTTAGACTCAGCCGAGACACAAGGGCGACACAATAAAATTATCGCAGAAGAACTAAATGCCCTTTGAAATCTCGGAAGGTAAGCAGGGTCAGCCCTGGTCAGTGCTTAGATGGGAGACCACCAAGGAAATCCAGGGTCGCGACGGAGAGGCAGGCAATGGCCAACCACCTCTGTTCGTCTCTTGCCTTGAAATCTCGGAGGGGGGCAACTGTGGTGGCCATATAGAAAAGAGAAAAGGGTTGGGGAGACAGAGGCCATTTTAGCAGATGTGGCTTTACTAATCTCTGCGGGACACATGAACACATGAAGCTGCCTTCTACTGAATCAGGCCCTCGGTCCATCGAAGTCAGTATTGTCTACTCAGACCGGCAGCGGCTCTCCAGGGTCACAGGCAGGGGTTTTTCTCATCACCTACTTGCCTGGTCCCTTCAAGCTGTGCCAACCACAATGTCTAGAGATCTGTGCATCAAACAGCTTGCTAGATGATGCAAATTCATAAAACAGTGTCATATTTGAAAATGAAGATGGTTTCAACCAGCCACTCAGCTAAGTATGGAGTCTTCCTCTGGTGGAAACAGCTCTTTCTCTGGAGAAAGTCTTCCTGTTCTGGAAGAAGATTGTGCACTTAGCTAAGTGAAGTGATAGGGTACAGACGAATGGGTTTGCAATTGCTTGCCGTGGTTTCCCATCCAAATACTAACCAGGGCCGACCCTGCTTAGCTTCTGAGACTGGACTAAATTGGAGAGAGTGGACAGGGAGAAGCTTTTCTCCCTCTCTCATAATACCAGAACGTGGGGTCCTCTGCTGAAGCTGGAGGGTGAGAGATTTAAAACAGATAAAAAGAAGTATTTCTTCACACAACACATAGTGAAAATGTGGAACTCCCTGGCCCAGGATGTGATGGCTGCCAACTTGGAAGGCTTTAAGAGGGAAGTGGACATGTTCATGGAGGAGAGGGCTATCCATGGCTACTAGTCCAAATGGAGACTAGTCATGATGCATACCTGTTCTCTCCAGGATCAGAGGAGCATGCCTATGATATTAGGTTCTGTGAAACACAGGCAGGACAATGCTGCTACAGTCTTGCTTGTGGGCTTCCTAGAGGCACCTGGTTGGCTGCAGTGTGAACAGACTGCTGGACTTGATGGGCCTTGGTCTGATCCAGCATGGCTTTTCTTATATACTACCTAGTCCTTTCACCTGGAAATGCTGGGGATTGAACCTGGGACCTTCTGCATGCCAAGCAGGTACTCTGCCACTGAGCCACAGCCCCTTCCCTGACCTTCTTGAACACATAAAGCTGCCTTCTACTGAATCGGACCCTTGGTACACCAAAGTACCAAGACTGGCAGTGGCTGTCCAGGGTGTCAGGCGGTGGAGGTCTTTCACATCACTTACTGCCTGGTCCTTTTTAACTGGAGATGTTGGGGATTGAACCTGGGACCTTCTACATGCCAAGCAGATGCTCTTCCACAGAGCCACGGCCCCTCCCCAAACACACATGGCTGCCTTGTACTGAATCACACCATTAGTCCATCAAGGCCAGTATTGTCTACTCAGATCATCAGCAGCTCTTCCGGATCTTATGCAAATGTTTTTCACAGCACCTACTACCTGGTCCTTCATTCATTCATTCATTCATTCATTCATTCATTCATTCATTCATGAACACATGAAGCTGCCTTATACTGAATCAGACCCTTGGTCCATCAAAGTCAGTATTGCCTACTCAGTCTGGCAGCGGCTCTCCAGGGTCTCAGGCAGAGGTCTTTCTCATCACCTGCTTCCTGGTTGCTTTAACTGGAGATGCTGGGGATTGAACCTGGCACCTTCTGCATGTCGAGCAGATGATCTACCACTGAGCCACATTCAATTTTTATCCCGCTCTTCCCCAACAAAAGTCAGGCTCAGAGCACCTTTCTCCTGGAAATGCTCGGGATTGAACCTGGGACCTTCTACATGCCGAGCAAATGCTCTACCTCTGAGCTATGGCCCTTGCCATGAAAAGGCATGCCAGTTTCTTCCTTTAAATAAAAATTGTTGGGGCAAACAATCTCAGGAAGACTCAGTCTTCCACCTTCTGCCAGAGCAGGATGAACGTGGCTCCTCTGCGGAGAAACCTCTGTCATCTCGAAAAGTGAAGCAATCTTCTAACTTAATTTTTGTCACTCCGAAACTGCCTTTGCTCAAATTGTATATTATTTCGCCCGGGGCGCAATGAGGCAGCTGTGCCATTACCTCCTTCGGCACAGAAGGGCCGATCAGGCAGCTCTCCACCAGGAAAACAAAACGTGCGGCGAATAAAGCCAAGCTTGAAAACCAGCCGAGGAAATCGGGCGCTTCCGAAAGCTCGGGCAGGAAACGGCGACGGCAGGAACGGTACGAACCGGATTGCGGCTGCGGCTGGAGAACATCGACACACACGTGCTGGTAGGGTTGCCAACTTCCAGGTGGCACCGGGAGATCTCCCGCTATTGCAACTGATCTCCAGGGGATGGAGATCAGTTCACCTGGAGAAAAAGATTGCTTTGGAAGGTGGGCTCTATGGCATTATGCATGACTGAAGCCCCTCCCCTCCCTAAACCACACCCTCCTCAGGCTCCACCCCCCAAAAGCTCCAGGTATTTCCCAACATGGAGCTGCAACCCTAGGTTTATAACTGATCTCCAGGTGACAGAGATCAGTTGACTTGGAGAAAATGGCTGCTTTGGAAGGTAGACTCTATGGCATTATACATGACTGAAGCCCCTCCCCTTCCTAAACTCCGCCCTCCTCAGGTTGCACCCCCAAGGAGGAGGAGGGACTTCAGTGGGGTGTAATCATACAATCATCAAGTTGGAAGGGACCACCAGGGTCATCTAGTCCAACCACCTGCACAATGCAGGAAATTCACAACTACCTCCCACCATACCCCCAGTGACCCCTACATGCCCAGAAAATGGCCAAGATGCCCTCCCTCCCATGAACTGCCTAAGGTCATAGAATCAGCCCTGCTGACAGATGGCCATCTAGCCTCTGTTTAACCTCCAGGGAAGGAGAGCTCACCACCTCCAGAGGAAGCCTGTTCCACCGAGGAACCGCTCTATTACAACTGATCTCCAGGTGATGGAGGTCAGTTCGCCTGGAAGGCGGACTGTATGGCATTATACCCCACTGAGGTCCCTCCCCTCCCTAAACCCCGCCCTCCACAGGCTCCACCCCCAAAATCTCCAGGTATTCCCCAACCTAGAGCTGGCAACCCTGTGTGCTGGTCATACAGCTTGGCTTTCTGGCAAGACCAAATGAAATCAATTACATCATATAGCATGCTGTTATCTCCAGGCAATAACATTAGGCCAGAATATTTCCCTATGCTATTTGATCCTTCGGAGATTAAAAAAATATAGATATAGGCAGTCTGATTGGTGCAATCTGCCAACCGAGGGTCTCCCTCAGTACCCTGAAATGAATATTGGAAGGAAACGGTCTCTCAAGTCAAATGATCTTTGCAAAAGTTCAAAGGCATATGCATCCATTCAGCTTGGCATGTGCTTAAGAGGGAGCTGCCCTCTACCTGGACGTGGCTTCATAGAAGGGTTGCCAACTCCGGGTTTGGAAATTCCTGGAGATTTGGGGAAGAGAGTGTTTGAGGGAGGGCGGGACTTCAGCAGGTTGTAATGCCGTTGAGTCCACTCTCCGACGCTAACATTTCCTCCTTTATCGGCTGGAGATCGGTTGTAATAGCAGAAGGTCTCCAGCTAGTACGTGGAGGTTGGCAACCCTACAGAAAACAGCTGCCTATAAGCAGGTCTCGTTGCAGGGAATTATATTGGCACCATGAAATTAGGTGGCTCAAGTTCAGCGTATTTAAACTTTTAATATGTTGTATGTTTGATTTATGTTAATGTATTTTAATCTGATGTAAGCCGCCCTGAGCCCGGATTGCCGGGGGTGGGTGGGACATAAATAAAAGCTTATTATTATTATAGCTGTAAAGCATCTAATTGCCCTGCAGAAGGTTCCAGGTTCAATCCCCGGCACCTCCAGTTAAAGGGACTAGGCAAGTAGGTGATGTGAAAGACATTTCTCTGCCTGAGACCCTGGAGAGCCGCTGCCAGTCCGAGTGGACAATACTGACCTGATTCGGTATAAGGCATTTTTATGTGCTTTCTGAATAGTACTTTGGGGAGGGGTGTGTGGCTCAGTGGTAGAGCCTCTGCTTTGCATGCAGAAGGTGCCAGGTTCAATCCTCAGCAGCTCTAGTTAAAAGGACCAGGCAGTAGGTGATTTGAAAGACCTCTGCCTGAGACCCTGGAGAGCTGCTGCCAGTCTGAGCAGACAATACTGACCTTGAGAGACCACTAGTCTGATTCAGTAGAAGGCAGCTTCATGTGTCCAAACACGTGCTGGGGACAGACTTCTTCAGTCAGCTGTAACTAGGGTTGCCAGGTCCCCCTTTGCCACCGGCGGGAGATTTTTAGGGTGGAACCGGAGGGCGGGGTTTGGGGAGGGGAGGGACTTCAATGCCATAGAGTCCAATTGCCAAAGCGGCCATTTTCTCCAGGTGAACTGATCTCTGTCAGCTGGAGATCAGTTGTAATAGCATGAGATCTCCATCTGTTACCTGGAGGTTGGCAACCCTAGCTCTAACCTGTAGAGGAGCACAGAGGAGAGCTGATCATAGCCTTCTGCTCCTACTCCTGCGTAGCGGAGTAGCAGGGGGCCGGTGGGTCCCAACTTTAAAAAAAAACATTTACACCCAAGTAGTCCCTGTTACGGCATACACTCTTTGCTGGATCAGGGCCTCTGAATATTATATGACAGCTATTAAGCAATTCCTTTGCTAGTTGGGGGAAGAGCATCGCTGTTTTGCATGCAGAAGATTCAACACCCCCCCCCCCCAATCATCTCCGGTTTCAAAAGGAAAAGACAGTAGGTGATATTTTAAGACCTCTGTCTGAGGCCCAGGAGAGCCGTTGCCTGTCAGAGTAGATGATGCTAACCTTGATGGACGGAGGTCTATGGCAGCTGAATATATTTCACGATGGGTAGCCATGTTCGTCTGTCTCTAGCAGTAGAAAAGGGCAAGAGTCCAGTAGCACCTTACAGACTAGGGTTGCCAACCTCCAGGTACTAGCTGGAGATCTCCTGCTATTGCAACTGATTTCCCGCCGATAGAGATCAGTTCCCCTGGAGAAATTGGCAATTGGACTCTATGGCAATGAAGTCCCTCCCCTCCCCAAGCCCTGCCCTTCTCAGGCTCCGCCCCAAAAACCTACCGCCGGTTGCGAAGAGGGACCTGGCAACCCTATTAAATACTAACAAAATTTCTGGCAGGGCATGAGCTTTCGTGAGTCACAGCTCTCTTCTTCAGACTCTGAAGAAGAGCCCCGTGGCACAGAGTGGTAAGCTGCAGTACTGCAGTCAAAAGCTCTGCTCACGACCTGAGTTCGATCCCGACGGAAGTCGGTTTCAGGTAGCGGGCTCAAGGTCGACTCAGCCTTTCATCCTTCTGAGGTCAGTCAAATGAGTACCCAGTTTGCTGGGGGTAAAGTTAGGGTTGCCAACCTCCAGGTACTAGCTGGAGATCTCCTGCTATTACAACTGATCAGTTCCCCTGGAGAAAATGGACGCTTTGGCCATTGGACTCTCTGGCATTGAAGTCCTTCCCCTCCCCAAACCCCGCCCTCCTCAGGCTCCGCCCCCCAAAAAACCTCCCACCGGGGGCAAAAAGAGACCTGGCAACCTTAGCAAGGGGACAAGTATCTCTAAACCAGGATAGCTCCGAAACATCATCAAGCGACAACTCCCAGGATTCTTTGGGAGAAGCCATGACAGCCAAGAAACTAATATGAGTTTATACCTTTAAATATAACATTTACACAAGGATGCCTTAAATAAGGATCAGAAAAAGACGGCTCTGTGCTGTATAGTATGAAGAAAACAAAAACAGCACAAATTTCCAATGCAATTAAATATATTAAGTGCAAAGAGGTGTACGGTGAAAACACATACAACGAACAATACACAAAATACAAAGGATCAAAAAGATAAGGTAAGTACTAAATGTTGTTGCTTATCAATGACTTGACAATTTCTTTTACAGAGTTCAAACTTCCAGGTAAGTGCAATCGTCCAAGAGTTTTGAGGACATATGAACAACTAGAACAGCTGGAAAAGATGAAGATGGACGTGTTGTCTAGATCATTATTCACGTTTCGCCAAGGAGAAGCCATGACAGCCAAAAAACTAATATGAGTTTATACCTTTAAATATAACATTTACACAAGGATGCCTTCAATAAGGATCAGCCGCCGTTCTCCCGTTTTTTTTTGGAACTTCCTACTTTTTTGGTCTGTTTAGTGAGAAAACAGAATCGCTGGACTTCCTAACATCTAACTAGATTCAGCTGAAATTATGGGTACAGGATGAGGGCATTAAAGGTTAACCATGGCTGGTTAGACATCGTGGTGGGTGGGAACGGCCTCTAAACCCTGTTATATATTACTTAATGTCAACCTCCCTGAAGGCTCTGGGCTTGTTCACTGTTCAATGCCTGCTAGATCGTCATTCCTTCACGCTAGGAAGTGCCCAGATCAGGTCAATGTTTAACTGGACTTGCCGAGGGTGGAGATGGGGAAAGTGGGTAAATGAGTTACCTTGGAAATGGATTTGGCTTTCGCGGCACCTCTGTGTGTGTTTGGGAGGGCTGACAGAAAAGGACCACTGAAGAAGCTTGGTAGGTTGTGTTAGAGAGCCAGGCTTAGTTCAAGAGTAGGGTTGCCAAGTCCCTCTTTGCACTGGTGGCAGGTTTTTGGGGTGCAGCCTGAGGAGGGTGAGGTTTGGGGATGGGAAGGAGTTCACGCTGGAGAGCCAGCATGGTGAAGTGGTTAAGAGCGGTGGTTTGGAGAGGTGGACTCTGATCTGGAGAACCGGGTTTGATTCCCCACTCCTCCACGTGAGCGGCGGAGGCTAATCTGGTGAACTGGATTTGTTTCTCCACTCCTACACACGAAGCCAGCTGTAACTTGGGCAAGTTACAGCTCTGATAGAGCTCTCTCAGCCCCACCTACCTCTTAGGGTGTCTGTTGTGGGGAGGGGAAGGGAAGGTGATTGTAAGCCAGTTTGAGTCTCCCTTAAATGGTAGAGAAAGTCAGCATATAAAAACCAATTCTTCTTCTCCTCCTCCTCCTTCTTCTCCTCCTCCTCCTCCTCCTCAGTCCAATTGCCAAAGTGGCCATTTTCTCCAGGTGAACTGTTGGCTGGAGATGAGTTGTAATAGCAGGAGATCTCCAGGTAGTACCTGGAGGTTGGCAACCCTATTTGAAAGGTAGTCCAAGAAACAGGTCGGTAGGGAGGTCAGAACTGACATTTGTCTTTCCGGAGGGTCTTGAATTTGCCAGCGTGTTTTTAAAACTGTCTTTGACGGACTCATGACCCTTGCAAGGTATTCTGTAGGGTTCTGCCTTGGGACCCATTCTGAGGTCAACGCTCCCTCCTTATTTTGGCTGAATGAGCAGCTTGAAGACTGGGACTCCCTTTCTTGAAAGAAAGACTCACCGAATCCCAGAAGGATGGGCTTGAACCACTCGAAGAGTCGGAGCCAAGTGACCAAAGTTGCCCCGATGCCTGACAAAAAGGTAGCTCCGCAGCCTCCGGGCAGTGCGGGCATATATGGATTCCAGAGTCCTTTGAGAGAGAGGAGTGCCAGCTCCTTCGCTTCTCTGACGGAGAGAACCCCGCTTTCGGAGAGGCATCTTCCGCCCCTGCGGGAAACCTGGTATGCAAGATATCCTACAGGTAACTGTGCAATTACTTTTACTTTCAAGATGAAGTTTTAGGCATGTTCCATTGATTTTGGTGGAAGAAAGCTGACAACACATTGCGTGAACACATGAAGCTGCCTTATACTGGATCAGACCTTTGGTCCATCAAGGTCAGTATTGTCTACTCAGTCCAGCAGCGGCTCTCCAGGGTGTCAGGCAGAGGTCTTTCACATCACCTACCTGCCTAGTTCCTTTAACTGGAGATGCCGGGGATTGAACCTGGGACCTTCTGCATGCCAAGCAGAGGCTCTGCCACTGAGCCACTGCTGGCTTTCTCCGTTCTCCATTTGGGATCAGGCACGGTTGACAACTCTGGGTGTGGAAATTCCTGTAGATTTGGGGGTGGAGCTGAGGGTGGGTGGGGTTTGGGGAGGGGAGGGACCTCAGTGGGGTATAGTACCTGGAGGTTGGAAACCCTAGAATCAGGGCCATAGCCATCCTTTGTTGCCAGGTGGGGCTGCCGTATTTCCAGGTGGACTTAAATAAATAAGAAATAAACAGGGGAAAAATAAATATAACTAAGGTTGCCAACAGGCCTGGAGAAAAAAAGTCCTGCCCCTTTAACAGAGGTTTAATATGTGGAAATGGGCAGAAGAAACTTTTCATGGCATGGAGGTAAATAACATCACCTGGTCCATAACATACCATCATGGCTCCGTTAAAGGGATGGGACATTTTTTCTCTTCGGGTCAGTTGACAACCCTGTCTATAACCCTTGATACCACTTGCAAATATTTTAGTCTCAACATGTTTCCAAAAGGTAGGCTGAATAACCTTTTTTTTTTTTAAAGTCCACCTCCCCCATATGACCCTGATCCACACCAAATATCATAACGAAACAAATCCCTTGCCTGGCTATTTCCACACATCTGTAATAATAAAAGGATCCACAAGGATTCAAAATTGGCTACCAGCTTCTAGAGGATCGTGGGAATTCCAGCATGCAGACTCCTATCACAGGTGCTCTTGCTTCCAAATCCACAAGCAGGTAGCTAGTAGCTAGTAGCTAAAAAGGCAAATGTGATCTTGGGCTCCATCAACAGAAGTATAGTGTCCAGATCACGCAAAGTGATGGTATCACTTTGCTCTGCTCTGGTTAGACCTCACCTAAAGTATTGTGTTCGGTTTTGGGCACCGCAATTTAAAGAGGATGTAGACAAGCTTGAACGTGCCCAGAGGAGGGCAACAAAGATGGTGAGGGGTCTGGAGACCAAGTCCTATGAGGAAAGGTTGAAGGAGCTGGGCATGTGTAGCCTGAAGAGGAGAAGTCTGAGAGGGGATATGATGACCATCTTCAAGTGGAGTTGTTTTCTGTTGCCCCGGAAAGTCGGACCAGAACCAATGGGTTGAAATTAAATCAAAAGAGTTTCCGTCTAGACATTAGGAAGAATTTTCTAACAGCTAGAGTGGTTTCTCAGTGGGACGGGCTTCCTCGGGAGGTGGTGAGTACTCCTTCCCTGGAGGTTTTTAAGCAGAGGCTAGATGGCCATCTGTCAGCAATGCTGATTCTGTGACCTTAGGCAGATGATGAGAGGGAGGGCATCTTGGCCATTTTCTGGACATGGAGTGGAGGTCACTGGTGTGTGTGTGGGGGAGGTAGTTGTGAATTTCCTGCATTGTTCAGGGGGTTGGACTAGATGACCCTGGTAGTCCCTTCCAACTCTATGATTCTATTATTCTACCTGGAGGTTGGCAACCCTACTGACTAGCCCAAGGTCACCCAGCAGGCTTCATGTGGAGGAGTGGGGAACCCAACCCGGTTCACCAGATTAGAGTCCGCCGCTTATGTGGAGGAGCGGGAAATCAAACCCGGTTCATAGTGATGGCGCTGAAACTGCACTACATACTATGAATTTGCTCTTTATTTTCTGGCTTCCAAATTAACCAGTGCAAGGGGTCGGGAAAGGGGTCAGGGGGGCGCCAAGGCGCCGATGGGCACCATATAGGGATGCTGTGTGGCATAGATATCTAAACTCACGACACGATGCCACGAGGAAACAGAGACGCATCAATTCATCCTCAGAGAATCAATTTGTGCAGACTCCTATCACGGGTGCTCTTGCTTCCGAATTCTTTTGTTGTTAATACCGGATTGAATTGTCCAGGAGCGTAACAAAGACTTCTGAAGCCCTGAGTTGAGATAAAGGAAGCCCTGACAATAAAACAAAACCGCTCGTATTAAATAGAACCAAACGCAGCCAACAAGGGGGGGAAAAATCAGAGTGACATTTATCATACTAGCGGTGTAGCTGAAGCAGCGCAGAATGTCTGGGCAAATAAATGAGTTTTCATTTGGCAAAGTTAAAATATTAATTAGTAGAAGGGTTTTTTTTTTTTTTTTAAATACAGCCTCTCAGCCAAAGGGATCTAAAGTAGACGAAGACATACGGACTTAAGAGAGTGAGTCCTGTTACGATCTTAACAGTTGGGCTTGTTCGTTTGAACCTTTGCCAGGGCTTTGTAGGTCAAAGCCAATACTTCTGACTTGTGCCCAGTTTAGGATTGCCAGCCTCCGGGTAGTACCAAAATCAACAAATGGGGCATTTCGTGCCATTATGCGGAAGTTCAAACAAAATCACAGCAACCGTGGCTAACAATAAATCATGTAGATAACAGCTTGAATCTGTATTGTGCTATAGAATATCACAGTAAATATAACAATACTGTGAAAACGCCGTGTGTGTGTGTGTGTGTGTGTGTGTGTGTTAAATGCGGTCAAGTCGCTTCCGACTCATGGCGACGCTATGAATGAAAGTCCTCCAAAAAGTCCTATCTTTGACAGCCTTGCTCAGGTCTTGCAAATTGAGGGCTGTGGCTTCCTTTATTGAGTCCGTCCATCTCTTGTTGGGTCTTCCTCTTTTCCTGCTGCCCTCAACTGTTCCTAGCATGACTGTCTTTTCCAGTGACTCTTGTCTTCTCATAATGTGACCAAAATACGACAGCCTCAGTTTAGTCATTTTAGCTTCTAGGGTCAGTTCAGGCTTGATTTGAAAAGGCCATACAAATATCCAATAACATATCTTGCAAGATAATGACTGAACGAAAGTCAAATGAAGGTCTAAACGATGTAAAATCCATGAATGAGAATATATCCACTGATCTCCCGGCAGAATTGAGATCAGAATCCTGTGTAGGGCAGGATTGCAACTTGTGTTAGCATCATGTCCATCAACATCCTTTAACAGGGATCCGGTATTCACACTTGTTTCACCATTTCTTCTTCAGAGAATTAAACAGTGGTCCATGTATTTGGGCTCTAGTATGTTGGTTCCTATCTCCCGACTGAACTCATAGTATCTGCTACATAGACGTCACAATCCTGCAGAAGTTGGCTAGTGGAAAATTCCCATAATAGGAAACAAAAGGGATTTTTTGTGAAGCTCCTGTGGGGGCATTTTTGGGGGTAGAGGTCCCAAATTTTCGGGGTAGCTTTCAGGGACGCTTCTTGCATGAACCCCAATGTTTGGTGAAGATTGGGTCAGGGGGTCCAGTGTTATGGGCTCTAAAGTGGTCACTTCTCCTCCATAGACAAACATTAGCCAATTAGTGAACAAAAAGTGAATCTCTTCCCTTCCAATGCTTCTTTATGGAGGCGGGAGGGGCGACCTTTTCCAGACCCCATAACCTCGGACCCCCTGACCCAATCTTTACCAAACTTGGGGATTCTTGCAAGGAGAGTCCCTGCAAGCCACCCTGCATGTTTGGGGGCTCTACCTCAAAAAATGCCCCCCAGGGCTGAATTTTTTTGGGAAACCTGAAAATTCAGCTTATTTCAGGTTTCCCAGGGGGAAAAATCAGGCCCAATAAACCAAACCCGAATTTACCTAATTTTTTTTTTTTTTTGCACACCCCTACTTGTGGAAAATTGGCCATGCTGCAACGAGGGCCAATCTGGAAGTGACATCACTGCGTTGGTGCAATACTCTAGGACTGCTAAACAAAGTTTCTAGTGAATCCTAGAGTGTCATGCTAATGCAGTGCTACAGCTTCTGGGTTCATCCCAGAAGTGACATTATGGCATTGCTGCTGTGTGGCACGCATGTACCCACCTCCCCAAGCTCCCACCAGGTGCCAGCGCAACTCTATCCTTGGACTGTTTAAGCTTCTCAGTCCACCTCCAGTGATAGTGGCAGAACTCAGGGTCCTCTGGAGGGAAGTAAATTCTGGAGAGTTAGACAGAAGAATGTACTTAGAATCATAGAATCATAGAGTTGGAAGGGATCACCAGGGTCATCGAGTCCAACCCCCTGCACAATGCAGGACATTCACAACTACCTCCCCCCCCCCACACCCCAAGTGACCAGAAGATGGCCAAGATGCCCTCCCTCTCATCATCTGCTTAAGGTCACAGAATCAGCATTGCTGACAGATGACCATCTAACCTCTTCTTAAAAACCTCCAGGGAAGGAGAGATTACCACCTCCCAAGGAAGCCTGTTCCACTGAGGAACTGCTCTAACTGTTAGAAAATTCTTCCTAATGTCAAGATGGAAACTGTTTTGATTTAATTTCAACCCGTTGGTTCTGGTCCGACCTCCTGGGGCAACAGAAAACAACTCCATACCATCCTCTCTATGACAGCCTTTCAAGTACTTGAAGATGGTTATCATATCCCCTCTCAGTCTTCTCCTCTCCAGGCTAAACATACCCAGCTCCTTCAACCTTTCCTCATAGGACTTGGTCTCCAGACCCCTCACCATCTTCGTTGCCCTCCTCTGGACACGTTCCAGCTTGTCTACATCTTTCTTAAATTGCAGTGCCCAAAACTGAACACAGTACTCTAGGTGAGGTCTAACCAGAGCAGAGTAAAACTTCTGTACCCTGTGTGTATGTGTGTGTGTGTTGTGTCTGTGTGTGTGTGTAAAGTGCCACCAAGTTGCAGCCAACTTATGGTGACCCCATAGGGCTTTCAAGGCAAGAGATGTTCAGAGGAGGTTTGCCGTTGCCTTCCAGCGTGGTGTAGTGGTTAAGAGCAGTGGTTTGGAATGGTGGACTATGATGATGAAGAAGAAGAGTTGGTTTTTATATGCTGACTTTCTTTACCACTTAAGGAAGATTCAAACTGGCTTACAATCACCTTCCTTTCCCCTCCCCACAACAGACACCCTGTGAGGTGGGTGGGGCTGAGAGAGCTCTAAGAGAGCTGTAGCTTGCCCAAGGTCACCCAGCTGGCTTCATGTGTAGGAGTGGGGAAACAAATCCAATTCACCAGATTAGCCTCCGCCACTCATGTGGAGGAGTGGGGAATCAAACCCGGTTCTCCAGATCAGACTCCACCGATCCAAACCACCGCTCTTAACCACTACACCACACTGGCTCTGGAGAACCGGATCTGGAGAACCGGGCTTGATTCCCCGCTCCTCCACATGAGCGGTGGAGGCTAATCTGGTGAATTGGATTTATTTCCCCTCTCCTACACACGAAGCCAGCTGGGTGACCTTGGGCTACTCACACTCTTTCAGTTCCGCCTACCGCACAGGGTGGGGGAAGGGAAAGTGATTGTGAGCCAGTTTGATTCTCCCTTAAGTGGTAGAGAAAGTCGGCATATAAAACCCAACTCTTCTGCTTCTTCCTCTGCATACCAGCCCTGGACTTTCTTGGTGGTCTCTCATCTGAGTACTAACCAGGGCTGACCCTGCTTAGCTGATGAGGTCTGATGAGATCAGGCTCGCCTGGACCATCCAGGTCAGGGTATAATAATTGTGTGCTGTTAAGTTGCAACTGACTATAGCGAACCCGTGGGGTTTTCAAGGCAAGAGACTCTCAGAGGTGGTTTGCCATTGCCTGCTTCTGTGTAGCAACCTTGGACTTCTTTGGCAGTCTCCCATCCAAGTACTAACCAAGGGTGACCCTGCTTAGCTTCTGAGGTCTGATGTGGTAGGGCTAGCCTGGGCCATCCAGATCAGGGCATAATAATTGTGTGCCATCAAGTCGCAGCTGACTTATGGTGACCCCATATGGGTTTTCAACAAGAGACGTTCAGAGGTGGTTTGCCGTTGCCTGCCTCTGTGTAGCAACCCTGGACTTCCTTGGCTGGTCTCCCATCCAAGGACTCACCAGGGCAGACCCTGCTTAGCTTCTGAAATCTGACAAGATTGGGCTAGCCAGGGCCATCCAGGTCAGGGCCTTCTTTGCCCTAGGCGAGATTCATGAGGATGGCTTAGTCATAGCTCTTTGAGCTCTCTCAGCCTTACCTACCTCACAAGGTGTCTGTTGTAGGGAGAGGAATCATAGAATCATAGCGTTGGAAGGGCCCACCAGGGCCATCAAGTCCAACCCCCTGCACAATGCAGGAAATTCACAACTACCTCCCCCCCCACACCCCTAGTGACCAGAAGATGGCCAAGATGCCCTCCCTCTCATCATCTGCCTAAGGTCACAGAAACAGCATTGCTGACAGATGGCCATCTAACCTCTTCTTAAAAACCTCCAGGGAAGGAGAGCTTACCACCTCCCGAGGAAGCCTGTTCCACTGAGGAACCGCTCTAAGGAAGGGAAGGAGATTGTAAGGTGCTTTGATTCTCCATAAAAAGGTAGAGCAAATCGGCAGATAAAAACCAACTCCTCCTCCTCTTTCTGCCAAGCCATGCATTGGCAGCCCAGATTGAGAGTGGGGTGGTGGTGGTGGTGGTGGCTTCCTCGGCTGGCTCGCGGACTAGGTAAGAGCTCTCAAGGGCTCCTCTTCCTCCTCCTCCTTTTTCTTCTTCCTGCCATGTTCCAAGGCAGTATACCTCAGAAAATGAGCTGCTGGGGGCAAACAGCCTGTAATCTTTATGTACTACTAGTGGATTTTTTATACACATCTGGCTATCCCCTGATGGAAGTAGGATGCTGGGTTCGATGGGTTTTGGCCTGATTCGGATGCACGTTCCTCCACTCTTAAGCATGCACACGAGATGCTTGTTTTTCGGGATGCCTTCTCCTAGAAAACAAGCAGGAGGCAACTTTCCCCGCTCCCCGGATCATTGCCCCGGAGGGCCCAGAGAGTTTCCCCTGGATAGTCTGTCTGGAGATTGCCATCTTCGGAACATGAAAGAAAACTTAGCCCCGCTTTTCAGAGGAGTCGCATTTCACAAGCCAGAAGCCTCTGCAGTGAATACAAATGAGCTCCGGGCATTCAGCGAGGCAGGCTGAGCATTTCATGACAGCCGGAGCGCTTACATAAACAGCCGGCCTGGTTGAGCACAGAGACGAGTTCCAGATTCTGTTGTGGCGCACTTTTTTTTGGGGGGGGGGACTTATCCTTCAATCCCTGCCCCTTTTCCTTTCTCTTCCCCCATTTCCACGCAGCATTTGCCCCAGCCTTGCTTGGAGTTGCATCCAGGCTTGCCAACTTCCAGGTGGGGTCTGGAGATGTCCCAGAATGACAACTATTCTCCAGGGGCTAGAGATCAGCTCCCCTGGAGAAAAGGGCTGCTTTGGAGGGCGGGCGCTAGGGCATTATACCCAGGGTTGCCAGGTCCTTCTTTGCTAGGGTTGCCAACCTCCAGGTAGTAGCTGGAGATCTCCCGCTATTACAACTGATCTCCAGCCGATAGCGATCGGTTCCCCTGGAGAAAATGGCCGCTTTGGGAATTGGACTCTATGGCATTGAAGTCTCTCCCCTCCCCAAACCACGCCAACCTCAGGCTCTGCCCCAAAGACCACCTGCTGGTGGCGAAGGGGGACCTGGCAACCCTAATGGGCCCCGCCTAGGATTGCTCACCTCCAGGTGGTGGCTGGAGTTCTCCTGGGATTACAACTGATTTCCAGGCAACACAAATCAATTCACCGGGAGCAAATAGCTGCTTTGGAGGGTGGACTGTATGGTATTATACCCCCCTGAGCTCCCTCCCTTCCCCAAACCCCGCCATCCTCAGGCGCCCACCCCCAAAATCTCCAGGTATTTCCCAACTCGGAGCTGGCAACCCTAGCCCTGCCCTTTTCCAGATTTGGACCTTTGGGGAGCTGGCAATCCTACTCCCGCCTCTCTTTTCAGGCCAGTAATATAGGTATATGACTGCTCTCCAATTGCAGCTCACACCCTGTTTCCTCTCCTCTTACAGTGCCTGGCCCCTATCCGCTGGATCTCAAGACGGAAGAGGGAGAACCGAGCATCATCAAACAACATCCGCCTCGCCGGCCACAAGTAAGATAATCTGAGCTCCTCTTAAGATGCTCCTTTAAATCCCACCTTCCTAGCGAAAGGCAGTGTGGTTCAGTGGTTAAATGGCCTCGGATAGGCTAGGGTCAATCTCAGAGGATACCTGCACGATGGAGTTGCCACACTGCAGGTGGGGCTTAGAGATCTCGCAGACTTACAACTGATCTCCAGGCTGCTGAGATCACTTCCCCCGGAGAAAATGGCTGCTTTGGAGGATGGACTCTTGTGTAGGGTTGCCAACCTCCAGGTAGCACCTGGTAGGGTTGCCAGGTCCCTCTTCACCACCTGTGGGAAGCTTTGGGGGTGGAGCCTGAGGAGGGCGGGGTTTGGGGAGGGGAGGGACTTCAATGCCATAGAGTCCAATTGCCAAAGAGGCCATTTTCTCCAGGAGAACTGATCTCTATCGGCGGGAGATCAGTTGTAATAGCAGGAGATCTCCAGGTAGTACTTGGAAGTTGGCAACCCTAGCACCTGGAGATCTCCTGCCATTACAGTTGATCTCCAGTTATCCGGGACCCTAGGTGTGAATTGGATAATCTGAAGTTTCTTTTAGCAGGGGTGGATTTTAATATTACATTGGCAGTTACCAACTTTTCTCCTAGGGTTGCCAGGTCCCTCTTCACCACCGGCAGGAGGTTTTTGGGGCAGAGCCTGAGGAGGGCAGGGTTTGGGGAGGGACTTCAATGCCATAGAGTCAATTGCCAACACGGACCTTTTCTCCAGGTGTACTGATCTCTGTCAGCTGGAGATCAGTTGTAATAGTGGGAGATCTCCAGCTAGTACCTGTAGGTTGGCAACCCCACTTTCTCCCCAGTTGATTAAGAGTAAAAAGTATTAATTCTCTATTGTTTATGCAGATATATGCATAGAAATATAAATGTGTTTTCCCTTTCTTTTAGTCTTAGTCTTTAGTGTGACATTGTTCAGAGCCAAATTGGCTGTATGAGCGGTATCATTAAAGTAAAGTAAAATTGATCTCCAGATGATCAAGATCAGTTCCCCTGGGGAAAATGGCTGCTTTGGAGAGTGGAGTCTATGATGTTATATACCCTGCTGAGGTCCCTCCCCCCCAAAATATCTAGGTATTTCCTAATCCAGAGCTTGCAACCATAACTCTATGGCATTACATTCCTCTGAGGTCCCTCCCCTCTCCAAAGCCTGTCTTCCCCAGGCTCCACCCCCAAATCACCAGGAATTTCATAGAATCATAGAATTGGAAGGGACCACCAGGGTCATCTAGTCTAACCCCCTGCGCAATGCAGGGAATTCTACCTCCCCCCCACACCCCCAGTTTCCCCCTACTCCATGCCCAGAAGATGGCCAAGATGCCCTCCCTCTCAATTTCCCAACTTGGAGCTGGCAACTCTACTGTACTATCTTAAACTGGAAATTGTATCTTAGCTTGTGCAGGCAAATTCAGGGTTCAGACTGTCCCTTTCTCCCCACAGCATTTCAGTCCACCTGTGATTTTTTCCTCAGTACCCCACTGCATTTCTGGCCAACTCAATGATACTAAGCCATGAGTTACAATTGCTGTGAGCAATGAGAGGTGTTTGCCCCAGAAATGCACGCCAAAGGCACAAATCCCTTATGTTAAAAAGGGGTGTGATTGGCCTGTATCAGTAACCTCACTATACTTACTACAAAGTAAACAAAAGTAACCACAAGAAATAGTCTATAAAATTTTCTTTAAGACAAAACAAACAAAAAACACATTGCACTGTAGTCTTCAATAACTCCAATGCTTTTAGAGCAGGGGCAGGGAACCTTTCCCCCCGCCAAGGGCCATTTGGATATTTCTAACATCATTCGCGGGCTATACAAAATTATCAACTTAAAAATTAGCTGACCAGGCAGCTGCCCCAGATGACACCCCCCTGGCACGGGCAAGCAAGCAGGCATCCAACCGGTGGCACACTCACCCACCTGGTGGCACAGGATGGCCTGTTGCACCAGCTGGGAGTAGCCATCCATCCACACACCAGGGTTGCTCCTGCTCCGCATGGTTGGGGCCGGATTCTACAGCCGGCTCCTGCTACCTCCGGCTGCAGGGATGAAATGAGGACACACTGGCTAAGAACTCCCCCCCCCCCTGAGCATTCTGGCCCTGCCCCGTTTAACCCCCCTATTGTTGCCACTTCTGCCCACAGCCCTCTTGTAGTACAGAGGGAATACGTTTCTCCACGGCCTGGGTGGGAAAGGGTTAACACAGTTTCTTGGGCGGTCCTAGCAGCTCCATAGCTAATGACTCTTCTGCAAGAGGGGGGAAAGGTTCCTTTTCTCGGCAAAACAAACTCACATCTGCCTTGAATAGAGGCCATTCCTGTCCACGGGAGGGTCGGATTGCCAGTCTTAGATCCTTCTGAGCTAGAGATCTGCCAGGACCCATGAAGGGCCAGATCAAATGATTTTGGGGGCCTTGAGCGGCCCCCAGGTCTGACGTTCCCCACCCCTGCCTTAGAACTTGCTGAGTATCTTGGCTCCTGCCGATGAAATCTCAACACCTCTGAGGCCATTATCGGTAAATGCAAACGGTGAGTGCTTATCTCCTAAAACGGGTTGCCAATCTCCAGGTGGGGCCTGGAGGTCTCACAGAATTACAACGGTTATCCAGACTACAGTTCCTCTGGAGAACAAGCCTGCTTTGGAGGGTGGACTCTATGAGATCACATCCTGCTGAGTGCCCGCCCATCGCCAAACCCCGCCCTTCCCAATCTGGGAAACCCTTGGAGATTTGGGGGCGGAGCCTGGAGAAGACAGGGTTTGGGGAGGGGAGGAATCTCAGCAGGGCAGAATGCCATAGAGTCCGCCTGGAGGTTGGTAACTGTCACATTACATTTTTAGGTGTGCCCTTTGAAAAATCACAAGGGTGCACCTAAACAACGTGTTGTGTGAACAGCATGCCCAGCAGAAGTGAATGCTGGAGTATTGAGGGGAGGGGCCGAGGCTCAGTGGTAGAGCATCTGCTTGGCATTCAGAAAGTCCCAGGTTCAATCCCGGGCATCTCCACTTAAAGGGACTAGGCAAGTAGGTGATGTGAAAGACCTTTGCCTGAGACCCTGGAGAGCTGCTGCCGGTCTGAGTAGACAATACTGACTTTGATGAACTAAGGGTCTGATTTAGTATAAGGCAGCTTCATGTGTTCATGTGTTATTTTATGCGTTGGGGAATTTTTTGCAAGTGATTTAAAAGAACAGTCATCATTGTGGTGTTACTTGCTGCCACCTAGTGGCCACGTTGAAATTAGTCTTTTAAAAATGCAAACACGAGATTAAAGGATCAATTCACACCTGCATTGTAAAAAGAAGATAGGTTGCAAATGCAGTGTACAGTCCAGCTATTGGACATGGCCTCTACTCAGTTCTGAGCCGGTGCTTTTCACACTGGCATGCCAAGAGCGGGAGGGAAAGCCGAAGAGCACGTTCAGTGGCACATGTGAATTTGGCCAAGATCCCAAGAGCAGATGCTGAGGGTGGAAGTATAATCCCATGATTATTTCTCCTGTGGATTTGTTTTTAACAAATTGGAGCCACAGCAGGGTGGGTGTGTTCAGTTTTAAGGGGCAAACTGGCACATGGGTGGCCGGGCGACTTTATTCGTTTATGTGATATATTTCTATCCTGGCCTTGCTACAAAATTGTAGCCAAGGCAGTTTACAACATGTTAGAATCATAGAGTTGGAAGGGATCACCAGGGTCATCTAGTCTAACCCCCTGCACAATGCAGGAAATTCACAACTACCTCCTCCCCCCACACATCCCCAGTGACCCCTACTCCATGCCCAGAAGATGGCCAAGGTGCCCTCCCTCTCATCATCTGCTTAAGGTCAAAGACTAAGCATTGCTGACAGATGGCCATCTAGCCTCTTCTTAAAAACCTCCCGGGAAGGAGAGCTTACCACCTCCTGAGGAAGCCTGTTCCACTGAGGAACCGCTATAACTGTTAGAAAATTCTTCTTAATGTCTAGACGGAAACTCTTTTTGATTTAATTTCAACCCGTTGGTTCTGGTCTGACCTTCTGGAGCAACAGAAAACAACTCGGCACCATCCTCTATATGACATATTCAAGGACCGGAAGATGGTTATCAGATCCCCTCTCAGTCTTCTCCTCTCCAGGCTAAACGTACCCAGCTCCTTCAACCTTTCCTCACAGGACTTGGTCTCCAGACCCCTTGCCATCTTTGTTAAAATTACACTCACCAATTAAAAGCACTAACACAAAAAACAACACGAGACCTCCCAATACTAAAAAAAGGGCCTATAAGAAGTGCTAAATAACAATACTCAGACTAAAGCCGTCATCATTAAGCATCTATGGAGCAATAACAATGCCCAGTATCTACCTGCTAGAGTTGCCAGGTCCCTCTTCGCCACTGGAGGGAGGTTTTTGGGGTGGAGCCTGAGGAGGGCAGGGTTTGGGGAGGGGAGGGACTTCAATGCCATAGAGTCCAATTGCAAAAGCGGCCCTTTTCTCCAGGTGAACTGATCTCTATGGGCTGGAGATCAGTTGCAATAGCAGGAGATCTCTAGCTAGTACCTGGAGGTTGGCAACCCTACTAACTGCCCAGTATCTAACCTTCTGTTCCTGGACACATCAGCTCTGGATCCATTTCAGAGGCAGCATGGCGTAGTGGTTAAGAGCAGTGGACTCTAATCTGGAGAACTGGGTTTGATTCCCCACTCCTCCACATGAAGCCGGCTGAGTGACCTTGGGCTAGTCACAGCTCTCTTAGAGCTCTCTCGGCCCGTCCTACCTCACAAGGTGTCTGCTGTGGGGAGAGGAAGGGAAGGTGATTGTAAGCTGGTCTGAGTCTCCTTTTAAAAAGGTAGAGAAAATCGACATATAAAAACCAACCCATCTTCTTGTTCTTCTTCAGTCTGGCTTCTAGCCTGCCCACAGGACGGAAATGGCATTGGTTGCCCCTGGAATTACAGTTAATGTCCAGACTACAGAGATCAGTTCCCCTAGAGAAAATGAATCCTTTGGAGGATGGAATCGCTGGCACTGTGTACCCCACTGTCCTACCTAGGCTCCATTCCCAAATCTCTAGGAGTTTCCCAACCTGGATCAGGCAGTCCTACCCCACCGTCACCCACCGGTGGCCAGAGGGGACCTGATAACCCTACTGATCCTTTGCTTAGTTTGGCAGGTGACATGACTCCGTGAGAAGTCCCTTTGCAAGAATGAGGCCTGCTGAACTCTTAGGGGTACAAAGAGAACAAGGGCTTTATTTTCAGAAAGGTGACGCGTTCAATGCTCTCCCTCTTGGTTTTCTAGAAGTTGGAGCCTCTCATCCTGTCAAAAGATGTCTCTTTGGACAAATGTTCGAGACGGCTGGCTGGGACCACAGATTGGACACCAAAGGTAGGTGTCCCAGGGGTCTGGGGGGATCACAAAGAATAAAACAGACCCATCTTTTCTCCCTTTCTCATAATGCTAGAACGCAGGGTCATCTGCTGCAGCTGGAGGGGGAGAGATTCAAAACAGATAAAAGGAAGGAATTCTTCACACAACACATAGTTAAATGGTGGGACTCCCTGCCCCAGGATGAGGTGATGGCTGCCAACTTGGAAGGCTTTAAGAGGGGAGTGGACATGTGATCCTGAAACTTGGCGCAAAACGTGCTCATGCCTGATATAATTCACAATAATAAGCATGTTTAATTGGTAAATCCAACTGGTTCATGTGCTTCATTATTCGGTGGCTTTGTACCATCACCACTTGGAGGCTGGCAACCCTATGAGCTGTTACTTCTGCAAAGTGGAACCATGACCTAGAACCGCCTGGTGGCAGCGTCAGCCCAAAGGGGATACTGGCCCTTTCCCATGCCGCTGCTGACTGGGAGTGAGCTGAGCCCCTGCAATAGATTGGGACCCTCCTCATTGTCCCGAGCTGTCCCTGGGGGCGGGGGGCTAGGAGGTACAACTGGCCGTAGAGGACCAGAATGGAAGAATAAGAATGGGCTTGGGCTGCTTGTTGTGAAGCTCCACTCACTTACAAGGTGTACATTCTTAGTCTGGCCGTTCCTGAGTAAACCCACGTTTACATACTGGCTAAGAAGTTCAGATGTTTGGATAGCATAAAATGGGACTCTGGCATAAGAACATCAGAAAAGCCCTGCTGGATGAGACCAGTGGTCCATCTAGTCCAGCATCCTGTCTCACACAGTGGCCAGCTAGATCCTCTGGAGGGCCAACAAGAAGACATAGAGGCCGAGGCCTTAATTAGAACCTCAGAAGAGCCCTGATGGTCCATATAGTGGTCCGTCTAGTCCAGCATCGTCTCTCACACAGCGGCCAGAAAGTTCCTCTGGCAGGCCAACAACAGGACACAGAGGCCGATGCATTCATTAGAAGATCAGACGAGCCCTGCTGGGTCAGACCAGTGGTCCATCTAGTCCAGCATCCTGTCTCACACAGTGGCCAACCAGTTCCTCTGGAGGGCCAACATCAGAGCATAGAGGCCAAGGCCTTCCCCTGATAAGAATATCCTCATGGCTGGTAGCCACTGATAGACCTCTGCTCCCTGAATCTGTCTAGTCCCCGTTTAAATCCTTCTTTGCCTACTTCCTGTGACAGCAAATTCCACATGTTAATCACTCATTGAGTAAGGAAACATGCCCTTCTCCATCCTGAATCTATGGCCCATCAGCTTCATTGGATGCTCTTGAGTTCTAATATTTTGGGAGAGGGAGAAAAAATTATCTCTATCCACTCTCTTTATCCAGTGCATAATTTTATAAGCCTCTATCATGCCGCCCCCTTAGTCATCTCATTTCTAAACTGAAAATTCCCAGATTCTTCAGCCTTTCCTCATAGGGAAGGTACAACGGCTGTGCCTTTGTCTCCTGCAAATACCATTTTCGGCTTGATCGAGACAGCGGCGATGAAAAGAACGGGTCTGTTGTTGTCTAAAACGTTCATATGAAAGTAAAGAAATATTATGAGCTTAAATGAGCTTAGAAACATAACAGCCGGTGAATAGAAAACTATATATTGTTTAAGAAATATTATGAAAAAATTAAATGAGTTTAGAAATGGAAAAGACCGTCACTGGAAAAGACCGTCATGCTAGGAAAAGTTGAGGGCAGCAGGAAAAGAGGAAAACCCAACAAGAGATGGATTGACTCAATAAAGGAAGCCACGGCCCTCAGTTTGCAAGACCGGAGCAAGCTGTCAAAGATAGGACATTTTGGAGGACTTTGATTCACAGGGTCGCCATGAGTCGGAAGCGACTTGACGGCACTTAACACACACAGAAATGCATGGTGGATATCTTATAAAAACTATAAACATAAATAACCATGGCCATATAAATTATAAAGATCTAACTTTTTAATTAGAAATATTAAGGCTGAATTATTAAGCGGTCCCTGTTTCTGGTTTTCCAATATTATATTATTTATAGTTAATGTAGTCCAATAAGGTTGGTGGAAGAGAACATTGCAAGATCTGGCAAGACTATGTTAGAATGTACTTTGCCTAAGATGTAACGGTTTGTGTTGTGATTGTACGGTGTGCATATGTGAGATGTAACTCGTTTGTTATTTGTAGGTATAAAAATAAAAAGATTTTTTTTTTAAAATAAAACTTTCATGCCCCTTTCCCCTTGGCTGTTGCTTCCCCAGCAGGAGATGGAGAAGAGGGGTCCGGCCGTTCTGCACCCCCCTGGAAGAAGACGGCAGCACCTTCACAAGATGAAAATGCTGGAAATGCAGCAAGAGGTAATGGCAAAATGGTTTTTGGAGAAAGTTTTTAGGAGGAGTAAGAACATGAAGCAAAGATGACCAGGCCGAATGTTGGCGCCTCTGGAAATGGTGGTCCTGTAGAAGAATCCAATATGGGGCACAGAATCTAGCGCAGTGGGGTTCCATGTGTTTTAAAGGAGCATCTTCATGTTCTTAGGGTTGCCAGCTCCAAGTTCAGTAATACCTGGAGATTTGATGGTGGAGCTTGAGAAGGTGAGGTTAAGGAAGGGGAAGGACCTTGGTAAGGTATAATGCCATACAGTCCACCTTCCAAAGCAGCCATTTTTCCCAGGAGAAGTGGAGCAAGTTTTAAATAAAAAAGAAAGAAGCAATTTTATGTAGTCTAGAGATCAGCTGTAATTCCAGGAGGGATGGGTTGCCAACCTCCAGGTAGTAACTTTGATACCACAAATCCAAATATGAATTACCTGTGCTGATAACAGAACAGTAATAACACACAAAAAAACCCCGGCACACTGAGCCAATGTATTCCATTATATTAACACATATACTAAATAAGGTTATAAATCCTACACAATACTATCCGAACTGGAACTTGCAAACTACTATACTCTTAGAGAGAAATGACAGTGAATTTAACACACAGGACTGTTTGATTATACGGTGTAGTGGCTTTGATAGTGATGTATGTACATATAGTAGTAGATGCATAAGTTGTAGTTAGGATAGATAAGATAGTATTGTGTAGGATTTATAACCTTATTTAGTATATGTTAATATAACGGAATACATTGACTCAGTGTGCTGTTTTTTTTTGTGTTAGTAACCTCCAGGTAGTAGCTGGGGATCTTCTGCTATTACAACTAATCTCCAGCTGATAGGGATCGGTTCCCCTGGAGAAAATGGCCGCTTTGGCAATTGGACTCTATGGCACTGAAGTCCCTCCCCTCCCCAAACCCCGCCCTCCTCAGTCTCCGCCCCAAAAACCTCCCGCCCGTGGCGAAGAGGGACCTGGCAACCCTACTGGGAGGTCTCCAGCCCACACCTGGAGGTTGGCAATCCCACACATCTGACTTCCCCAATTTGCCAGGATGCCGGTTTATCCCATTGTGTATAATTTCCGTACATTCAGTCCGAGGATATGGACACGATCCTTGGAAGTTTCAGGACTACCACCTGCTTGTAGGACCCTTAACCTTCCTGGTTCCTTTACTCTTCTGTGGGCAGGGGGGCTGGCCGACTGGGTCCGAGAGGACGTTCGTGCCTCCTTGAAAGAGGGGGCGGTCCACATCTGAAGGGATGCCAAGAGGGGGGTGTCCACATCTGAAGGGATGCCAACCTCCAGGCGGCACCTGAAGATCTCCCACTATTACAACTGATCTCCAAATGACAGAGGTCAGTTCCCCTGGAGAAAATGGCTGTTTCAGAGGGTGGACTCTTTGGCATTAAACCCCTTTGAGGTCCTTCCCCTCTCCAAACCCCGCCCTCCCCAGGTTCCACCTCCAAAATCTCCAGGTATTTCCCAACTCAGAGCTGGCTACCCTACATTATGAAGGCCCCGTAGGCCAGAGGAAAGCTTCAGGGGTGGCTCAGAAGGGCAGTAGAACACAAGCCAATATATTACAGGACAATTATATGTTTCTAGTCTCTTTAACCAACGGAATAAACTCCCGTTCCCTTCTGAATCACTGCAGAACTGGCTCAATTGCAGAGTAAATTGAGATGTCATGCAACATGTAGAGAAGAGCCTTCAACTGTGGGAATAGTGAAGGGGCGGAGGGTGTCGATTCTGTGACCCTGGCTGGTTGGAACATCATGTGAACATGTTTCCCTATTTTTTCCCCCCTGTCAAATGTTAGAGAGTATAAAATTCATTTCAGCTCCAGTGTCAAAGATCCCTGAAGGTCTGGATAAATCAATTAAACATGGTGGATTATTGCTGGACCTGGCTCTCGCTTGCTTTCGTTCTTCCTGGGAAGACATGAAGCTGCCTTCTACTGAATCAGACCCTGGGTCCACCAAAGTCAGTACTGTCTACTCAGACTGGCAGCGGCTCTCCAGGGTCTCAGGCAGGGGTCTTTCGCATCATCTACTTGCCTGGTCCCTTTAACGGGAGATGCCGGGGATTGAACCCGGGACCTTCTGCATGCCAAGCAGAGGCTCCACCACTGAGCCCCAGTCCCTCCCCTAAATTCAACACAGCCAATGCAATGCTTACTGGGAATTTCAAGGCGTTTCTCATCACTGAATCCTGTCCTTGAATGCAGCTTAATGATTATTTTGAGTATGCTGTCGGATTCATCGCCCGAGAGACATCTATGATGGTTTCATATAGGGCTGCCAACCTCCAGGTGGGTGAATGAAAGAGAAGGCAGCACGAGGCTCAAAACTAAAAGTAAATATATATATACACACACACACACACACACACTATATATATATATATATACTATATATATATATATACTATATATATATATATATAGTACATATATATATATGTACTATATGTATATAGTACATATATATACACACACACACACACACACACACACATATATATATGTATATAGTATATATATATATATGTATATATGTATATATACCTCATTCATCAACAGGCAAAAAATAAAGCAGAAAGAAAATTTACTCAAGAGAAATGTGTTACAGCACACAGGAAAAATGCCTCGCAGGGCTTAATGCAACGTTGCCACTCAGGGTCAATAAATAAAATGAGTATTAACGCATAAAGCATCTATAAGAAGCCACATCGGGCTACAATCTATCAATAAGCCGCTAAGGGCTACAATTCAACAATATGACAAATTGTATATTTGGGGCCTGGGGACCCCCTGGAATTCCACCTGATGTGGAAAGACGTCCCTCCCCCAACCCTGCTCTCCCCAGGCTCCACCCATAAAATCTCCAGGAATTTCCCAAGCTAGAGTTGGCAACCCTAGTTTTACACCCGTTTAACTTTCTCCCAAAGAACCTTGGGAGTTGTAGTTAGGCCAAACTATTGAGAGCTCTTTTGACCAAGCCCCCCCCCCCCTCATTGACCTACAGTTCCCACGATCCTCTGGAGCAGAGGAATGGTTGTCAACCCAGGGGGTTACCGCACTTTGTATTCCCAAAAAGCGTTTGAAAATGTTATAAAAAACATCGCTTTAAAAGGGTTTTTGGATACCACGGCTTATAAATGGTCGGAAGACGTCTTCGCAGCTAAAGGGGCCAAACAAAGTGCGAACAGTATTTTTTATAATGTTTTCAAACTCTTAATACATCGGTGGGAATACAAGTGCGGTAACTGCCCCTGTTTTTAAATCTGTATATATGAGACGAGTCCTTTATAAACTCAGGCAGAACGAAAGAGGCGGCTGCGGCAGGAGGCAACGCTCGCTAAGTCAAAAATGAGGGACTTCGAAGTCAGGCAGACGCTTGGCCGCAGGCAGCAATATGACAGCTCGGATGACGAAGACCTTTTTGCCGTTGAGCGTGACAGAGATCTTGGTAAGTGACACCCAAAAAGTATTAGGGTAACCAAAAGGCTGAAAAATACCAAATCAAAAACCAAAATGCCAGCGTGGTGTAGTGGTTAAGAGCACTGGACTCTAACATGTAGATCTGGGTTCAATTCCCCGCTCTTCCATATGAATGGCAGACTATAATCTGGAGAACCGGGTTCGATTCCCCGCTCCTCCACACGAAGCCTGCTGGGTGACCTCGGGCCAGTCACAGTTCTTTTCGAACTCTCTCAGCCTCACCTACCTCCCAAGGTGTCTGTTGTGGGGAGAGGAAGGGAAGGTGATTGTAAGCCGCTTTGAGACTCCTTAAAGGTAGAGAAAAAGCGGGATATAAAAACCGACTCCTCCTTCTGCATGCCAAGCAGAGGCTTTACCACTGAGCCATGGCCTGGCACTCTTGAACACATGAAGATGCCTTATACTGAGTCAAGGCCCTTGGTCCATCAAGGTCAGTATTGCCTACTCTTACTGGCTCTCTAAGGTCTCAGGTCTCTCTAAGGTCTATAAGGTGAAAGTCTATATCACCTGCCTCCTGGTCCTTTTAAGACCTCTCTAAGGTCTCTAAGGTGAAAGTCTTTATCACCTGCCGCATGGTCCTTTTAACTGGAGATGCTGGGGATTGAACCTGGGGCCTTCTGCATGCCAAGCAGATGCTCTACCACTGAGCCACAGCCCCTCTCATGTGTGAACAAGAATGAGAACTTTATTTTGGGAAGTCTTATTGGGAAAATTACAGAAAGGGGAGTAGAAGGCCAATACGTAAGAGTCACTGATAAAAAGTGAAGCTTGGAAATGCATTCATACCAGTTCCCACAAATATATGCATGATGTTCAAGGTAGTAAAAAAGAAACCCGAAGAAACTGAGACAATCCAAACCCATGAACAGTAAACAATGGAGAGGAGCCATGGCTCAGTGATAGAGCCTCTGCTTGGCATGCAGAAGGTCCCAGGTTCAATCCCCGGCATCTCGGGTTAAAGGGACTAGGCAAGTAGGTGATGTGAAAGACCTCTGCCTGAGACCCTGGAGAGCCGCTGCCGGTCTGAGTAGACAATACTGACTTTGATGGACCAAGGGGCTGATTCAGTAGAAGGCAGCTTTGTGTGTTCAACAAATGTACAGCTCACTCAACGGTGTTCTTTTCCTCCTTTTAGGGGTTGCTCCTTGGGCGGGACAGAGACTAAAAGGGCATGGACTACCAGAGGCTCATAACGGCCAGATCAGTAAAGTGGAGACGTGGTTGCTGAACCAACAGGCCAGGAGGGAATCGTTTTGGGATGCTTCGAGCATTGACTCAGACAGCTGGAAAGGGTCGGACGAGGGGAAGCTGTCCCGGAGACCAGCATTAGTGAGAACCAAGACCGAGAGGATCCAATTCCTCGATGACTTCTTTGATCGACCATTCTGATCTACAGTCACCAGAAAGAAGTCATCCGAGTGGTGAGCGTGGAGTGAGCCGCCAATGGACTGATTCTGGTTCTACGACAGCTGCGGCTTTGTTGAAGACCGATACGATCCTAACTGGTCAAGTTCCCCATGATTTTGCTGCCGACGACAACCCTAACCGGGGAGGAATCTCTAACAGACCTTTCTTTTGTTTTTGCCATCAAGTCACAGCTGACTTATGGTGACCCGTTAGAGACGTTCGGAGGTTGTTTGCCATTGCCCGCCTCTGTGTAGCAAATCTGGACTTCCTGCCCTCTTGCTTTTCAAGGTGTTTAAGCTGAAGAAGAGTTGAAAGGGCAATGGCAGGAAGTAGAAGATGATTGCCCGGACCTGATCTAGGTCCGGGCAATCATCTTCTACTTCCTGCCATTGACCTTCCAACTAGGGCTGTTGGCATGCAGAAGGTCCCAGGTTCAATCCCCGGCATCTCCAGTTAAAGGGACTAGGCAAGTAGGTGATGTGAAAGACCTCTGCCTGAGACCCTGGAGAGCCGCTGCGAACCCGAAAAATACTGAATAAATGCAAATTCGGTAAAATTCTGGTTCGGGTTTACCGAGTCAGCAAAATCCGGGAGGTTGGCAAAGCCGGATTTGCCATTCCTGAAAAAGCCGGATAAAAATCCAGCTTTTTCGGGAATGTCTTTCAGCGGCTCTTGGGGAGGGTCATTTTTGCAGGTAGAGGTCCCACATTTTCAGGGTAGCTAGAAGAGACTCTCCTTGCAAGAACCTCCAAGTTTGGTAAAGATTGGGTCAGGGGGTCCGGAGTTATGGGGTCTGGAAGGGGTCACCCCCATCCTCAGACTCTTTAATGTGATCTTTGCAATGTATCTCAATGGGGAAAGCGGGCTTTAAACGGTGGGAAGGTTCGCCCGGTGCCTCCATAGAGATACAATGTGAAATCAATGGAGTAATAAGAGAAAATCTTATAGAAGAATATAAAGTACAACTGAATAAAAATGGGCAATGGTTTCTATCTTTGCCTTGTAACCATCATTCATCCAGTAAATTAGCACCGTACAATTGTACCAGTTTCTGTAATTAAGCACTAGGGGAAAAAAGAGTACCAATAACCACTCAGCAAAACATTCATTGTAGACCTAAACCTGATTGCTTTATAGATTAGCTCACTTCAGCCTTCAGCCTCAAACCACAAAGTTTATCATTACAGACTCCAGCTGCCTGGGAAAGTACCTGACTTAACAGCAGAAAGTGGTGGAAAGAAAGGGGGGGAAAGACCAATTAGCAGTGCCTGGATTTCTCATTCATTTCCAGTGATCACTATCTAAAGCCAAACTTGAGACATGCTGTCCCCTATTAAAAACGTTAACCAGCATTGCGTGGTGTACTGGTTAAGAGCGGTGGACTATAACCTGGAGGACCGAGGTGGTTCCCCACTCCTTCACATGAAGCCAGCTGGCTAACCTTGGGCTAGTCACAGTTCTCTTTGAGCTCTCTCAGCCCCACCTACCATACAAGGTGTCTGTTGTGGGGAGGGGAAAGGAAGGTGATTGTAAGCCAGTTTGATTCTTCTTTAAGTGGGAGAGAAAGTCGGCATAGAAAAACCAACTCTCCTTCTTCAAAGGACCATAGCAGACTGCAGGTGAAGGATAACATTTTTGGGAACTTTCTTCTTGGTGACCTCCCTGCAGACAGAACACCAGCATCACAAGCAAAGAGAAGAGGGAACGCCTTTGGCCCTAGTGTGCAAGATTTCTGTTTGCATGAATTATTTTCTTTTTTTTGCAAAGAGTATCAAAACTACAACTCACCAACTTCAACTGAGAGTGGTACAGTCCGTTCCACCATCTCCTTCTCTTACACGCACAAACCAAGCCTTGGAGGCCCTATGGCATGATCAGGGAAGGAGAAGTTACTCAACGTCAGAATGACTTGCTGCAGGGGTGTATGCACACGTTGCCTTCTGCCACTGTGTTTTACACAATGAATGCCTGCTTCCAAGAAAAACTGGTCAGAAGTTTGCATCCCTGGCCAAAAGCTTTGAATGGAGAAACTTATACTATAAGGATCTGTTGCTGGTGACCAAGACAATTCACACCAGAGTATTCCCCATTACTGTGTATGGGTGTGGAAGTTGGACTATGAAGAAAGCTGGCAGGAAGCTGATTTATTTGAAATGTGGTGGAGGAGAGTTTTACAGAAACTGTGGATGGCCAAAAAGACAAATAAAAGATTTAGTTTTTATGTCCCGATTTTCTCTACTGTAAGGAGTCTCAAACCGGCTTAGAAACACCTCCCCTTTCTCTCCCCACAACAGACACCTTGTGAGAGTTTGGAGAGAACTGTGACTAGCCCAAGGTCACCCAGCAGGCTCTCTGTGACTAGCTCAAGGTCACCCAGCAGCAGGGTCACCCAGTAGGCAGACTCTAATCTGGAGAACCCATTTCTCCAGATAGACTCCACCGCTCATGTGGAGGAGTGGGGAATCAAACCTGGCTCACCAGATTAGAGTCCGCCACTCATGTGGAGGAATGGGGAAATCAAACCCAGTTCACCAGATTAGAGTCCGCCACTCATGTGGAGGAATGGGGAAATCAAACCCGGTTCTCCAGATTAGAGCCCACCGCTCTTAACCACTACACCAATGCTGGGTGGCTTCTAGATCACGTCAAGCCTGAATTCTCCCTGGAAGCTAAAATGACCAAACGGAGGCTATTGTACTGTTGTTGCATCATGAGAAGACAAAGAGTCAATAAAAAAGACAACAACGCTAGGAAAAGTTGAAGGCAGCAGGAAAAGAGGAAGACCAGAGGAGATGGATTGAAGCCACAGCCCTCAGTCTGCAAGAACTGGGCAAGGCTGTTAATGATAGGAGGTTTTACAGGTCCTTAATTCATAGGATCGCCGTAAGTCGGAAGCACCTTGGTGGCACTTAACACACACACAATGTTGAACTGTGCTCTAAATTACATCTTTAAGCCTCTTAAGTCATAAGAGCATCTGCCCCAGAGCTGGGAAACAGGCTTACATTTCTTTGAGCGTATTCCAACTAGAAAAATGAAATGTCTGGAAATTCTAAAGCTGTGAGAGGAAAAAATCTCTCCCTCCCCCAACTTCTTCCTGGAAAACAACGGGGGGGGGGGGGGGACTGAAATATATATATTCTTACTTTCCTGTCAAACCTAAACTACTTTTACTGATTTAACATCACATGCATAATATTTGAACACATGCTGGTGCCTTCTACTGAATCAGACTCTTGGTCCATCAAGGTCAGTATTGTCTACTCGGATGGGCAGCAGCTCCCCAGGGTCTCAGGCAGAGGAAGTCTTTCACATCAGCTATCTGCCTAGTCCCTTTAACTGGAGATGCCGGGGATTGAACCTGGGACTTTCTGCATGCCAAGCAGAGGCACAGCGTATATAAATTATACTATCTGGCATATGTATAGGATTTAAAAGAATACCTTTGTTTTCTGCAAGAAAATCACAAGTACACCCAATACATGAGAAACTGTTGCCATCTGCTGACATAGCACACATATCTTTAATTTTTGCCTTCTGAGGGGTAGGAAAATTCTGCAGTAGATGTAAAAAAGTATATTATTTGGACAAACTTTCAGAGAGTCACAAAAGGTACAACTACCAGATATCAAGCTCAATTTTATAACACTGAAATCACATTAGTAGTTCAGTGTTATTGTTAAACATGATAGCACGTTAATTGCTGCCAAAATCATTTACAAATTTAACACAAACATTCTTGAAAATGGTTATATATGTCCACAATTCAAGAGTTTTCAGCGCTCCCCAAAGTTTTCCGTTGGAAAAACTAAGGAAGTCCTCAGACATTTCCAAGCTGTACATTTGGAATGAGTGAAATGCTTTTTAAAGAAGGTTCTCCTTCGAAAAGAAAAGATGTCATAGATTTTTCCCCCCCCAGTGCGCCCCCAAATTTTTGGAAAAACTAAAAATCCTTGGGGAAAATCTTTCCCCCCTCCAATTTTTTGTGGGCCTTCACATCTCTAAATCAAAGTATTTCACTATTAAGCATAATAACCGCCAGCTGCTTGCAGCTCTGAACCAAATTCTCAACCAATGGGAGAAGTCACTCTTCCCTCATCCCTCCGAAAAAGTTTCAAGAAAGCACCATCCCATTCTTGACCCCTTTAGCCCACCTCAAACAGGTCTCTAGAAAATATGTCGCCTTTTTGAATACAGCTTGAGAAGGTGCAGAAAAGAGCCACCAAAATGATCAGGGGACTAGAGAAACTGCCCTATGAGGAGCAGTTTAAACACTTTAAGGAGGTTAAGGGGAGACATGATAGAGGTCTATAAAATTACGCATGGTCTGGAGAGAGTAGACAGGGAGAAGCTTTTCTCCCTCATACTAGAATGCGGGGTCATCTGCTGAAGCTGGAGGGTGAGAGATTCAAAACAGACAAAACAAAGTATTTCTTCACACAACGTGTGGTTAAATTGTGGAACTCCCTGCCCCAGGATGTGGTGATGGCTGCAAATTTGGGAGGCTTGAAGAGGGGAGTGGACATGTTCATGGAAGAGAGGGGTATTCATGGCTACTAGTCAAAATGGCTACTAGTCATGATGCATACCTATTCTCTCCAGGATCAGAGGATTATGCCTATTAGATTAGGTGGTGAGGAACACAGGCGGGATAATGCTGCTGCTGTCGTCTTGGCTTGAGGGCTTCCTGGTTGGCCACTGTGTGAACAGACTGCTGGAGTTGGTGGGCCTTGATCTGATCCAGCATGGCTTTTCTTACATTAAGAATATTTACTCAGAGGTCGCCTAGCATCGACAACAACACGTAGCAATGATTTTGCGGGAAGTTCGGTGCCACTGCCAGTCAAGGAGTGGTCTTTAGGGGCTGTAGAAAATTATTCCAGCATCAGGTGGGGGTACAGAGAGAAAAAAACCATACACGCTGTGTCCAGAGAGCAGTGCCTGTTTTAAATTAAAATCCTTTATTTTTCCCAAATACAATTCACAACTTATACATAGTGGGGGAGATGCTCAGTCTGTGCAAAATAAGGATGGGCCTTCCTTACAAACTTAGCAGTCCAGAACAGGTCTTTTTTCTCTGACGTGTGACTGGAGGCAGGGTCCTCTTTCAAAAGGTACAGCAACCGCAACCGTTTTTTTACAACATGACAGGTTGAAATCCCTAACATACAACGTAGTAAGGCAAAGTTGAATTATGAAGATTTTCCTCCCAGTATAAAGGAAGCAATTTTCCATGAGTCACCTAAGGTTTTTTCTTTCTTTTTTTTCTTTTTTTGCTTTTATATAGTTTATCATATACCAATGCTGTCCTTGCTGAACCACCAAAAGAAGTGTTTTGTTTTACATATTGCACTGACAGAACTGCTGGGGAAAAAAAGGTTTTAACAAGCCTACGTAAGCCCCATTTGAAAGGGGAGGGGGGGAGAGAGTTCAAATCCAGCCTCGGACACACCTCTGCCAATTTTTTTCCAGAAGGAAACTAAAAACCACAAGTTTTGGCTTTTGTGGAAATTAAGGAGGAAATGAAAAACAGCTTAAAAATGGATGCACCAAGAACTGAAGACCAAAGAATTTTTTTAAAAGAACATAGACGCAAAGCCAACGTGAATCTCAATCAAAACTGAATTGTCCCAAAACTGCTTCAAAAAGGGTTCTTGAGCTATTTCCAATAGTGATTTTGATTGTGTTAAAAAAAATAATCAACCCAATTTATATTAATTTGCTGTTTTCATGTTTGGAAAAGGTTCCCTCACTCTCATTAAAGGGAAAAAAAGGGCAACAGACTTCGTTCTAGCAGCTACACGAGGTCTTTCCCCCACTTTCTTGGTGTAAGAGAAGAACTTTTTAAGCCTTTGTCTGGGAGAAGTGTCCAAATTAATAAGTCTGAAATAATTCATTCTCAAAACCCAGAATTTAAATAAAAGCCGTTCTTTGCCAAGACAAAAAAACAAAAGACAGAAATCGAGAAAATAAAAAATAAAATAAGCATGCACTGAAAAAACCTAGCGGTGGAGACAAATATACTTATCTAGACAGGCACTGGCAGACGCAATTTAAATTGTTACCGGTACTCAATGTAATACACACCCCACTCTACAATACAGTTTTTTCATTCACTAATCACTGAGGTACCAATATTTAAGAATGGAAAGTTCATATTGAAAAAAAAAAATAAAGCCTAGAAGTTGAAGCCTTTAAAAAAAAAAATTCCCCAGAAAACAAAACAAAAAAAACCTATGGTGAGTTTTGTATGAAATGTTAGTATACTTATAGAACTTTACAATCTACATTGGCTTTTTTTTCTCACTTCCTTTCTCCCTGGAACTAAAAAAAAAGGGTTCCACGTACACAGGTTCTTGGAGAGAGTGTTCACCGTTTTACGTAACAGGAGTCGGTAGACTTGCAAACGAAAAAAAGAAAAAAAAAAGGATGGATCTTGGCTACCTACTGGCACATCTTCCTGGTTACCGAAAGAAAAAGAAAAAAGGAATCTGGAGTCTGAAACAATCTGTTGGAAAATTCGGAACGAAATGCGCCATGCCACAGAGTGCAATTGGGAGGTGCAACGCTCGATGAAGACACTCACAGAGAAGAAGACTGCACGGGAGTTATTATGTCCACCTGCAAAGCAATTCCACACAAATTGCATTGCATGCAAAGGACACGGCGGCTGTGTCGTCGGCAGCTGCTGCGTCATCAGGAAGGTTGAGTCCTCGGGGGCGACCGACGGGCTCTTTCGTTAACGCAGCCACAGTTTAAGACGCAACGCGTCCACACCATTTAAATAGTATCTGAACAGCCGCTTGTCCCGCACAAAGCCGAGATTTTCGTAAAGTTTCAACGCGGACTTGTTGGTGATCTCGGTTTCCAAGACGACCTAGAAAAGAGGAGACTTTTTTTTTCAAGGGCAGCTGCATTCATAGAATCACAGAACCATAGAGTTGGAAGGGATCACCAGGGTCATCTAGTCCAAGCCCCTGCACAATGCAGGAATTTCACAAATACCTGCCCCACACACCCCCAGTGACCCCTACTCCATGCCCAGAAGATGTCCAAGATGCCCTCCCTCTCATGAACTGCCTAAGGTCATAGAATCAGCATTGCTGACAGATGGCCATCTAGCCTCTGCTTAAAATCCTCCAGGGAAGGAGAGCTCACCATCTCCCGAGGAAGCCTGTTCCACTGAGGAACCGCTCTGGCTGTTAGAAATTTTTTCCTAATGTCTAGATGGAAACTCTTTAGATTTAATTTTAACCCGTTGGTTCTGGTCCGACCTTCTGGGGCAACAGAAAACAACTCGGCACTATCCGCTAGATGACAGCCCTTCAAATACTTGAAGATGGTTATCATATCCCCTCTCAGTCTTCTCCTCTTCAGGCTAAACATACCCAGCTCCTTCAACCTTTCCTCATAAGACTTGGTCTCCAGACCCCTTACCATCTTTGTTGCCCTCCTCTGGACACATTCCAGCTTATCTACATCTTTCTTAAATTGTGGTGCCCAAAACTGAGCACAATACTCTGTTGGGAAGCTGCAGAGGACATATGTAAGTGACTGCACAGAAATCCCAACAGTTGCTTGAAGGATATAAAAAACAACCACTGACAGCTGACACAGGGGGAAAGTGGGCTGGCGCGCTTTTCCCCCGTGTAAGTAGACGTCTTGAGCATGCCACATAAAACCCCCAGAAGTACTCAAGGAACCAATTTTGAAATGCTGTGCAAGTAAAAGTTAACATTTGGCATCTTCATGAAATTGGAACCAAGGCTCTCAGCTACTACAGGTTAAGAACTTGTTTCCAAGTATGGTTCAAACAGTAGACATTCGATGAAATGCTTACCACTGGATATACTTGCTGCACACACATCCTAAGCAAGCCCTATCTAGGACATCAGATGTCAGAGGTCATTTCACACAGAAGAAGAGTTGGTTTTTATATAACGACTTTCTCTACCACTTAGGGAAGAATCAAACCGGCTTACAATCACCTTCTCTTCCCCTCCCCGTAACAGACACCCTGTGAGGTAGGTGGGGCTGAGAGCTCTAAGAGAACTGTGACTGGCCCAAGGTCACCCAGCTGGCTTTATGTGTAGGAGAGGGAAACAAATCCAGTTCACCAGATTAGCCTCCACTGCTCATGTGGAGGAGCGGGGAATCAAACCTGGCTCTCCAGATCAGACTCCACCGCTCTTAACCACTACACCATGCTGGCTCCCAGGATCCTGCATGGCAGTTTGCCCATGGGGCCCCCAGTACAAAGCCCATCCAATTTCCTAAGCTAGGGAACCTGCATTCTCATAGGCTACGGTGCTCTTGATATATTTGTAAAAATCAATGTGGTTTTTTTTTTAAAATAAAAATCGGATTGTTTTGATGTAAATCAGATTTCTTAAAATTATCTAAAGATAGTAAGATATTTGGGGCAATTTTTCCATCTAGAAGATATTATCACAGATGCTTGGTTTTGCAGTTCTCAAAACTGCGAGTTTGTATCTGCAGAGATAACATCCCTCTTCTTCAAAGTAGAAATGTTATAAAATAAACATATAGAGTTGAGAAAAATACCTTAATCCCACTGTTCTTTAATCCCATCAACCCCTTACCTCTTATGTGCTAATTTTCAAGAAGTTCAATAAATAGAAGATTGTTTGGAATGGAATATAACTGCACAAGGAGCTAAGAGTGAAGAGGGGGGGGGGGCAGGCAGTAACAATGAAAGTGAATCCTTTCCAGCAGAATAACCCACAAGTCTCGGGATCTTTGGGTGTATAGCCTGAGGTTTATCATTTTATTCTCTCCCCTGGAAGAGAAAATCTATAAGGACAACAGGCTGTAAAAGATACCCAGTTTGGGAATATTTTAAGGAAGTTCCTCTACCTATGGGTAAGGCAGGTATGCATGCAAACACTGCAACAAAGAAATGCAAGGCCTGGTGGCCCAAATGAAACTGGAGATGGTACACCTCCCAATAATTTCATAATTATCCATCCATGAATTTCTAATAGTATAGCCAAATCAGTAATTTTGTTGATATAACTGTACAACTAATCTGAGAAGTTATTATTTTAAAAATGAAGCCTTCATCTGGTTGTAAATATTAAGATTACACCAGGAAGAATGAGTCTTCATGTGGAAAGCCATGACTTAAGTCTTACTGACTAGTGATTTAAATCATGATTTAAAACAATTTGATTTAAATCAAATCCAGCCTGATCCAACACATTCTTGACCACCATATAGCTCACTGGTTCCCAAAGTGGGCAGTACCACCCCCTGGGGGGCGGTGGCATTACCAAGGAGGGCACTAGGTGGCAAGAGGGCAGCAGGGGGTGCTAGAGGGGACCCCCTTCAACTGTGTTCACTAATTTACAATAGATCAAGCTATGGCACCAGGCTGGCAAATTTAGTGGGAACTATCAGAATTTTTTTCCCAGACTTTGACGAGCTGGTACCACTGGATCAAGTTCATCAGTTTTGCTGAATCAATTTCAACTAAAAAGTTTTAATTTGATTTGAGTAGATGTGCAATTAATTGTTACTGTTTTGAAATTTTATTGTTATTATCTTCTTTAGTGAGTCATGCGAACCCCTATTTTGAATAATGCTTTTGATAGGAAAGGGGGCGCTGGGGTTGAGTTTGTGGAACAAAGGGGGCGGTGGCCTGAAAAGTTTGGGAACCACTGATATAGATTCAAGTCCAGTAGCACCTTAGAGACCAACAAAATTTCCAGGACACGAGCTTTCTAGAGTGGTCAGGAGGGAGCATCAAATTCTGATGGCTGGCAACCAGGCTTAAGTCAACAGGGAGATGATCTACCATACTAACAAGTCGTTTTATTTGTTTAAACAAGTTTAAAGCTGCCTTTCCTCATGGCTCAAAATCTAGCTTGTTCCAAACTGTTAGGGCAGGGGTGTCAAACATATGGCCCACAGGCCGGATCCGTCCCCTTGACAACTCTTATCCGGCCTGCGAGCCAGCTGAGACAGCCACACACACACACACACCCCACTCTCAATCTGGGATGGCGAGGGATGGCCTGGCCCAACCAAGTGACATTTATGTAGGGTTGCCAGCTCTGGGTTGGGAAATACCTGGATATTTTTGGGGCGGAGCCTGAGGAGGGTGGGGTTTGGGGAGGGGAGGGACTTCAATGGCATTTTCTCCAGGTGAACTGATCTCTATCGGCTGGAGATCAGTTGTAATAATGGTAGATCTCCAGCTACTAACTGGAGGTTGGCAACCCTACATTTATGTCACATCTGGCCCTCGTAACAAATGAGTTCGACACCCCTGTGTTAGGGTGTAACACATGAAGCTGCCTTATGCTGAATCTGACCCTGGGTCCATCAAAGTCAGTATTGTCTTCCCAGACGGGCTGCGGCTCTCCAGGATCTCTTGCAGTGGTCTTTTGCATCGCCTGCTGCTAGACCCTTTAACTGGAGATGACGGGGATTGAACCTGGGACCTTCTGCATGTGAAGCAGAGGCTCTGCCACTGAGCCATGGCCCCCATCCCATGGCAGGGCCAGATACGCGATAACAAGTAACAAGCCTTACGCAAGTTAACAGATGCCACTAGCAGCACCGACTCATGTTTACAGTGCTAGACAAACAATATCCCAGCACCATCCTTCAAGTCTCGACCTCTCCATTAGAATTATACAGTTGTAAGGGACCGCCAGGGTCATCTACTCCATGTCCAGAAGGTGGCCAAGATGCCCTCCCTCTCATTATCTGCCTAAGGTCATAGAACCAGCATTGCTGACAGATGGCCATCTAACCTCTTCTTAAAAACCTCCAGGGAAGGAAAGCTTACCACCTCCCGAGGAAGCCTGTTCCACTGAGGAACCGCCCTAATAAAATAAAATAGTAAAATGTAGAAGACAAAAAAAGACATTTTTATTCTGTACTATCCTTGATTCAACCATCTGAAGGCATTCACAATGATAAGAACAGCCTACGCGAATGCTGCTGTGCTGTCCAGAGGCAGAAAATAAAACTCAAACTTTTCCTGATGTCTCAGAAAGCTCTGAGGCAGGGGTGTCAAACGTACAGCCCGGCGGCTGGATCTGGCTCCTTGAGAGCTCTTATCCGGCCTGCGAGCCAGCCGTTCCCCCCACCCTCAATATGGGCTGGCGAGGCATGGACCGGCCCAACCAAGTGACATTTATGTCCTATCCGGCCCTCGTAACAAGCGAGTTTGACACCCCTGCTCTAATTGCTGAATGGCTGCTTGAAATGCGGTCCACATTCTGTCCTTACTACACCATAACATATGAAAGGATGGCCTTTAAGCAAAGCACAGCATGCAGATGTAGCTCCTTCGAAAGGAAAGAGACTCACCTCGTCGCAATCTCCTTCTACCATGGCATAAATAGCTTTCTTAACCAAGTTTGTACCTGGAACACAGATTAAAAATCGACACGTTTAAACTACGGAAAGAAACGATTTCAACACATATTAGCAGCCTGAAGGTCGTAGCCTGCACAGCAAACACGTGCATGGGTAATTTAAGTGAGATCAATTGTTACCACGATGTTCTGTACAACTAAGACAAAGCCCTTATCTACCTTCAGGCGCAAAAGAGGAACAAAGATGCCGCTCGGCCCTTGGCCTCAGGACAGGGCGCCTCAGGCCTGTGAACTCAGAGCAACGCACAGGTGGCATAACTGACTGGGTCCACCTGGCCGTCACCCACATGGTGAAGTGTGCCAGCAGGGAAGAGTCAAGGGGCAGAGAACAAAAGGCAGAAATTGTGCCTTTCTTGGTACAGACATTTAACATCCTGACATTGCCGGTTCCTTCAAAGTTGTAGAAATCCGAAACTTCGATAAGCCCCCTTCCAAAACCTTGAGGCATTTCCTTCCTTCAGTGTGGTCGGACTGCCATTACCAAATTTCTTGAACTTGAGAAAGTCTATGGAATAAAGATGCTTTGCGGGACAAAGCAACCAACCGGTTAACAGCGTGTAAAGAAGGGCATGCTAGTCTTGTCTAGTCTAGAACGCGGAGAAAGGTAAGGCGGCAATTTTCTGTGTTGCTCGCTTAACTCTGGAACTGATGGGCCTTCAAGGGCCTGTTTCTGAGGGCACAGGAAACAAATACCCTGGTGTGCAAGCTGAGCAAACCTATCCTACAACTGCTGCCATCCTAGAAGTTTGAGGACTGTGAAGCAGACTGTTACAACTCCCCATCTAAAACTTTGGAACCCCCTCCCTAAGGAGATCCATTTGTCTCCTTCTATCAGTGTCTTCCACCAGTGTGTTTCATTTGGCTTACCCCCAATAACGGTTATTGGCCCGCCTCCCTTATTTTGAGGTTAAGTGTTACTGAATTTTTTTTTAATTTTAAAGGTTGTTTTTAATTGTTCAAGTGTTTTAATGTTACGTGCGCTGCTTTGGGGACAGGCAGCGTTAACAGTGGTTTAAATAAATAAGGAAAATAAATCTAACACTCGGTGCAAACCAGTAAGGAGATGAAAGGCTTTTAAATGGCAAAGTAGCCAGTAGGTCATCTTGCACCAAGCACTCAAGAGGGTCGGCAGAAAATCATCCTCAGACACACAACCGATTCCACAGTGATTCTGTCTATTAGTGCAGAAGCTGCAGTTAACTTTTGTGACAGGCAGTTAGTGACCTTACAACAATCTGACTGTGAGACTGGATGGAAATTGTACAGAGAAGAGGAGGGAGAGTTTCTTTTTATATGCCAACTTTCTCTACCACTTAAGGGAGAATCAAACCGGCTTACAATCTCCTTCCCTTCCCCTCCCCACAACAGACACCCTGAGGGAGATGGGGATGAGAGAGGTGTGACTAGCCCAAGGTCACCCAATTGGCTTCATGTGGAGGAGCGGGGAATCAAACCCAGTTCACCAGATTAGTGTCTGCCCCTCATGTGGAGGAGTGGGGAATCAAACCCGATTCTCCAGATTAGAGTCCACCGCTCCAAACCACAGCCCTTAACCACTACACCACGCTGGGCCTTTTCTTCTTGTTCCCTCATTGCACTTAGGAAGGGCATTTGGAAACGTTGGGCTTCTGTGGATTTGCATGGTTAAGCGCGGGCACTTCGCATGCTTTGCATATCATTTTCATGAACATCAACTGTTACTCAATAAAATGCAGTTATTCCACAGGAAAGAGCAAACGCCCAATTTGATTTAGAGGTCAGGGAACAACAGAATGAATTCAGACATTACAGTATGTCGTTATCAGACTGCGATCAGAATGGACTTAAAGGGCTTTCAGGAGCAAGATGGAATTATCCCCAAGATTCTGACGAGACAAGCCCTGGACTGCACAGAAATGCTTAAGGGCTACATATTGCAATGTCAAGTCGAGAGAATGTGTGACACAAAACGCGCTGACGTTTTACTTTCCCTCCCCCGCAACAACCTTATCAGCTTACTGTTTTTAGGAGAGGTTTCAAAAGGACAAGAATGCTATTCTTACCTATGCCTTTTCTTCTGTATTTGGAATCCACGGCTAACATGGCTATATAACCTCTGCGAAACATCTTTTTGTGCATGTCCAACTTGCACACGATGGCACCTACGCACTCATCTCCTACCATTGCCTTAAAAAAAACACACACAGACCAAAAATATTTTTTGTAGATTAAGTTGGCAAGACACAGTGCCACAAAACCCATAATCTTACAGGGACATTTACAAAAAAAGACTGCATTCTGGAATTTGTTTTGCCATACAAAAGACTTTTTGCGTGAAGACAGATGTGTGCTACGCAAAAAAAAATATATATATGCACCTTTTCATAACAAAAGTGTAAGTTACACATTTTGTATTTTAAGTTCCAGGAAAACACACATGAACACATGAAGCTGCCTTATACTGAATTAGACCCTTGGTCCATCAAAGTCAGTATTGGCTACTCAGACTGGCAGCAGCTCTCCAGGGTCTCAGGCAGGGGTCTTTCACATCACCTACTTGCTTAGTCCCTTTAACTGGAGATGCTGGGGATTGAACCTAGCACCTTCTGCATGCCAAGCAGATGCTCTAACACTGAGCCACCGCCCCTCCCCCCAAAAAACATAACATTACGTTCACTGTCTTCAAGCTTATTTGGCCCAGATTGTACACGTATTCTACACAGAAGACCAAGGAATTATCAAAAGGACAGTTTTTATATTACGCAGATAACACACAATCTCTATTAACGCACTGTCTTCTCTCTGTGTACTCGAATGAAGATTATGAAACAAAGCATGGTACCAAACCAATCATGGGCTTAATACACTATTTGATTAACAAGCTGCTCTAAAGATAGCAGAACCCTTAACTACGTAGTCAGCCGAGTCAAAAGGCCGACTCTGGAGGCTATTCTGGAATAGCTAGTTTAAAGATTTCGACAAAAGCCTCAGCACTCTGAACGGATAAATTCAGATTCTGAAATGTGGTTTGGCAGACTTCAAGTCCATTACTCTTAGGATAAGGACCTCGCTACATTTTCTTTAGGCAGCTCAGAAAAATAACTCCTTTGGACTCTCTCTCTGTCTCCCTCACACTTGCATACACATATGGGCTTTCCGTCACCACTGAACTGGTTTCCGTGTCCTCATGATTTCAAAATGTCCTTCACTAACCACCAGCCTCAATGTTATTTAAGCAGTAGGGTCAGGTGTTCACTGAACATTTCCCAATGCGGTACTCCCGAGTGACGCTTATGCAGCTTAACAACAACTGTGAGGTAGGAAAGGAAGAAATCACAGGAATCATTCCAAGGAAAGAACATCTATAGATATCGATATTTTGCCAGTGTTGAAATGCTGCCTTGAGAAAAATATCTTAACGCCTATCATTGGTGTGCAAGCCTTCATTGGTAAAAGAAAAGACACTGAGTTTAAAACGCAATTGTGTGTGTGTGTAAAGTGCCATCAAGTAGGTAGTTGTGAATTTCCTTCATTGTGCAGGGGGTTGGACTTGATGACCCTGGTGGTCCCTTCCAACTCTATAATTCAAAGTCGCAGTCGACTTATGGCGACCCCTTGTGGGGTTTTCAAGGCAAGAGACGAACAGAGGTGGTTTTGCCAGTGCCTTCCTCTGCATATCAGCCCTGGTATTCCTTGGTGGTCTCCCATCCAAATACTAACCAGGGCTGATCCTGCTTAGCTTCCGAGATCAGGCTATACCATGCAATTAGTCCAGTGAAAATGTTCTCTGGGTTTGAATTTAAGAGAGAACGCTGGTGGGCTGAAAAGTGTATCGTACATTTTAAATACCGGGGGGGGGGGGGGGAGAGGAATGTTAGCAGGAACACCAAAACTGTAGCGGTGCTCTCTAAACCATTTGGGTTTGCAGTTACTAGGCAAATCAGGGCGATCTGCTTCAAGTTCTAAAAAAAATTCCCCACCCACACTAAAAGCTTGCCTCAGGCTGAAACTTTGCACACATTTTATATGTACCAGTCAGATGCTGGAAAATGCTGGCATAATGCTAAGAAATTGCCAGGTGCAGAGCAGAGCACCTCAAAAGCCGTGGTTCCCCAAACTTTTCGGGCCACCACCCCCTTGGTTCCAACAGACTCAACCCCAGCACCCCCTACCCTATATAAAGCATTATTCAAAATAGGGGTTTGCATGACTCACTAAAGAAGATAACAATAAAATTTCAAAACAGTAACAATTAATCGCACATCTATTCAAAATCAAATTTAAAACTTTTTAGTTGAAATTTATTCAGCAAAACTGATGAACTTGATCTAGTGGTACCAGCTCTTCAAAGTCAGGAAAAAAATCCTGATTGTTTGTAGCTTGATCTATTGTTAATTAGTGAACAACACAGTTGAAGGGGCCCACCTCTAGCCCCCTCCCTGCTGCCCCCTTGCCTCTTAGTGCCCCCCTAGGTAATTCCCCCCCCCCCCAGGGCTGCTCTAAAGCAAGCATATCATTTCCACACTTCCATTCTTCAGTCTCTCCCCTGGCTGCCCATCTATTACCGGGCTCAACTGAAAGTATTGGCCATTACACAAAGCTCCTTCATGGCCTCGGAGCATCATATCTGAGGGGCTGCCCCTCCACCTATGCTCCGCCGTGACAGCTTCGCTCAACCAAGCAGGGCCTTCTGCGGGTACAGACCTGCAAATGGGCAAAATCAACAACTGCCCACACACATGCCTTCTCCGTTGTGGTCCCCACCCTGGGGAATGGCCTGCCTGCAGAGGTCAGGAAAGCTCCCGCTCTCCTGGCTTTCTGCAAACTACGCAAAACCGACTTATTCAAGAGAGCTTCTCCACCCAGGCAACAGAAGAAGAATTGGTTTTTATATGCCGACTTTCTCTACCACTTAAGAAGCAAACCAGCTTACACTCACCTTCCCTTCGCCTCCCCGCGACAGACACCCTGTGAGGGAGGTGGGGCTGAGAGAGGTCCAAGAGAACTGTGACTAGCCCAAGGTCACCCAGCTGGCTTCGTGTGGAGGAGTGGGGAAACCAACCTGGTTCACCAGATTAACATCCGCTGCTCATGTGGAGGAGTGGGGAATCCAACCCAGTTCCCCAGATCAGAGTCCACTGCTCCAAACCATCACTCTTAACCACTATACCACGCTGGCTCTCACTGTACAAAATGATTCACAAAGTTACTTGGATAAACTGAGGACTGTGGTCAGTACTACTGTATGTAGTTTGCTGCGGGTTGGATCCTATTGCGTAATTTTGCATCATTTAATGTGTCACATTAACAGTTATGTTTTGCTCCCGCTCTGGTTTTAGACTTCTGGTTGGGTCTACAAACCCTAATCCTATTGCCAATTGGTTCTTGTAGGTTATCCGGGCTGTGTAATCCTATTGCCAATGTTTACTGAATGCCCCATCCTGCCGACTGAATTGACTCACTCTGTGTAACCTGCCTTGAGTCCAAGTGAGAAAGGAGGACTATCAATAATGTAAATGGTAAAAATAGTGTGACTATCTGCACATCGGCAACCTTTGTGCTTGAAGACAGTACATATGGCACAAACGCTAAGCATATTTAGTCTTGATTTCTGCTTTTCTTTGCTGCAACGGACTAACAGCGACCCTTTCGATATTATATATCCTTACAATCAGGCAGCTTTATAGTTTAGGACAACGTTTCTCAGCCAGGGTTCCTGGGAACCCTGGGGTTACATGAGAAATTGCTAGGGGTTCCGCGAGAAACATTGATGAATAGGCTACTCATATGTAAATCATCTGTAATTATATGTAGGGGTTCCCTGAGACACAAAAATTATTTTAAGGGTTCCACAAGGGTAAAAAGGTTGAGAAATGTAGGAGAACAGTCCAGCCAGAGTGGAGCACTTTAAGCCCATACCAACGGGAGCACAAGTTCTCCAGAAGACCTCTTGCAACAAAGGTATTCACGTTGTGAGCTCGAGGACACAGATGCGCACGCCACACAATGGGCTCACTAGTAGTTAGCTTTTACCTTTCCTTTCCTTTTATCCCTTAAAAGCTCCTTGATCAATTGATCTTGAGCAGCATATATCTAGTGTTGGAGGGATATAGGACTGAAACAAATCTTGCCACTGACAATGTAGTTAGCTTTTACACAGCAGAACGAAGGCAGCCAACACCGTGATCTTCAAACGCTCACTACTGCACACGGCAATATTCCGTGCCCTCCTTTCTGGCACAACCATTTTCTTACATTCCCTTCCTTAAAGGTGACATGGAACAAGAGTCAGTCTTCAGACTGGTGAACAGGCAGGGCAGCGGGCCTAATCCTGTCAATTGTGTCAGCATATTGCTCCAACACAAACATCCTACCAATCTTTTGATGGAGGGTCTTATGTTGGGCAGAAGACTGCTTGCACTGGAAGGACAGGCTGCCAGGAACTGACCTAGAGACTGACCTAGAGACTGAGGGTGCAGCAGTGTCTAAGTGACATTTTATGCAGTTGAAAACATCTTTCTCTTAAGAAGAGTTATTTTTTATATGCCAATTTTCTCTACCTTTTAAGGAGAACCAATCTCCTTACAATCTCCTTCCCTTCCCCACAACGGACACCTTGTGAGATAGGTGGGGCTGAAAGAGTTCGGAGAGAACTGTGACTAGCCCAAGGTCACCCAGCAGGCTTCATGCGGAGGAGTGGGGAAAACAACCCGGTTCACCAGATTAGAGTGTACCACTCTTAACCACTACATCACGCTAACAACCAGAAGTACACATGTTTTTGTGTAGGAACACAAAACATGTGCACTTCCTTCACATCTTCTAAAAAAAAATTTAGGCCCACATGGCAAAGCTCAGGTAACTGGGCTTGCAGAAATGATGAAGGCGGTTAGAATTGGGGGCAGAAGCCATTTGACTGGCAGCTGCCATCACTAATGACAGTATTTATATAGTTGAGGGTCTGAACACAAGACAAGGACCCTCAGCCTTTGAGTTCATACGAGTCATCTTCCCGTACACGATCAGCCAAATTCCTGACACACTTTGCCTGAAGAGACGTTTCTAGTTATTTGTGCAGAACAGGCAAGTGGACAATATTGGTGTTAAAGCAGCAGAGAACTGACTTCTACAAGTTTTCCTGGTTTAGAACCTTATTAGCCAGCCTCCAAACCAAGCGAGTGGGAGCACAGCATGGGTTTGCGCACTCTCTCCTTCCTGCCTCCCAAGCGTGAATTCCCTCTGCTTGGGTGAGTAGGGCCCAGTTTGGCCAATTCAGTCCCCACAGCAAACTAGGAGTTGTTATAAGCCATGGAATGAAGAGTGGGTCCACACCCAAGAAGGACAAGGAAGAGTGCTTGGGGCGCTCTTCTTTGGAGCTGGGCCCAGCAGGATATCCGAACTAGACCACACTCTACAAACACGGCAACCGCGTTGGAATGTAACACAAGTAAACAGCACAGCAAGTAGAAGAATAAGAAGAGTTGGTTTTTCTATGCCAACTTTCTCTAGCACTTAAGGGAGAATCAAATTGGCTTACAATCACCTTCCCTTCCCACAAGACACCCTGTGAGGTAGGTGAGGCTGAGAGAGTGTGAATAGCCCAAGGTCACCCAGCTGGCTTCTTGGGGCTTAGAGAGCTCTAACAGAGCTGTAACTTGCCCAAGGTCATCCAGTGGGCTTCATGTGTAGGAGTGGGGAAACAAATCCAGTTAACCAGATTAGTCTCCGCCGCTCATGTGGAGGAGTGGGGAATCAAACCCGGATCTCCAGATCAGGGTCCACCGCTCCAAACCACTGATCTTAACCACTACACCACACTGGCACCCCATCACAATTTTGAATTTCACACTTCACCAGCTGCTAGAGAATACCCAACTCTGACAAGAGTTATGCTTACTGGACATATATACAAAGAACAAGCCAGGGAGGATTACAGTTTTGCACCACTAATTTATAATTTAAGCTGTGGTGCATTCCCACAAGAAGCTACCTCGCCTCAGGGAAACATGGCCTCTAAAAATAATGTTATGTGTTTACAGAGGACAATATATAAACTATCTAGCATGCAGATAATTTTTGTCAAGAGGGTAACAAGTGCTTGCGGGGAACTAAATATCTTGTCGCATAATCAATCTCTAAAAACCAATAAGGTTTTAAGGGTATTTTCCTATGTGATGTTGGATACCCCTACTTTCCTCAGAGGTATTCGCACCAACAACCCTGAATCGCAAATGTCTCACCGCTTGTCAAAATGGCTTCACAACCACAGCTTCGTCGCGTGTTCAAGTACAGCTTCCTGGAAGACCAGCCCTGCACACGAGTTCTTTAAGAAATGAGCCACACAAGCGCCAGAAGCTGTGCCCGATAAAATATTTTTTTTGGCTGACTCAAGTCGGAATGCTTAAAAGGCTTTTCTTAAAAGCAGGTGCCTGCGATCATCCGCAGCCTTTGGACCAAACGCAGCACAAAGTCAGCGTCGTACCCAAACACGGAGTTCAACCTTGCTGCTGGTGACTTTTGAAATCATATACCCCCCCCAAAAATAAAACAGGTTATGATTTGCTGCAGCAGAACTGAAGGACTACCTGATTCAATGATCACCAAACGAAAAGGCCAATCAGCTTTCAAGCTGATATTGTCAGTACTGAGTAGTAAAATCCTTAAGATTCTCCCCCCACCAAAAAGCTATTGCTGTCTCCCTCAAGTTTATCCATCAGTGACCGATGCTGAGAAGCTCAGTTTTACCAAGAGCTCAGAAGAAGAGTTGGTTTTTATATGCCAACTTTCTCTGCCACTTAAGGGAGACTCAAACCGGCTTACAATCACCTTCCCTTCCCCACAGCAGACACCCTGTGAAGTAGGTGGGGCTGAGAGAGCTCTAACAGAGCTGTAACTTGCCCGAGGTCACCCAGCTGGATTCTTGTGTAGGAGTGCGGAAACAAATCCAGTTTAGCCTCCAGATTAGCCTCCGCTGCTCATGTGGAGGAGTGGGGAATCGAACCCGGTTCTCCAGATCAGAGTCCACCGCTCCAAACCTCTGCTCCTAAGCACGACACCACGCTGGCTCTCCCACACCCTCTAAATAGCTGGTTAAAATACCCCCCTGACAAGGGAACGCGGTGTTACACTGCCATAGCTCCAAGAATTAACATATGAAAATCACAACCCTCCCCCACCCCACATACACAATTGTTAAAAGCAAGAAAGTCGTCCATCAAGTTCTTTGAACTATATTTTACATTCGACATCAGCTTATTATGGTTATTATATTAAGATAATTAGCGTTGCCTTGGACACAGTCTAGCCCTGCTTTTCAGTTACTCATCAGATAACAGCACAGCTTCTCCGTGCGCTTCTACAGAGTTAGCCTTGAGGACTGGTAGACTAAGTCTGAGGTCCGACTCTGCATGCACACGGTAGGCCAGTCTGACTCTTTACACATGAGAACACTCACATTTCTGTCTAGAATACTGAAATTCAGCATAAGCAACAAAGCCACTTGACTAGAAGCAGAGGTTTCCCCTCTTTTCTGTTATCATGCTCATTATCTTCTCTTCACAGTCAACATTTTTATAGAAAAAAATTAAGTCAGTACTGTACATTATACAAAAGTGACAAATCCATTGTGTTTCTGTAGTTTCCCGCCATGTCCTGCTCCAGGTGTTCTGAAACTTTTTCAAACATTAGTCATTCGTCTTAACTATTATTCTGCTACTATCACTGAATAATATCAGTTTTGCTCAGGGTAGGGCAAGGAAGACCCCTCCCCCCCAAAACCCCCTAGAATTTAGCACGGACACAGAGAAGGCACACTTATCTTTATATGTATAAAAGATCAGGTCAAATCTCTACCTTCACTGAGTGGCTACGAAGCAAAAAGATGTTTAAAAAGTACACAAGTTTTACAAAGAACTACTGTGAAGGGTTTCAAAATGCCATTTTCAGAGGAATTAACAGGAACAGTAAGGTGATTTCTTTATGGCACCAATTTACACTGCCAAGCAGGTTACCACACCTTTGATGCAGAACTCTTCTCACCCGAAACACTCACCTAGATTAAGTCGCTGTCTAGTTTAAAAATCATTTATCTTGCCAGACCAGCCAGAAAAGCACACCACGCATATGTTTTACTTTACCCCCCCAAAAAAAACTTTATTCCACTTTAAAAACGTAAGAACCACCCTGCTGGATCAGACCAGTGTTCCATCTAGTCCAACATCTGGACTCACACAGTGGCCAACCAGTTTCTCTGAAAGACCAACAAACAGGGCATAGAGGCGAAGGCCTTCATTAGAACATAAGAAGGGCCTTGCTGGATCAGATTAGTGGTCCACCTAGTCCAGCATCCGGTCTCGCAGTGGCCAAACAGTTCCTCTGAAGGGCCAACAACAGGGCAAAGAGGCCAAGGCCTTCATTAAAACATAAGAGCCCTGCTGGATGAGACCAGTGGCATCTAGTCCAGCATCCTGTCTCTCACAGTTCCTCTGGAGGTCCAACAACAGGGCAGAGACACAAAGGCCTTCATAAGAACATCAGAAGAGCCCTGCTGGATCAGACCAGTGAGGGTCCATCTAGTCCAGCACCCTGTCTCACACAATGGCCAACCAGTTCCTCTGGAGGTCCAACCACAGGGCATAGAGGCCGAGGCCTTCATTAGAACATCAGAAGAGCCCTGCTGGATCAGACCAGTGGTCCATGTGGTCCAGCATTCTGTCTCCCACAGTGGCCCTGGAGGACCAGGTGAACAGGGCACATATGATAACTGCTGCCACTGCTGTTCACGATGCACTGCCTCTGCTTACTTTCCCTACTGGGCCGCACCTTTCCCCTCCTGCTCCCAACCCCAAATACGCACCGCCTACCCTAAACAAAGACCTCTCTCTAACTCTTCCCACCTCCGCCCCCTCCCCAACTTACCAAAAAGCAAAGCTGAGGCCAGTTGTGGATAAAATACCTATATGTGTAAATGGAGTAGGGTTCAGACAGATCTTTGGTGATCAGTCTCATGATATCGGGCATCTGCAGCTCTGACTCGTAGCGGACGTATCGTATCGTGAGGTCCCCCGGCGTCTCCTCCTCCTCCTCCTGCGGGGCCCAGGAAGAGTCCGTCGGGGGGCTTTTCTGCAGGCTGCAGCTGGAAGCCAAGGAGCGGGAGAGGAGGAGCAGCGACTCCTCCTCCTCCTCCTCCCTCCCCACCTCCTGCTCCCGGCCTTCCTCTTCCTCCTCCTCCTCCCCCCCAGCCACCCCGTTCCTGTCCCCGGCGGATGGGGCAGAAGCTTGGCGGTGGTGGGGGCGTTGCTGGGGCTGTGCAGTCCTTGCTTGGGGCCGGGGCTCCCGGTGGTGGTTGCTGAGGGAGGCGGGGGGAGGCGGCGGCTCCTGCCCCCCTTCCTGCTGCTGCTGCTGGGGCGGCTGCTGCCCGTGTCCCATGCCCTTGCCGCTGCCCTCGCCGCTCAGGATCTTGCCCTTCAGGGAGGTGCGCAAGTGCCGCAGGTCGGGCGCGGCGGCGATGAGGCCGTTGAGCTGGTGGTTGCGCCGGTGCGGCGGGCAGGGCCGGCGGCGGAAGGGGGGGCGGCGGGCGGGGCCCTCCTCGCCCGCATGCCCGGCCTCGGCGGCCCCGCAGCCGCCCTCTTCCTCCTCCTCCTCCTCTTCTTCCTCCTCGGCGGCTCCCGGGAAGGGCGAGAGGAGCGAGGCGGCGTCTCCCGGCGGCGGGGCGAGGACGCTGCTAGGCCCGGGCGGAACCTCGGCCATGTCCTGAGGCGGGAGGGGAGACAAGGGGGAGGGTGAGAGAAGGAGAGACCCCCCCCCCCGCCGCCGCCGTCCGCCCCCCTCCCAGGCCGCCCCCGCCACTCGCTTCCCGGCCGCCCCCCGCCGCCGCCTCGTCCTCCTCACCCCCAAATCCCCTCAGCGGCGGCGGCGTCTCCCGCTCCCCTTCGCCGCTCCTCCTCATCCAGCGGCCGTAAAGCGAGGCCGGGCTTCCTGTCAGGCAAGGCCGCTTCTGGGAGAGAGGGGCGTTGCGCGGCGTTTCGCGACCTCGCTTCACGGCCGCCGCTGGGAATGGACGCGAAGGGGAGGAGGGCGGGCGCACGCGCGCGGCGGGGGGGGGAGGCGAGGGGGCGTGGCCTCGCCGGGGAGCGCCGCTCCTCCCTCGGTTTCGGAAAGGAGGGCAGCCGCGCGCGACGCTCGCTTGCTTGACGGCTGCCCCTGCGCGGTAGAGCCCAGCCGTCCCGTCCTCTTTTCTTGTCTCTATGGTCAGCGGAAAGGAAGGAGCCCTGTGTCATGCCTTTTAGGGAGCGCCCGGCCGCGCAGGCGCAGATCAGAGCGGGACCGGCCAAGAGGAGGGAGAGAATGGGAAGGAAAGGGGGCGGGGCTAGAGGTCGGAGGAGGGCGGGGCCTCGGCCAACGCCTCAGGGAGAGGCGGAGGACGCGGGTCGCCGGTTTTGTGCACGTGTCTGCGCGTACACACGTACAACTAGGCACACATTTATCATACCTCACCCAAGACTCTCTGAGTGAGCTTATAAGTCATGTAGGGCTGTCAACCTACCAGGGGAGATCTGGAATTACAACTGATCTAACACATTTATTCCACTTCTCCTGGAGGAAAATGGCTGCCTTGGCAAGTGGACTGCATGGCATTATATCCCATTGAGGTCCTCATCTTCAAATCTCCAGGTATTAACCAGCCTGGAGTTGGCAACCCTACATGGGAACAAGAGGAGAGGTTCTCTTATGGATTAAACATCAGTTAAACGACAGGAAGCGCTAGGGTTGCCAACCTCCAGGTACTGTTATACCAAAAAAAGCAGCACGAGGGCTCTGCTTTTAAACATAAGATTATATTCTCCAATTGCCAGTTGCCAGTTTCCCTTATTTAAGTGACACTATATACATCGAAATCAAAATAAACATTTAAACAAGATAATACAAAGTGTTCAGTCACACCATTCAGTTTCAGAATCAGTTACTCAAGTGTAAGCTGTAAAAGAGTCCGTTACTCAAGTGTAAGCTGCTAGAGAGTCCAAATGAAATTCAAAAGTCAAACCAAGGTATAAATCACGCTGCGGCTGCCTTCCTGCAGCCAAAAATCATGCAGCCGCAGCATGATTTATACCTTGGTTTGTTTTTGAATTTCATTTGGACTCTCTAGCAGCTTACACTTGAGTAACGGACTCTTTTACAGCTTACACTGGAGTAACTGATTCTGAAATTGAATGTAGTCAAAAAGGGCAAGAGTCCAGTAGCACCTTAAAGACTAACAAAAATATTTTCTGGTAGGGTATGAGCTTTCGTGAGCCACAGCTCACTTCTTCAGATCTGAAGAAGTGAGCTGTGGCTCACGAAAGCTCATACCCTACCAGAAAATATTTTTGTTAGTCTTTAAGGTGCTACTGGACTCTGGCCCTTTTTGACTACTGCAAACAGACTAACACGGCGACCCACTGTGAAATTGAATGGTGTGACTGAACACTTTGTATTATCTTGTTTAAATGTTTATTTTGATTTCAGTGTATATAGTGTTGCTTAAATAAGGGAAACTGGCAACTGGCAATTGGTTAATATAATCTTATGTTTAAAAGCAGAGCCCTCGTGCTGATTTTTTGGTATAACCTCCAGGTACTAGCTGGAGATCTCCTGCTATGACAACTGATCTGCCGCCGACAGAGATCAGTTCCCCTGGAGAAAGTGGCCGCTTTGGCAATTGGACTCTACGGCATTGAAGTCCCCTCCCCAAACCCCGCCCTCCTCAGGCTCTGCCCCAAAAATCTCCTGCTGATAGCAAAGAGGGACCTGGCAGCCCTAGGCCCACCTAGGGTTGCCAACATCCAGGTGGTGACTGGAGATCTCCTGCGATTACAGCTGATCTCCAGGCAAGAGATCAGTTCACCTGGAGAAAATGGTCACTTCAGAAAGTGGATTATACCCCATTGAATCATTATATTCCATTGAAGTCGCTCCCCTCCCCAAACCCCACCCTTTTCAGGCGCCACCCCCCAAATCTCCAGGTATTTCCCAATACAGTGCTGGCAACCCTAGCCCCACCGCATGCCCTGGGCTTTGGCAGCTCCCTCACCCCAGAGGATGCTGATGCCAGCCAAAAGAGCCCACAAATGCGCTTTGAATTTTGCCATGGAGGAAATGTCAGTGGCCCATCAGCCAGAAAACGTGTCTGTGAATTTGAGAGATGGTGAACACCTGAAAGCACCTAGGAGAACATTCGGTGGAAGTCAGAGCTGAACCTTCCTTTCTTCTCGCCTTCCCGGCGTTCTGCCCCGTGTTCCTAGATCCCTGCGCGGCCTCCACCCCACAGACCTCTGCTTTCTAGCAACCTATTGCCTTACCTGTTGATTGGTCAGCAGGCAGGTGTACCCATGCCTTTGGGCTCGGTTCTTCCCATACAACCCTGAGGTCCGTGAGGCAGTCCGCTTCTTTTCATCAGCCGCACGCTGCTGACAGGCCGGGGCCACCAAGTCCGATTCTGTGATGTTCTGCAACAAAACCTGCCCTGCAAGAAATTTGGTTTATCTGCTTCAGGCTACAGAGGTCACATTCTTTCTTCTTGATGTCACAAAGCTCCACAGTGATGTCAGAACCGGCGACCCACCTGGTGAGCGGCGTTGCAGCAAAGACTTAGGTCATTTATGCATGGGTACTTTCACGCACGTTCGCCCCTCTGGTCTGTCTTGGTTGTTCCCTGGAGTTATGCATGAGTTTTCCGTCCATTAGAGATGACCTTGCTGCCAGCCCTCACAAATCCTGGGACTTCCCATTCCTCTGTTAACCCAATTCTTCCCTCTCCCCTAAGCTCAGCCCAGGCGAAATCCCCGTGCGTAAGTCAAAGCATGGGACATGGAAGCTTGGTTTCGCTCACAGCCAATTACAAAGAAGTGTGTAAAGAGGCAGGGATTCAAATGCTTCCTGCTTCCTGGGAGCTCTTTCTGAGCAGAAGAAAGGCTGTCAAAAACCGAGGCTTGGATTCCCCCCCCCCTTCAGATTGCTCCATTTTTTGTTCTTAAAATTCTTTTTTATGCAGAAATTGAGTGGGGGGGGGGGAGTTTCTCTCACAGTAAGCTCTACAAAGTAAGCCAATTACAAAGCAGGATTTAAAGGGACGGGGGCTTGATTTGAGCTTGGAGACTGCTTAGATTCCCAACAGGAAAGTGTGGGTCCAGCGAGCAACGAGCCTCAGGTAAAACTCCCATGCATAAATGACCTTAGAAAGGAGGTGAGCACAATTACGGGCTTTTTACCTAATTACGCCTTTCTAAGTCCACTAACAGGAAATAAAAAATAAGGCCAAGGCCAATGGTGCAAAATTACAGCAAAAATTAGAAGTTATGCTTATAAGGACTACTGTAATGACTACAAATTCCCCTGAAGATCCTTGTGCGAGACAAGGAGGGAATTTTTATTCTGAGCAGTAAAAAATCTTTTTACGTATTTTGCACCATTGGCTTTGACCTTATTTTTATTTCCTCTTACTGGTGCGGCCCATGTATGTATGTATGTATGTATGTATGTATGTATGTATTTATTTATTTATTTATTTATTTATTTTTAAGTCCACTGACTTCAAATGGGCTTAGAAAGATGTAGCCCTGACCTTGACGCTCCAGGCGAGCCTGATCTTGCCAGATCTTGGGCCAGTCACGCACTCTCAGTCTAACCTATCTCACAGGGTTGTTGTGAGGATAAAATGGAGGTGAGGAGAACAACGTAAACCGCTTTGGGTCCCCGTCGGGGAGAAAGGTGGAATGTAACTATAGTAAATAAAGTCAATAGTAAGTAAATAAATAAATACTTGCATTTGCGATATTTGTGCGTAATATCACAAGAGGGCAGTATTGTCTCACTTTCTATGCGACTGAACAATACTTTGGGAGTTTCTTTTTCAGCAGCCGAAAGAAAAAACTCACAGCTGTGGAACTGTTTATGTCAAGGGGAGGGGGGCACTTTCACAGTTATGTTTTTAGGTTGTGGACCTAAGATGTTTTAATTGTGTGCCGAATAAAATTCAGATATGAGCATGTGTCAAACACAAATATCGTACCGATTTACTAATCAAAAAGCTGGGGTTGGCTGCTTTTGAGAGTGTGCCCCACAGTAAACCTGGGTCTTTCCTTCACAACCACCTCTGATTCTCACTTGCCTTGAAAACCCCTCGCTGGGATCACCATAAGTTGGAAGCTAGTAGGGTCTGTTCTTGGAAGGCAATGGCCAAGCCACCTTTGGAACGTCTCTTGCCTTGAAAACCCTACGGGGTCACTATAAGTCTGCTTTGACTTGACGGCGCTTTCCACCACCAACAACCTAACTGTATAATTTGGCCTTAAATAGAAGTGATGGAGGGAGGAGGACAATCTGGATCGGATCTGTGGCACGGAAGAAGGGAGGGTTTCAACCTCCCCAGACCAGAAATCCCCAACCACCAAAAGACAGATGTAGTATCTTTCCCCCCTCCCCTGCATTTCACCCAGCCCAGAAGGAAGGCCATATATATTACAGAAAACTGTGCAGGGAAGAAGAGCCAACTCCTCTTCCTCAGTGCTATGGCCCTAATCCACCCCCACCAGCTACTAACAGGCCATTTATGCTTGGTAATTAGCAGCACGTTCCAGGCTGAAGTGCCCCGCATATTTTTTTGAGTTCTTCATGCTGAACCGTCATTCCAGAAGTCACTGTGACTTCTTAAGAGCCCCTTTAACGGGACCTTTTGTATTTGCTCCGTCCCTGCCTCGAAGCATCCACTCAAAGAAGCATGAAGAATCACAGCCCCGGGTTAGCTATGCAAATGACAATTGCTAATGGCTATGCAAATGAAGGAAGGAAGGAGCAGGCGAGTGGGGGGATGGAATTTGTTTGACTTTCTCCTCTTGCATCGGGACCGTGAATAGGCATTTTAAAAGGCGGATTTAACAAAGGAGCTTTGAGCAAGCATCAAAATCGACACTGCATAAATGGCCACTGAGTCAAACTGCACATCTGGATCCCAATGGGTAGCCGTGTTAGTCTGTCACTAGCAGAAGAAAAGAGTAGGAGTCCAGTAGCACCTTAGGTAAGGTAAAGGTCCCCTGTGCAAGTTCCAGGTCATTCCTGACCCATGGGCTGACGTCACATCCCAATGTTTACTAGGCAGACTTTGTTTTTATGGGGTAGTTTGCCAGTGCTTTCCCCAGTCGTCTACACTGTACCCCCAGCAAGCAGGATACTCATTTCACTGATCTCGGAAGGCTGAGTCAACCTTGAGCCGGCTACCTGAAACCGACGTCCGTCGGGATCGAACTCGGGTCGTGAGCAGAGCTTGGACTGCAGTACTGTTGCTGACCACTCTGCACCACGGCTTAGAGACTAACAACATTTCTGGCAGGGTAGGAGCTTTCGTGAGCCACACCTGTGGCTCACGAAAAAAACCCAACCCACAGCTGTGGCTCATGAAAGCTCCTACCCTGCCAGAAATGTTGTTAGTCTTTAAGGTGCTACTGGAGCACTGCGGTGGTGAGCGTAGCATCTGGAGCTGTGGTGGTGAGCGTAGCATTTTCAGAGGCACCTTGCGGCCCCTCACATCGGATGGCAGCGCACAATGCATCAGGCACCGTCGATGCAGTTCGACAGCCACGACGATCGGGTCTCGGTATCGCCTGCGAGTCAAGCAATGAAGTTTATTATATCGAAAGGAAAGTGCATTTGAACGCGGACCGGCGTGGTGTGTGAGCCTGCCGTTTTCCCACAGAACCGGGAATATCGTCTCGCTGTTTTCCCTCGCGCGCGGGAAGCGTAATCGCTTATGCACAGCCGGAATAAGTCTGGATCTCATTCAAAAGTAAATAAATAGCTTTTCTGAAGAAAAAAAAAAAACCCAACCCACAACAACACAAACACACCGAACCCACAATAGCTGCAGGTCCTGTTTCCTTGCGCTGCATTGCCATAGAAACAAAAAAAAACCAAAGATATAAGCTAAGCAGGTTCTTCCTGTGTTCTCAATTCATTCTTGCCATGTAAGAACCTGTGAGTTTTTAAATGGCTGAAAGAGCAAATCAAGAAACGCGAGTAAAAGAGGTAAAACAGGGCGACCTTTTATTTACTGTGGGTAGCGGAAGAATCCTCCTTTCGGGCGCACACCTTAACATGGTGGGGGGTTTCTGTGTGTCAGCCAAACTGGGAGCAATACCATACGGGGTGTAGACTCTGTCAGTGTAGTGTAGTGGCTAAGAGCGGTGGACTCTGATCTGGAGAACCGGGCTTGATTCCCCACTCCTCCATATGAGTGGTGGAGGCTAATCTGGTGAACTGGGTTGGTTTCCCCGCTCCTCCACATGAAGCCAGCTGGGTGACCTTGGGCTAGTCACAGTTCTCTCAGAGCTCTCTCAGCCCCACCTACCTCACAGGGTGTCTGTTGTGGGGAGGGGAAGAGAAGGCGATTGTAAGTTGGTTTGATTCTGCCTTAAGAAGTAGAGAAAGTTGGCATATAAAAACCAACTCTTCTTCTTCCTCCTCCTCCTCCTCCCTAGAGTCACTCAAGACAGAATGGTCACAGCTGAGACACCAGACGAGGATGCGTCCACCCACTTCAGGGATCAAGGGCCACATCCACAGAAGAGAGCAGGCAGTTCCAATGGTGATGGGGGGCAGAGGAATCCTTGAAGGTTAGCTACTGGGCAGCAGCAGCAGAGGAAGGTGACACTGGCGGAGGATCTTCTGTAGACAACGGCAGCACCACTACAGCTAACCTTGGTTAGTACTGCGCAGAAGAAGGCTCTGGTGAACCACTTCTGACCAACTTTACCTTGAAAACCCTATGATGAGACAACTCAAAATGAAAAAAAGATACAGTGCTGGAAGATGGGACCCCCGGGTCGGATGGCACTCAATCAGCTACTGGGGAAGAGCGGAGGACAAGTACGAGTAGCGCTGTTCTTAATGATACGACTGGACTAAAGCCGAAAGGACGTCCAGTGGTTGACGTGAATGAATGCAAAGGGAAAGTCCAAAGTTTGATGCATATAAGGGTAGGACATTTTGGAGGACATTGATTCACAGGGTCCCCATGAGTCGGAAGCGACTTGATAGCACTTCAGAAGAAGAGTTGGTTTTTATATGCCGACTTTCTCTACCACCTAAGGAAGAATCAAACCGGCTTACAGTCACCTTCCCTCCCCCTCCCCACAACAGACACCCTGTGAGGTAGGTGAGGCTGAGAGAGCTGTGACTAGCCCAAGGTCACCCAGTTGGCTTCGTGTGGAGGAGCGGGGAAACAAATCCAGTTCACCAGATTAGCTTCCGCCACTCATGTGGAGGAGTTGGGAATTTAACCCGGTTCTCCAGATCAGAGTCCACTGCTCCAAACCACCACTCTTAACCACTACACCACGCTGGCTAACACACACACACACACACAGTGGAAGAATAGGCATGCTTTCAAGTTACACAGAACACTTCGTTTTTCTAATGAAACCTGCCAGCTGTGCCACCAATCTGAAAATGCTTTTAATTTTTTGCCCTAGGGAAGGGAATGGACTGGAACTCCAGACATGTAATCTGGCCCTAAAACTCTGCCTTTCTTAAAACATGCATGATACAATCATGTTTTTAAAACCATTAAAATCAAATTGCAAGCTGCTGTGGGAAGAAAAGTGGGGTATAAATAGCTCAGTGATAAATAAGTGATAAATAAATGAGGCAAGGCATAGGGTAGCCAGCCTCCAGGTGGCGGCTGGAGATCTCTTGCTATTACAACTGATCTCCAGGCGACAGAGATCAGTTCCCCGGGAGAAAATGGCCGCTTTGGCCATTGGACTCTATGGCATTGAAGTCCCTCCCCTCCCCAACCCCTGCCCTCCTCAGGCTCCACCCCCAAATCTCCAGGTGTGTCCCAACCTGGAGCTGGCAACCTTACTATAGCATGGTGGGAATGGGGGCCCGACAGGCAATGGCAATCCACCTCTGAACATCTGACCTGACCTAGCCCAGGCTAGCCGCCCTCATCAGATCTTGGAAGCTAAGCAGGTTCAGCCCAGGTTAGATGATGCAGAAGAAGAGTTGGTATTTATATGCCAACTTTCTCTACCACTTAAGGCAGAATCAAACCGGTTACAATCACCTTCCCTTCCCCTTCCCACAACAGACACCCTGTGAGGCAGGTGGGGCTGAGAGAGTTCGAACTGTGACTAGCCCAAGGTCACCCAGCTGGCTTCCTGTGTAGGAGTGGGGAAACAAATCCAGTTCACCAGATTAGCCTCCGCCACTCATGTGGAGGAGCGGGGAATCAAACCTGGTTCTCCAGTTAGAGTCCACCCCTCCAAACCACCGCTCTTAACCACTATACCACGCTGGCTCTCCAGTGTGAAGGGCTGACGTCCATGCCATGTTATTCCTTGTTCAAGACTCATTGCATATTTATGCAAAGGACAGGCAGTGTGGTGTAGTGGTTTGAGTGTTGGACTGGTATCTGGGAGACCCAGGTTCGAATCCCCACTCTGCCATGGAAACTTGCCTGGTGACACATGAACACATGAAGCTGCCTTATACCAAACCAGACTCTTGGTCCATCGAAGTCAGTATTATCTACCCAGACCGGCAGTGGCTCTGCAGGGTCTCAGGCAGAGGTCTTTCACATCATCTTCTTGCCTGGTCCCTTTAACTGGAGATGCCGGGGATTGAACCTGGGACCTTCTGCATGCCAGCAGATGCTCTACAAACTAAACCACAGCCCCTCCCCCGGGCCAGTCACACACTCTCAGCCTAACCTAACTCACAGGGTTGTTGTGAGGATAAAATGGAGAACACAGTGAGTTGCTTTGGGTCCCCGTTGGGAAGAAAGGCAGGGTATAAATGAATGAATTAAATAAATAAAAATAAAAATAAATAACACAAGCATACAGCCCTCCTCAATAAGGTAGGATCACCCCTTTTAAGCAAGTTTGATAGATTTGGCTGAAAAGTCTAGCATGTTTGTAATCAAACATTTCCTTTTCTTTCCCCAGCTTATTTAGCAAGTTGCTTTGACTAATTGAGAAAAGTTTAATGAATTTTGTGTTTCCCCTCCTCCTCCCTTGGAAAAAAAAAGAGGGAAAGTAATTACTTTATGTTACCAATGTACTCATTTGAAAAATTCATTAGATTTCTGTTTTCATGTAAATACTTCTGCCAAATTGCATTAACCAAGCCTAGCCTATTAGGGTTCATGGTTCACATAGTATCTGAAAAGGAATAATTGTATAACTGCTCAGTGAAAACAAAGTAAATGTTCCTCTTGAGCTTCTGCAATTAAAAAAGGGGAAATTAGAACTGTTCAGGCTCAAAAATGCAAATATGGCATGTTGCCCACGAACAGGAAAATAAAACGATAATACGCAGCCAGAGATGCAGAGAATCTTGTGGTCCCCCCACCCACCCCCGGTAGTATCTTTTGTGAACTGTTGAGGCTTTCAGAATTGTGGGGCTTTGATGCACATTTTTTAGCAAAACCTTGGGGTGACCTCTCGCGAGACGTGTGGGATGGGAAACTATGCACTTGAGGGTTCTGCTGGGCCAGCTCCGTTGAAATCAGAGATGGTGTCTAACTTTGCCATTTCCTGTGGCGGGATATAGATTATGGCAACTTGCAAACGTTCGCTTTCTATCCTAGGTGCGCATTGCGGCCAAGTAATTTCTTCATGGGATTGAATCGTGACCCTCGGCTGGAGATAAACTTCTCTTTGCTGCCTACCTGTTCCTCTTGAACACCTGAAGCAGCCTTATACTGAATCCGACCATCAAGGTCCATCAAATTCAGCATTGTCTACTCAGACCGGCAGCGGCTCTCCAGGGTCTCAGGCAGAGGTCCTTCACGTCACCTACTCGCCTAGTCTCTTTAGCTGGAGATGTTGGGGATTGAACCTGGGACCTAGGGCTGTCAATTCGGTTCGGCCCGAACTGAAAATCAGCCGAATTTCCATTGATTCCGCGGTTTTTAGTTCGGACGGATCCGAACTCAAAACTGGCGGGCAACCGGGGGGGGGGCCGAATTCAGCGAGTTCGGGAGTTCGGCGAATAAATTCGGCCAATTCGGCCGTCAGTAAGCAGCATAACCGTCAGTAAGCAGCATTCTCCTCCCCCGGCCAATCGGTGGCCAAGCTGGGTCTTCTTCTGGCCAATCAGTCAGGATTGAGTGCTGGAGGAATCAGCTGATGTGCGGCCGGCCGGGGAAAGAGAGAGAGAGAGGGAAATCCTCATGTGTGTGTGAGGGGGTGCTTGTGCACATTCGCTCCTTTCCGTGGCTGCAGGGGGCGCATTTTTTGGGGTACCGACCCCAAACTTTCAGGGGATATTCAGACAGGTTTTTTTAAGAGACCACCCAAGTTTTGTAAACATTGGGTCAGGGGGTCCCGAGATATGGGCTCCCCCCTTTTTTCTTTCCATGGCTGCAGAGGGCGCATTTTTGGGTGTGCTGACCCCAAACTTTCAGCGGAGCATCAGACTAGGCTTCTTAAGATACCCCCCAAGTTTTGTAAACATTGGGTCAGGGGCCCCCGAGATATGGGCTCCACCCCTTTTTCCTCTCCCCCCTTTTCCATTTTCGTGGCTGCAGGGGGCGCTTTTTTGGGGGTTCAGCCCCCAAACTTTTGTCATAGCTTCAGAGAATCCCTCTTAAGAGACCACCCAAGTTTTGTAAAGATGGGTTCAGTGGGGGCTGAAATATTGGCTCCCCCCCTTTTCTCTTTCCATGGCTGCAGGGGGCGCATTTTTGGGTGTGCCGATCCCAGACTTTCGGCGGAGCTTCAGTCAAGGCTTTTTAAGAGACCACCCAAGTTTTGTAAACATTGGGTCAGGGCCCCCCGAGATATGGGCTTTCCCCTTTCCCCTATTGGGATGAATGGATCACCCTCGAGAGATGCATACATATGGATCTTATATTGGATACAAATGGAATCATATTGGATTACCCAGCCTCCCAGCCCCTCCTGCTGGAACAGAAGACAGCCACAGTAAGACCCCTTTGGGGGCTTTAATCTATATTTTTTCTTTTCTGTGTGTGTGTGTGGGGGGAAAGCAGAGTCTGTGTGTGTGTGTGGGGAGGGAGCAGTTTCTGTGGGTGGGGGGGGGAAGCCAAAGGGGGCTTTTGCCGGTTCTGCCTGGGGTGTGTGTTCCCCCTCCAGTCTCTCTCTCCCTGGTTTGAGGGGGGGCTTCATTTTTATTCTTCAGGTTTTTCCTTATTCATAAGATCAGTTAGGTTATTGATGCTTGCTCAAAACTGGTTTTCAAATGGTGACTTAAAGAATGCATCTGCCTGGTCCCAAGTCCAATGCAAAAGGAGACATTCCACCCCCTCCTGCTCATTATGCATAGCTAGCTGCCTCTGTCCCTTTCCATGGTATGCAAACTCCCAGGTGTCAGGTGTTGCTATGCACTGTTGCAAAGGTTTTGCATTGCGTGCTTGTGTTGCTTTGCAGTTGTATTGTTTTGCAAAATTCTTCACACCTGCCCCGCCCTTTGCATATTTGCAAAGGGGTTGCTCTGCAGTTGTGTTGCTTTGCAAAGTTCTTAGCACCTGCCCCGCCCTTGCTCTCATCAGCTGTTTGTCGGGCCTGGAGCTTTGTGCGTGGGCGGCAAGCTCTGCGGAGAGATCCACATTAAGGGTGGGGGGACCCCTTTCAGGGCCCATATCTCAGCCCCCCCTGACCCAATCTTTACAAAACTTGGGGAGTCTTTCAATATACGTCCTTTGAAGCTCTGCTGAAAGTTTGGGACCTCTAAGCCCAAAAATGCCCCCCCCCCCGAGCCGCGGAAAGGCGCGGTTGTGTTTTTAATGGCTTTATTCGGCCGAATTTTTTTCCCGAACTTTGAATTCCCGCCGAATTGAACGGATCCGAAGTGGGGGAGTTCGGACTTCGGCAGGTACCGAACCCACAAGGGCCAAATTCGCCCGAATCCGAACTGTACCGAATTTTTTTTTTTTGACAGCCCTACTGGGACCTTCTGCATGCCAAGCAGATGCTCTACCACTGAGCCACGGCCCCTCCCCAATACACATGAACACATGAAGCTGCCTCATACTGAATCAGACCCTTGGTCCATCAGTCAGTATTGTCTACTCAGACCGGCAGCGGCTCTCCAGGGTCTCAGGCTGAGGTCTTTCACATCACCTACCTGCTTAGTCCCTTTGACTGGAGATGCTGGGGATTGAATCTGGGACCTTCTGCATGCCAAGCAGATGCTCTACCACTGAGCCACAGCCCCTCCCCTATTTGAGTGTGGAATATCAGAGGTTTATAGCGATCGAAGCCAAACCAAGTACAATAAGTTGGGAGCAGCCTTAAGCAGGTCCACTAAGAAATAAGTTCCATTTTATTCAATGAGATTCATCACCAAGAAAGTGTTTTTAGGACTGCAGCCTTTGAGAAACTTTAGAAGTAGGGTCCCAAATTTAGACAAACAGTTCTCGCTCTTTATTGGACTATTAAAATATATTTTAATTCAAATCTACCCTCCTTAATAGCCAATGAAGTTGAATTTCCTTAGCATGTAGATGAAACAGGAACCCGAGTAAAGTGGCATGCCCAAGTGTATTGACTATTAAATGCAAAGCATATAGGGTTGCCAACCTCCAGGTACTAGCTGGAGATCTCCTGCTATTACAGCTGATCTCCAGCCAATAGAGATCAGTTCCCCTGGAGAAAATGGCTGCTTTGGCCATTGGACTCCATGGCATTGAAACCCCTCCCCTCTCTAAACCCACCCTCCTCAGGCTCCGCCCCAAAAACCTCCTGCCGGTGGCAAAGAGGGACCTGGCAACCCTAAAAGCATAATACTCTCCAGATGGCTATGTAATAAAATTGAAATAACCTAGAGATCAAGGTCCAAGTTATTGCTTTCCTTGGAAAAGAGACTCTTCTGCATTATGATTTGGGTTGCCAGGTCCCTCTTTGGAGGTTTTTGGGGAGGGGAGGGACTTCAATGCCATAGAGTCCAATTGGCGAGAGGCCATTTTCTCCAGGTGAACTGATCTCTATCGGCTGGAGATCAGTTGTAATAGCAGGAGATCTCCAGCTAGTGCCTGGAGGTTGGCAGCCCTAATTATGATTGGGATGAAGACGCTAGATGCACAGGGGTCCACCTTACCTGTCTGGATGTAGTGGTAGCAAGACAATGTTAGAGAGAGGTGTCCCTCCCTCGCTCCCGGGACCTCTTGAAATACTGGTATGATAGCGCTTCAAGTGTGGGCAACCTGGGAAATGTACTTTCCTCCAAGAAAAATGAGTATGAATACCAGGCTCTTCTGGAAGCTACATTTCCCAGGGTCCCTGGTGCATGACTTTTTAATGACCAACACCACAGGAAACAGCATGGATCATCTCCAGCTTTATGGAAAACAGCTTGGTTTGCCGAGTCTCGTCCCCCGCCGAGGGAGGAGAGAATTCACTCATCACTAACTGAAGGAACTGATCACAAGCATTCGTGACACATCCCTGCCTTGGTCTTCTCGGACAGCGTGGCGTAGTGGTTAACAGCGGTGGTTTGGAGCGGTGGACTGTGACCTGGAGAACCGGGTTCGATTCCCCGCTCCTCCACATGAGCGGCGGTGGCTAATCTGGTGAACCGGGTTGATTTCCCCACTCCTACACATGAAGCCAGCTGGGTGACCTTGGGCTAGTCACAGCTCTCTTAGAGCTCTCTCAGCCTCGCCTACCTCACAGGGTGTCTGTTGTGGGGAGGGGGAGGGAAGGTGATTGTCAGCCGGTTTGATTCTGCCTTAAGAGGTAGAGAAAGTCGGCATATAAAAACCAACTCCTCCTCCTCCTCCTCCTCCACTGCCTTCTCCACAACTCCTCTGCATATCTAGATCCTGGAGTTTTCCAAACTGGTCATTTGCTCTACCTTGGGTGCTGTTTGGGTTATTTTTCCTGTGTCCCCTGAGTGTCATGTTTCCACATAGCTCCTGGTTTTCCCATGTCTTTGCTATGATTTTTCCAGGCCAGGCTTGACATTTGCTTGCTAGCAGTGGGCAATCTCCTGACCTCCGTCCCCCGCCCTTGGTAATCTGAGGAGCAGAAGAAAAAGGGGGGAGCGGTGGGAATCACAGGTGACTAGGGTTGCCAAGTGCGGGTTGGGAAAGACCTGGAGATTTTGGGGGAGGAGCCTGAGGAGGGCAGGGTTTAGGGAGGGGATGGACTTCAATGCCATAGAGTCCAATGGCCAAAGTGGCCACTTTCTCCAGGTGAACTGATCTCTGTTGGCTGGAGATCAGTTGTAATAGCAGCAGATCTCCAGCTACCACCTGGAGGTTGGCAAGCCTACAGGTGACGCTATAGGAATTTTCCCAAGAACATAAGAAAAGCCCTGCTGGATCAGACCAAGGTCCATCAGGTCCTGCAGTCTGTTCACACAGTGGCTAACCAGGTACCACTACTCTGGACCTTGGGCTAGTCACAGCTCTCTCAGCCCCACCTACCTCACTGGGTGTCTGTTGTGGGGAAGGGAAGGAGATTGCAAGCCAGTTTGATTCTTCCTTAAGTGGTAGAGAAAGTCAGCATATAAAAACCAACTCTTCTTCTTCTTCTTCTTCTTCTTCTTCTTCTTCTTCTTCTTCTTCTTCTCCTCAACAGCTCTTGACGTACTATGTTCAGTGTGTAGGTTTGCGGAGTGCCTTTGCTCTGTTCCGCCGACGATCTGCTATGCCCTGTATAAGCAAACAGTGCGCAAATGTAGGTAGGACTTAAAAACACATGCACACACACACAAAACCCCCACAACTCTCATTAGGTTGGAGGTGTGCACATCAGAAGGGCTAATTGTCGGAATGGTTAATTGTTACCCTACGACCCCAGCTCCCCTCGTGGGATAGTGGCGCTCCGTTGGGGCTAATAGGGAGGAAATTTGACTGTCACTCCGGCTAATGGAACACTTTCCTCTCATTTTCTCCTTAGGGTGGCTGTAGGAGTACAACCTTATAATTGTTGCTCTTACCGTAATTGGAGGTAGTAGGAGTATGTATAATTCCATTGTCTTTCCCGCGAGGGGGTCGGTTTATTTACGACCGATTTGGTGACTCCTCGCCGGTGGAAGAAACACGGGGGAAGACTGCATTAGCTTTGCGTCCTGGTTGGGCGAGAGCAACCCAAAAGCTGTTATTAACTGGGAGGGGGGTGGGAGAAACAAGGACTGGAGATGGAAGTCTGGAGCAGCCGTTAACAATAGTAGGTGCACAAGAAGGTGTCGATGTTCCTGAAGGATTTGGAGGGCTGCAAGGGTGTGGGGGGGAATGCCGGCCAGTGCTAAAAGGAACGTTATCCTGTTTTGATTATAGAGGGGGAAACATGGCTTTTAGGTGGGGCGGAAATGTTTCTGGAAAATTGGGGGAATGTTTGCTTTTCTGTGGACCCGTTTGTGGCGACTGTTACCTCCCTTGGCTGCCACTTCGGTCCCTCCCCCGTAGATGCAAGCTCATCTTCTTCTTGAAAATTAGCATCTAGGTGATCCGTATTAACAGGCGCATGCGCAACCAGCTCTTTCTGCACAATCACATATATCTGAACTTTTCAGACTTAAGCAAACCTTAGCTGAACCGTCAATGGCTCTGACCACAGCTTGCAGATAAAACACAGCCGAAACCAACAGCCCGAACCAACAGGTGTCTCTAATTCTAATCATTCTCAGGCCGTTGGTAATTAGCAGCGCGTTCCAGGCTGAAGTGCCCTGCCTATTTTTTTTTATTTCTTCATGCTGAACAGTCATTCCAGAAGTCACTGCGAAGCCGGTGCATACCTGCTTTGCAATTCTTAAGAGCCCCTTTAACGCGACCTTTTGTATTTGCTCCGCCGCGGCATCGAAGCATTCACTGAAGGAAGCATGCGGAATCCCAGCCGCGGCTTAGCTATGCAAATGACTATTGCTAATGGCTATGCAAACAAAGGAGCAGGCGAGTGGGGGAGTGGAATTTGTTTGACTTTCTCCTCTTGCAGCTGACCGTGAATAGTCATTTTAAAGGTCAGATTTTAAAAAATCAGCATTGAGCGAGGAGCAATGGGCTCAGTTTTGGACCCAGCAGGTTTGCAGGAATAGCTAGGAACAGACCCATGTTTGCTGAATGTATTTATTGGTATATTTTATAAACCTTCCTCTCATGTTCCCTCTGTTGCTCCCATCACAAAAAGTCTTCATATCCTTCTTGTGTCGTAGCCCCCTTGCCACTGGATCTAATCCAGACATGAAAGGGATTAAAACGGAGAGCAAAGACAATCACGTAATACTATACGAGGGTGAGGGCTTCATGATTAGTGGTTGGTGTTTGTTTACACAGCATTTTTACTAAGTGCTCAAAGTGCTTGTTACACATTAGTTTGCTCAAAAACTAGAGTCCCAGCATTGCTTGGTACTCTTCAGGATTTCAGTGTTGTCTCAAGATACAGAATCAATGAGAACCACGTTGACTTTCTAGGCACCAGCGTAGGCATCTCCCATGAGAACCCAGTTGGTTTTCTTAAGTTGTTAGGCAAAGACAGACAACAAAATTTTAAGCATACTGTGGAGTAATACCCTCCACCCTAAAAAAAAGTCATGCCACAATTATAACAATCGGGATGGCACTCTTTACATGACCGAAAATGCCATTGTACAAGCCAACAGGTAGCAGTGGAGAACCAGCGTGGTGTAGTGGTTAAGAGCGGTGGTTTGGAGTGGTGGACTCTAATCTGGAGAACCAGGTTTGATGCCCCAATCCTCCACATGAGTGTCGGAGGCTAATCTGGTGAACTAGATTTGTTTCCCCACATGAAGCCAGCTGAGTGACCTTGGGCTAGTCACAGCTCTCTCAGATCCACCTACCTCACAGGGTTTCTGTTGTGGGGATGGGAAAGGAAGGTGATTGCAAGCTGGTTTGAGACTCTTAAGTGACAGAGAAACCTCCTCCTCCTCCTCCTCCTCCTTCTTCTTCGGAATGATTCATCTCATAAGCACAATTCACAACTCACAATTCAGTGCCTTAGATAATGTAAATGTCCCTAGCCAGCAGGACAATAGGTAACCAGGTCACACCTAAGAACAAAGAGTGACACCTAAGGGATGGGGGGCACCTCCCTTTGCAAAAGGAAAAGAAGGAATGACCCCAAGTGAAGGTCCGTCAGGAGATTATAAATGCTGCGGACATGAGGAAGAAGCTCTCTTGGACCGGGTCTTGTCCTTTTAAGCCTTTCCAAGAGAGCCAGCATGGTGTAGTGGTTGAAGTGTCGGACTAGGATCTGGGAAACCCAGGTTCGAATCCCCACTCTATCATGGAAACTTGCTGGGTGACCTTGAGCCAGTCACATGCTCTCAGCCTCAACCCTGGTAAATATCTGAATGGGAGACCTCCAGAAAACTCCACGATGCTATGAACTTCCTCTTGACCGCATGCGGTTAATATTGGGAAGAAGACCCAGACAACCATCTAAGGTAATGGATCAATTGTAAATGGTGCAACTTCAAGAATTATTTGCCTGTCCTAAAGTCTCCATCTTTTAAAGGGTATGTTTAGACCAGGTTTAGAGGACTGCGTGTAATCACTTTTCTTTTAATCCTTGCTCGGTTCTGCTGTGTATAAAGACTATGTGTGTGCTTTTATTCTTTTATTAAATTCCTTATAATTTGGATGCTGGCAGTCTGATCTCTGAAACCACACTGTGCCTAACTCGGCCACATTTCCCAAAGGAGGAATACCAGGGAGGGATCTGTTCATCCCCAAAGTGCGTGAAAGTGCCGTTTCCTGTCCCTTTGATAGCTGGTGAGAGTGAAGCAGCTGAATGGCATGAAAGTGGAGCCTTTAAAAGGCAGCCTGGTAAAGAGTAATAAATGTATTGATCCAGGGTCATCAAACAGAAGGCCCACGGGTTGGATCCAACCCCTTGAGGGGTCTTATCCGGCCCGCGAGCCAGCCGAGACAGCCAACCCTCCCCCACTCTCAATGTGGGCTGGCAAGGCATGGCCCAGCATGGCCAAGTGACATTTAATTAATATCTGGCCCTCATAACAATTAAATTTGACACCCCTGTATTAATCTGTTTAGTAGGAGATACTGTGCAAGTTTGGTTGATGGTGTAGACCAATCTCATCGCATCTCAGAAGCGAAGCAGGTTCAGTACTTGGAAGGGAGAGCACCAAGGAAGGCTCTGCGGAGGAGGGCAATGGCAAACCCCATCTTTCTCCTCAATGGGAGCATCCAATTGGCATGCAGAAGGTCCCAGGTTCAGTGCCCTGCATCTCTAGTTGAAAACAATCATGCCGTAGTTGATATGAAAGACCTCTGCCTGAGACCTTGGAGAGCTGCTGCCAGTCTGTAGACAGTACTGACTGATGGAGGGGAGGGGCTGTGGCTCAGTGGTAGAGCCTCTGTTTGACATGCAGAAGGTTGCAGGTTCAGTCCCCAACATCTCCAGCTAAAGGAACCAGACAAGTAGGTGATGTGAAAGACCTCAGCCTGAGACCCTGGAGAGCCGCTGCCGGTCTGAGTAGACAATACTGACTGTGATGGACCAAGGGTCAGATTCAGTATAAGGCAACTTCATATGTTCTAGCGTGGTGTAGTGGTTAAGAGGGGTGGTTTGGAGCAATGGACTCTAATCTGGCTTGATTCCCAACTCCTACACATGAAGCCAGTTGGGTGACCTTGGGCTAGTCACAGTTCTCTTAGAGCTCTCTCAGCCCCACCTACCTCACAGGTTGTCTGTCGTGCACTACCTCACAAGGGTTGTTGTGAGAATAAAATGGAGGAGAGGAAAATGATGTAATCCACTTTGGGTCCCCATTTGAGGAGAAAGACGGGATATAAATGGAATAAATGATAGAATTATACACACACTCAGCCTAGCCTACCTCGCAAGGGTTGTTGTGAGAATAAAATGGAGGAGAGGAAAATGATATAAGCCACTTTGGGTCCCCATTTGAGGAGAAAGGCAAGGCATAAATGGAATAAATAATAGAATTATATACACTCTCAGCCTAGACTACCTCACAAGGGTTATGAGGTACAACTCACAAGGATTGTGAGGTACATCTCACAAGGGTTGTGAGGTACAACTCACAAGGGTTGTGAGGTACATTTCACAAGGGTTGTGCGGTACATCTCACAAGGGTTGTGAGGTACAATTCACAAGAGGTGTGAGGTACATCTCACAAGGGTTGTGAGGTACAACCCACAAGGGTTGTGTGAGGTACATCTCACAAGGGTTGTGAGGTACAATTCACAAGAGGTGTGCGGTACATCTCACAAGGGTTGTGAGGTACAACCCACAAGGGTTGTGTGAGGTACATCTCACAAGGGTTTTGAGGTACAATTCACAAGAGGTGTGCGGTACATCTCACAAGGGTTGTGAGGTACAACCCACAAGGGTTGTGTGAGGTACATCTCACAAGGGTTGTGAGGTACAATTCACAAGAGGTGTGCGGTACATCTCACAAGGGTTGTGAGGTACAACCCACAAGGGTTGTGTGAGGTACATCTCACAAGGGTTGTGAGGTACAATTCACAAGAGGTGTGCGGTACATCTCACAAGGGTTGTGAGGTACAACCCACAAGGGTTGTGTGAGGTACATCTCACAAGGGTTTTGAGGTACAATTCACAAGAGGTGTGCGGTACATCTCACAAGGGTTGTGAGGTACAACCCACAAGGGTTGTGTGAGGTACATCTCACAAGGGTTGTGAGGTACAATTCACAAGAGGTGTGCGGTACATCTCACAAGGGTTGTGAGAGTACAACCCACAAGGGTTGTGTGAGGTACATCTCACAAGGGTTGTGAGGTACAATTCACAAGAGGTGTGCGGTACATCTCACAAGGGTTGTGAGGTACAACCCACAAGGGTTGTGTGAGGTACATCTCACAAGGGTTGTGAGATACAATTCACAAGAGGTGTGCGGTACATCTCACAAGGGTTGTGAGAGTACAACCCACAAGGGTTGTGTGAGGTACATCTCACAAGGGTTGTGAGGTACAATTCACAAGAGGTGTGCGGTACATCTCACAAGGGTTGTGAGAGTACAACCCACAAGGGTTGTATGAGGTACATCTCACAAGGGTTGTGAGGTACAATTCACAAGAGGTGTGCGGTACATCTCACAAGGGTTGTGAGAGTACAACCCACAAGGGTTGTGTGAGGTACATCTCACAAGGGTTGTGAGGTACAATTCACAAGAGGTGTGCGGTACATCTCACAAGGGTTGTGAGGTACAACCCACAAGGGTTGTGTGAGGTACATCTCACAAGGGTTGTGAGGTACAATTCACAAGAGGTGTGCGGTACATCTCACAAGGGTTGTGAGAGTACAACCCACAAGGGTTGTATGAGGTACAACTCACAAGGGTTGTGAGGTACATCTCACAAGGGTTGTGAGGTACATCTCACAACGGTTGTGAGGTACAACTCACAAGGGTTGTGAGGTACATCTCACAAGGGTTGTGAGGTACAACCCACAAGGGTTGTGTGAGGTACAACTCACAAGGGTTGTGTACATCCTCCTCCTCTCCTCCATTTCGTCCTCCCAAGGGTTTTTGTGAGGGCAAAATGGAAGAGAGACGGGTGAGGCGGGCCTCTTTTGGTCCCCGTTGGGGAGGAAGGCGAGGTCGAGATGAAAGTGAACAAACCAATGAGCCCGAGGAGGCACGGGACTCACAACGGAGGCATGTGGGTGAACGGTCGAGAGGAGGCGTCCACACCGCTTCCTCCGAGCCGCCGGCGTCGCAGTTTTGAGCCGGCGAACGCGGCAGGGTCAACCTGCCGTCTGCTTTGCGCCCCGTTAAGAGATAAGGAACGATTCCGCTCCTAATTACTGTGCCGTTACTTTATTGGTTAAATTAACATTCAATGGCAGGGGGCTTCGCTGTGCAATACACAATATTATTTCCCCTACTGGGCGCCCGAAGGCTTCCTGTCACAGCAACAGCACGCCGGCAGGAGAAATCCTTTTAACAAATAGGTAAATATAAGCCTCGGGGGGAAAAAAAGAAGGGGGAAAGGGGTAATTATTTCAGCTATGTTAGTGGGTGAAGGGGGGAAAGGGGGCTAAAAATAAGTCAAGAAAAGCTGGGGAAGTATCGAAACGGTCTGCTGGGGAATTAGCCACGAATCCAGACGAACCACCGATGTGATAATGTAAGGAGAGCCAGGCTGGAGCAGCTCTGAGGTCCTGTACTGAATCAGACCCTCGGTCCATCAAGGTCAGGATTGTCTGCTCAGACTGGCAGCCGCTCTCCAGGGTCTCAGGCAGAGGTCTTTCCCATCACCTACTCGCCTGGTCCTTTTAACTACTGGAGATGCCGGGGATTGAACCTGGGACCTTCTGCATGCCAAGCAGATGCTCTAGCACTCAGCCACAGCCCCTCCCGCAATAGTGCTGTGTGTCTGTGTGTGTGCCGTCAAGTCACAGCAGACTTATGGCAACTCCGTAGGGTTTTTAAGGCAAGAGACCTTTGGCAAAGAGACCTTTGGCCGTTGCCTTCCCCCGCGTCACACCCCTGGTATTCCTCGGAGGTCTCCCATTCAAATACTAGTTACATTGTGGAACTCCCTTCCCCAGGATGTGGTGATGGCTGCCAGCTTGGAAGGCTTGAAGAGGGGAGTGGCCATGTTCATGGAGGAGAGGGCTATCCATGGCTACTAGTCAGAATGGATCCTAGTCATGATGCATACTTATTATCTCCAGGATCAGAAGAGCATGCCTGTTATAGTAGGTGCCGTGGAACACAAGCAGGATGGTGTTGCTGCAGCTGTCTTGTTTGTGGGCTTCCTAGAGGCACTTGGTTGGCCACCGTGTGAACAGACTGCTGGACTTGATGGGCCTGGGTCTGATCCAGCAGGGCCTTCCTTGTGTTCTTATGTTCTTAAGGCTGAGAGTGTGTGACTGGCCCAAGGCCACCCAGCAAGTTTCCTTGGCAGAGTGGAGATTCGAACCTGGGTTTCCAAGATCCTAGTCCGACACCTTAACCACTACAGCATGCTGGCTCCCAAAATAGTGCTAGAAGAACACAAGAAGCTGCCTTCTACTGAATCAGACCCTTGGCTCATCAAGTTCAGTATTGTCTACTCAGACTGGCAGCTGCTCTCCAGGGTCTCAGGCCGGAGGTCTTTCACAACACCGACTACCTGGTCCTTTTAACTGAAGATACCAAGGATTGAACCTGGGGCTTTCTGCACACCAAGCAGATGCTGTACCACTGAGCCACGCCCCCTCCCCAGGTCCATCCTGTCCAGAATTTTGTTTCCATAAGTGGTGGACCAAGAACCTCACAAATGGGCCATGGAGGTGGTAGCCCTTCCCTCATGTGACTCCCTGAAGCAACAGAGATTCAGAGGCACACTGCCTGAACATGGAGGTTCCACTTAGCTGCCTTTCACACCAATTTATCACATCTCCTGTTAAAGCTGTCAAAGCCGCCACAACGTCCTATGGCCATGAGTTCCACAAGTTAATTGTGCATGGCGAAAAAGAAGCTGTTTCTTTTGTCTGACCTGAATCCACCACCCATCACCTTCATTCCATACAGATCAGAATTTCCTCCTTATTCACAAATGTGATGACTGCTGAGTACCATCAGTGTTATCTATTGCTGTGTTTTTACCCTCTTCATCCTCCAAGATCCTTCTTTTTATCCTCACGACAGCCCTGTGAGAAGTAAAAGATACAGGTGCTATAGAAATTCTCCAGATTAGAGTCCGCCGCTAGGGCTGTGCAAAATAATAATAATAATCCAGTAAATTTCGGGTTTGGGTTTATTGGGCCTGATTTTTTCCAGTAAACCCAAAATAAGCCAAATACCCATACCAGTAAATATGGGGATTCAGCTTATTTCTGGGTTTACTGAAAGAATTTGGGCCCATTTATAGGGATTTTTTGAAGCTCCTGAGGGGGCATTTTTGGAGGTAGAGCCCCCCAAATTCACAGCGTAGCTTGAAGGGACTCTTGTTGCATGACCCCTGAAGTTTGGTTAAGATTGGGTAAGGGGGTCTGCTTTTATGGGGTCTGGAAGGGGTCGCACCCCCCCATTGAGAAATATTCAGGGAATTGCCTATTCGGCTTGGCTAATTCAAGTGTTTCTTTCCCCGGTAAACCCGAAATGGCGATTTTCTGCTTTATTTTTGGCTTGGGTGTACTGATATGCACATCCCTATGTGCCGCTCTTAACCACTACACCACACTGTCATGTTAATACTTACGCATTGCTGCAGTTCTGTTTTTTAGACTTCTGGTTGGTTCTACAACCCGAATCCTACTGCATTGTTTATTGAGTGCCCCATCATGTCGATTGTATTGACTCACTCGGTGCAATCGGCCTTGAGTCCAAGTGAGAAGAGCGGACAATCAATAATGCAAATTTAAAAATAAATAAAATAAAAATGTTTTCAAACCAAACATACATTGCTTAAAAACAGCTTTTTTGGCCCAACACCAGAACCTGAAGGTACGATTCACAGAATACAAGCTTGAATGCTGTAATCCCCCCCCCCATAAGCAAAAGGACGCATTTGCTCTAAGAATACCCCCTTTGTTTGGGCACAGCCGAGAGGGTCCTTGCATCCCCTCCAACCTCTGACTCCCGGCAAGGCTGAGCTACAAGCCGGTGGTGAAAGGCCTTTTCAACAGCAATTTGCTTGTTCCAATTTGCTTTTCAAGGGTTTGCGATCAGGATTGCGAGGGAAGCTGGTAAAAGGATCGCGTTCTATTAATTGGGTCCGGCCGGGTCTCTTGTCGGAGTCCTATTCGGTTTCTCTGGCAGTTCCACTCGGTGAGCTAATTGAATCCAAAGTGCCAACGCCCGACCCCGCGCGCGAGTCTACGGTTTCACGTCCAGACGGGAGCTCCGCCGCGGTGCGGTAACAGATACGCCGCACCTGTTGAAAAGGTGAAGAAATGTGGGGAGACCTCTTTCAGGGGAAGGGGGGCTGGCAACGGCACTCCATTCTGCTTCCCAGTGGAAGGCGTCCAATTCCTCCTGAGATTGGCCTCTCTGGTCCTTCTTCGACAGGCCTGGAATCGCACCTGAATAATCCTTGCTTCCCAAACCTTGAATGATGTACGCCAGGATTCTTTGAGGACAAAAACTTGGGGATTTATTTGAGGACAAAAACTTGAGGATACTTTGAGGACAAAAACTTGGGGATCTGCCCTTCTCACTGGGACTCAAGATATAAAATAGAAAGTAGTACCTATAATGCATGTGTATAAAATCATAGAACCCTAGAAGCTAAAATGACTAAACTGAGGCCATCTTATTTTGGTCACATTATGAGAGTCCAGAGTCACTGGAAAAGACAGTCATGCTAGGAAAAGTTGAGGGCAGCAGGAAAAGAGGAAGACCCAACAAGAGATGGATTGACTCAATAAAGGAAGCCACAGCCTTCAATTTGCAAGATCTGAGCAAGGCTGTTAAAGATAGGACATTTTGGAGGACTTTCATTCATAGGGTCGCCATGAGTCGGAAGCGAGTTGACGGCACTTAACACACACACACATAATATATAATCATCGGTAGCAGCAATTTTATACAGTCTTTGGGTTTCTAATATAAATCCAATTTTTACTAGTGTACATAGTTCAAGAATACTGTTGATTGTCATGGTTTAAGAATTTTCAATGGCCAGCATAGCTTGTAAATGTACATACATGGCATTTCTTAAAGTCAATTGTACAACTTTTTTTGTTTTCTTGAAATTTCTCTACAAGTTGAAATATTAAGAGGTAGTTAACTCATCAGGTGAAGTTCAGAAGACTTGCAGAATAAAGTACTATATCACATGGATGCAACAAGAAATATATTCTGTAACTGTTTGAAATTTCTCTATGAATTTAAATCTTGTTCACCAAAGTCATCAGCTAGTTAATTCTTCACTGGGATTCAAAGCAGATTATAGAGAGGGAGTCAATACAATTGGCAGGAAGGGACTTTGTGATTTATTGTGGGATCCTGCATGGCAGAGGGTGGGAATGGATGGCCCTTGTGGTCTCTTCCAACCTTGTGTGTGATTTTGTGATTTGTGACATTCTCGAAATTCAAATGTGATCTTGGGCTGCATCAACAGAAGTATAGTGTCCAGATCACGTGAAGAGATGGTATCGCTTTACTCTGCTCTGGTTAGACCTCTCCTGGAGTAATGTGTTCAGTTTTGGGCACAGGAATTTAAGGAGGAGGAATTTAAGAAGGAGGTAGACAAGCTGAAACATGTCCAGAAGAGGGCAACAAAGATGGTGAGGGGTCTGGAAACCAAGTCCTATGAGGAAAGGTTGAAGGAGCTGGGTATGTTTAGCCTGAAGAAGAGAAGACAGAGAGGGGATATGATAACCATCTTCAAGTACTTGAAGGGTCGTCATATAGAGGAGGGTGCCAAGTTGTTTTCTGTTGCCCCAGAAGGTTGTACCAGAATCAGTGGGTTGAAATTAAATCAAAAGAGTTTCCATCTAGACATTAGGAAGAATTTTCTAACAGCTAGAGCAGTTCCTCAGAAGAACAGGCTTCCTCGGGAGGTGGTCAGCTCTCCTTCCCTGGAGGTTTTTAAGCAGAGGCTAGATGGCCATCTGTCAACAATGCTGATTCTATGACCTTAGGCAGATGATGAGAGGGAGGGCATCTTGGCCATATTCTGGGCATGGAGTAGGGGTCACTGTGTGTGTGTGTGTGTGGGAGGTAGTTGTGAATTTCCTTCATTGTGCAGGGGGTTGGACTACATGACCCTGGTCCTCCCTTCCAACTCTATGATTCTAAGGTGCTGGTTCTGAACTTTAAAGCCTTACATGGCCTGGGGACCTTTGTATCTTCGGGACCTCCTCTCCTGGTACTCTTAACCACTACACCATCCTGGCTCTTGGCAAATGAGTAGTGTAGCCTACAATTCAATTCCCTCAAATGTGACCGAATCATTCAGTCACTTCTGTCATAGCGGAAGAATTTCTTTTCAGAAGAAGCTGCCTGTTGCAACCCTGTAAGAGTCAGTACTTCGAGCGTGCTTCTTTTAATTCTGCAGACCTGTGCAGGAATGCAGAGGACGAGCGCTTCCGAAGGTGGGACGTTTCTTCTGGTTTGCACTCCAAAACTCAACCATTTCAGGAGTGTTTGGCTCCAGTTTTAATTGTGATTCTTGGCAGTCATCACTGGCAGTCACTAACCACATAAAAGAAATGTGCAAGAATTATACATGGCAGGATCGTTGCAATTATGGGGAGTCTCATTGTGTGGATGACATGGTGGTGTAGGCAGGAGGGGTTTAGATTTTTTAGGAACCTGGACAGCATTTTGCGACAGGCCGGGCCTATGCAAAAGGGGTGGGCTCCACTTGAACCAGGATGGAACCAGACTGCTGGCAAAGAAGAAGGAGGAAGAGGAGGGCATTTATGCAGGGTGGATTTTGATGCTTGCTCAAAGCTCCTTTTTTAAATCCAGCCTTTAAAATGCCTATTCACGGTCCCGATGCAAGAGGATAAAGTCAAACAAATTCCACCCCCCCACTCGCCTGCTCCTTCGTTCCTTCATTTGCATAGCAGATGCAATATAATATGTGGAGCACTTCAGCCTGGAATGTGCTGCTAATTACCATGCATAAATGGCCAAAGAGTTTGTGTTTATACCCTGATTTTCTCTACCTTTTAAGGAGTCTCAAACTGGCTTACAATCGCCTTCCCTTCCCCACAACAGACACCCTGTGAGGTAGGTAGGGCTGAGAGTATTCGGAGAGAACTGTGACTGGCCCAAGGCCACCCAGCAGGCTGCACGTGGAGGAGTGGGGAATCAAACCTGGTTCTCCAGATTAGAGTCCACCACTCTTAACCACTACACCACGCTGGCTCTCAGACATTAAAAATGGGGCAGAGCAGCTTTTAAACTGAATTTGGGGAAGGGGGAAGCCAACAGGAGCTGAGAAGCATCCGGTTTGGGCAGACTAATTGCAAATGGACAAAGGGAAAATGCTTCTGATTGCCCACATGGGGATGGGGTAGACATGAAAGGGGATGATAAAGGAAAGCAGGGCAGCTACTCAGGGAAGCCCAAGGACACATGCAAACTAACAAGTCACAGGAACCAGACGGTATTCATCCTAGAGTTCTTCAAGAACTCAAATGGGAAATTGTTGAACTTCTAACAATTATATGCAACATGTCCCTAAGCCTCTGTACCAGAGGACTGGAGAATGGCCAACGTAACATCCATTTATAAAACAGGTTCCAGGTGAGACAGAGGAAATTTCAGGCCAGTTAGCATAACGTCTGTTCAAGGTAAATTGATGGAAAGCGTTATTAAAGATAGAATTGTCAAGCAAATAGAAGGGCAAGCCCTGCTGAGCAAAACCCAACATGGCTTCTCTAAAGATAGGTCCTGTCTCATTAACCTTTTAGGGTTTTTGAAAGTGTCAATAAACATGTGGACAGGAATGAGCCTATGGACATTGTGTAATTGGGTTTCCAAAAGGCTTTTGACAAAGTCCCCCACCAAAGACTGCCAAGCAGACTTAGTCAAAGTTCTGCATTTAGGTAGGAAAAATCAAATGCATAATTATAAAATGGGGGAGACTTGTCTCAGCAGTAGTGTGTGCGAAAAGGATCTTGGGGTCTTAGTAGACCAATCACTGAACATGAGTCAGCAGTGTGATGCGCTAGCTAAAAAGGCAAATGCGATCTTGGGCTGCATCAACAGAAGTATAGTGTCCAGATCACGCAAAGTGATGGTATCGCTTTACTCTGCTCTGGTTAGACCTCACCTAGAGTACTGTGTTCAGTTTTGGGCACCACAATTTCAGAAAGATGTAGACAAGCTGGAACGTGTCCAGAGGAGGGCAACAAGGATGGTGAGGGGTCTGGAGACCAAGTCCTATGAGGAAAGGTTGAAGGAGCTGGGTATGTTTAGCCTGAAGAGGAGAAGTCTGAGAGGGGATATGATAACCATCTTAGAATCATAGAATCATAGAGTTGGAAGGGACCAACAGGACCATCAAGTCCAACCCCCTGCACAATGCAGGAAATTCACAACTACCTCCCCCCTCCACACCCCTAGTGACCAGAAGATGGCCAAGATGCCCTCCCTAAGGTCACAAAATCAGCATTGCTGACAGATGGCCATCTAACCTCTTCTTAAAAACCTCCAGGGAAGGAGAGTTTACCACCTCCCGAGGAAGCCTGTTCCACTGAGGAACCGCTCTAACTGTTAGAAAATTCTTCCTAATGTCTAGACGGAAACTCTTTTGATTTAATTTCAACCCGTTGGTTCTGGTCTGACCTTCTTGAGCAACAGAAAACAACTCGGCACCCTCCTCTATATGACAGCCCTTCAAGTACTTGAACATGGTTATCATATCCCCTCTCAGTCTTCTCCTCTTCAGGCTAAACATACCCAGCTCCTTCAACCTTTCCTCATAGGACTTGGTCTCCAGACCCATCACCATCTTTGTTGCCCTTCTCTGGACCCGTTCCAGCTTGTCTACATCTTCAAGTACTTGAAGGGCTGTCATATAGAGGAGGGTGCCGAGTTGTTTTCTGTTGCCCCAGAAGATCGGACCAGAACCAACGGGTTAAAATTAAATCAGAAGAGTTTCCATCTAGACATTAGGAAGAACTTTCTAACAGTTAGAGCGGTTCCTCAGTGGAACAGGCTTCCTCGGGAGGTGGTGAGCTCTCCTTCCCTGGAGGTTTTTAAGCAGAGGCTAGATGGCCATCTGTCAGCAATGCTGATTCTATGAACTTAGGCAGTTCATAAGAGGGAAGGCATCTTGGCCATCTTCTGGGCATGGAGTAGGGGGTCACTGGGAGTGTGGGGGGAAGTAGTTGTGAATTTCCTGCATTGTGCAGGGGGTTGGACTAGATGACACTGGTGGTCCCTTCCAACTCTATGATTCTTTGGGATAGGAGGACAAGTCCTCTTATGGATTGAGAGCTGGCTGAAAAAATAGGAAGCAGAGAGTAGGAATCAATGGTCAGTTCTCCCAATGGAGGGAAGTGAGCAGCGGGGTCCCTCAGGGATCTATGTTGGGACCGGTGCTTTTCAACCTGTTCATCAATGACCTGGAGCTGGGGTTGAACAGTGAAGCAGCCAGGTTTGCAGATGACACCAAATTATTTAGAGTGGTTAAAACAAAATCAGACTGTGAAGAGCTCCAAAAGGATCTCTACAAACTGGAAGAATGGGCATTAAAATGGCAAATGAGTTTCAAAGTGAGCAAGTGTAAAGTGATGCATACTGGGGTAAAAAAAATCCCAACTTCATATATTCACTGATGGGATTTGAGTTGGCAGAACAGACCAAGAAAGGGATCTTGGAGTGGTAGTGGATAGCTCGATGAAGATGTCAACCCCGGTCCTGTCTCATTAACCTTTTAGAGGATCAGAGGAGCATGCCCATTATACTAGGTGGTGTGGAATACAGGCAGGACAATGCTGCTGCGGTCGTCTTGTTTGTGGGCTTCCTAGAGGCACCTGGTTGGCCACTGTGTGAACAGGCGGCTGGACTTGGTGGGCCTTGGTCTGATCCAGCATGGCTTTTTCTTCTGTTCTTATGGGCATTTACTCTTCTTTATTTTTTTCCTACCACCAGGGGGCAGACGTGGCCTTTGAACAGCCTTGATATTCTTTAAAATTGTGTCACTATATTTGAAGGTTTCTTGCTGGCTAATTCTGCATTTTCCAAATCGTTAGAGGTTAACCTATTGCATTCTGTAAAGCGGTCTGTGGGAACGAACAGCGTCCGTCAAACCAGGAGGCTTCTGTGCCAGGCTGCGAATTACAGCTGCCAGCCCCCTGAAAACAGCTTCCTTATAGCCACCCCCCTTTCCCACAGCACGGGTGTCATGGATTGGGACCAGTCCAATATCATCTCATGCCTTGACATAAGGGACATAACGTGTTACATGCAGATTCGAATAAAGTAGGCGTGTTTTCGGGGGCAAAAAGCCAAATATGAGCTTGTTCCGAGGCTTAGAGAGGGCAGCGTGCCAAGTCAAAGGGCGGCAGCTCAGCTTCCTGTGGGCTCTGTGCCTGCGGATTAACACAGAGAAACTGGGTCGGCCACAGTGTATTGAAAAGAGGGGTGCAGTAGGGTGAGGAATCAGAGCCATGTGATTCTAGTCAGCTGACAATGATCATTTTATACGTTCCTAGCGTGGTGTAGTGGTTAAGAGCAGTGGTTTGGAGCAGTGGACTCTAATCTGGAGACCCGGGTTTGATTCCCCACTCTTCCACATGAGTGGCAGAGGCTAATCTGGTGAACTGGGTTGGTTTCCCCACTCCTCCACATGAAGCCAGCTGGATGACCTTGGGCTAGTCACAGCTCTCTTAGAGCTCTCTCAGCCCCACATACCTCACAGTGTGTCTGTTGTGGGGAGGGGAGGTGATTGTAATCCAGTTTGATTCTGCCTTAAGTGATAGAGAAAGTCAGCATATAAAAACCAACTCTTCCTCTTCTTGGTGACCTTGGGCTAGTCACAGTTCCCTTAGAGCTCTCTCAGCCCCACCTACCTCACAGGGTGTCTGTTGTTGGGAGGGGAAGGGAAGGCGATTGTAAGCCTGTTTGATTCTTCATTAAGTGGTAGAGAAAGTTGGCATATAAAAACCAGTTCTTCTTCTTCCCTTCCTCTCACCACAACAGACCCTTTGTGAAGTAGATGGGCTCAGAGAGTTCTGAGAGAACTGTGACTAGCCCAAAGTCACAAAGCAGGCTTCATGTGGAGGAGTGGGGATTAGAAAACCCAGTTCCCCAGATTAGAGTCCACTTCTCCACCCTTTCCAGGCTCTGCCCCAAAATCTCGGAGCTGGTAACAGTAGCCCCCGGCTTTCGTGATCGCTTTTGTTCAATTTATGTTTCATGCATTTCCACCCCCACCCCCCAGATAACATTTAATATATAAATTTAAACCATAGGAAGGAAGAAACGCAGGCCAGTTTTCTGTCAATGAACTGTCTCTGCCCAGAGAGATCGTAATTCAAAATTAGAAAATTATCTCGAGCTGGTGGGAACATTTTTATGTTCCCAAGGTTCCCAAACAACAATCTAAAACAAAAACAAACCCTTTTGAAATAATTTATTTAAACTCTCTTAAAAACTGTTATTGGCTTCCTAGTGAGATTTGAAGTTTTATGCGTTATCTGTTTTTTGGGCATTTGTAAACTGCCTTGATTTTAATTCAAAGAATAAGGGGATAACAATCTATGTAATGAATTAAAGGCACCCTCCGGGTCTCCCCCCCCACCAAGTCCTCACTTTTAATGGTATCTCTCAAGAGTGGGTGGGCATGAAAGAAACTGAAATCTCTTTACAGCAACTTTTCGCTCTCAGGGAGCTCAAAACAGAAAAGGGGGGGAATAGAATTGTTCAGGAGCACATTTTTATAAAGGGAATAGGGATGTATCGGAAAGGTTTCGGAGGATGCTTTAATATAGGGATAAGGGCTATATAGGGTTGTTGACCACCAGGTACTAGCTAAGGTAAAGATAGTACTGGCTCTCAAAATGATGGCAAAACGTATATATTGACAATAACAAAAGTGCAAGTGCAATAGTGTGACAACAGAAACTTATCAAATCTAAAGACGGACTCAATACAGCAAGATAGTCAACAATAATATATACAAACAAATATGCCAACTGTAAAGAAGTCAATTCCGGCTTGGGGTCCAAGTCTGGGAAGTACAAATGCAAAGTCTCTTATTTCATAATCCTAACAGAAGGCAAAAAGAGGGTACTAGCTAGAGATCTCCTGCCGTTACAACTGATATCCAGCCGATAGAGATCAGTTCACCTGGAGGAAATGGCCGCTTTTGCAATTGGACTCTATGGCATTGAAGTCCATCCCCTCCCCAAACCCCGCCTTCCTAAGGCTCCACCCCCAACATTTCCAGGTATTTCCCAACCTGGAGCTGGACTGGAAATCTCCTGGAATCGCACATGATCTCCAGATAGTGGTTGTGGTTGCGCTAAGAAAACTCAGCTGTGCTTATCTGTCCAGCTGTTCCCTTGTGCGAAAGAAGCATTCAGGGGATTTCTGCCTCCCTAGAAGCTGGATGGCATCTGGATTGACAGAGCGGGTCACCGGGAGGTGCACGGCCCTCATCACTGTCTATCGGGTCAATAGTACACAAACTAAGAAGGATTTAGAGCCGAGTTAGGAACAGCTTATTAGACTGTAGTGGGCTTTGCGAACAAATCCTCTGTTAAGAAACGCCGAGATCGGGAGATACGTGACAGTTTTTCGAGGCGGCCACTGCAAGGAGATCCAGGAATGGTGTTCGACATCCGCTTGACATTCAGAGCAGAGATTTGTGGCCTTCCAAGAACCTTTCCCATTTTGATTTGGCAGCTACGAAACCCCTGCGCATCTGCACGGATCCCCAGTGAACTGCCTCTGTTCCTGGGGAGCGTTCAAGGATGCTCGCTCGCTTGACTGAAGGCCCACGGGGCACCTGCCAAATGTTTCCGAGAAGTGGCTGGGTCCTTTGACCAAGTGGGGTTTGTGGCTGAACGCGCATGAATAGGGTTGCCAACCTCCAGATTGTAGCTGGAGATCTCCTGCTATTACAACTGACCTCCAGCAGATAGAGATCAGTTCCTCTGGAGAATATGGCTACTTTGGCAATTGGTCTCTATGGCATTGAAGTCCCTCTCCGCCCCAAACCCCACCCTCCTCAGGCTCCGTCCCCAAAACCTCCCGCTGATGGTGAAGAGGGACCTGGCAACCCTGCACATGAAGCTGCCTTCTACTGAATCAGACCCTTGGTTCATCAAAGTCAGTATTGTCTACTCAGACTGGCAGCGGCTCTCCAGGGTCTCAGGCAGAGGTCTTTCACATCACCTACTTGCCTGGTCCCTTTAACTGGAGATGCCCTGGATTGAACCTGGGACCTTCTGCATGCCAAGCAGAGGCTCTACTACTGAGCCACCGCCTCTACCCAAACACACTTGAAGCTGCCTTCTACTGAATCAGACCCTTGGTCAATCAAAGTCAGTATTGTCTACTCTGACTGGCAACAGCTGTCCAGGGTCTCTGCTTGGCACGCAGAAGGTCCCGGGTTCAATCCCCGGCATCACTAGTTAAAGGGACTAGGCAAGTAGGTGATGTGAAAGACCTCAGCCTGAGACCCTGGAGAGCTGCTGCCGGTCTGAGTAGACAATACTGACTTTGATGGACCAAGGGTCTGATTCGGTATAAGGCAGCTTCATGTGTTCATGTGTGTTCAGATTGTGAATGTGGCTTTCCGTGAGCCATGGAGTGAGTATCGATGTTGCAAAAGACTGAAAACAAAGTTTAATCAGCTTCCCCCCCCCCGCCCACTTCTCTGGGTTATTTTGACCTCTCTTTTCAAGGGAGGGTTTGAAGCATAGAGGTTACCTGCAATTGCATCCGCTATTCTCACATCACAACAGCTTAGGGCTGGAAGGGGGCAGAATCCATTAACATTCCATCAGTGCTCCATCAAATAAAATGTGCGCCTTTGGCATAGTCTGCTTTAAGACACATTTGCACAAGCCAGCCAGCCAGGTGGTCACACCTGGGTTTTTGCTCTGCTGACTGATAAACAGGGAGAGACCCAAGAACTCCTACCTAAAACAAAGACCACCGTTGGTGTAAGCAAAGTGTGGTGTAGGGGTTAAGAGGGTGGTGTAGTGGTTAAGAGCGGTGGTTTGGAGCGGTGGGCTCTAATCTGGAGAACTGGGTTTGATTCCCCACTCCTCCACATGAGCAGCGGAGGCTAATCTGGTGAACTGGGTTGGTTTCCCCACTCCTCCACACAAAGCCAGCTGGGTGGCCTTGGGCTAGTCACAGCTCTCTTAGAGCTCCCTCAGCTCCACCTACCTCACAGGGTGTCTGTTGTGGGGAGGAGAAGTAGGGTTGCCAGGTCCCTCTTTGCAACCGGTGGGAGGTTTTTGAGGGGGAGCCTGAGGAGGGCGAGGTTTGGGGAGGGGAGGGACTTCAATGCCAAAGAGTCCAATTGCCAAAGCGGCCATTTTCTCCAGGTGAACTGATCTCTATCGGCAGAAGATCAGTTGTAACAGAAGGAGATCTCCGGCTAGAACCCAGAGGTTGGCAACCCTACATGGAAGGTGGTTGTAAGCCAGTTTGATTCTTCCTTAAGTGGTAGAGAAAGTCGGCACATAAAAACCAACCCTCCTCCTCCTCCTCCTCCTCCTCCTCCTCCTCCTCCTCCTCCTCCTCCTCCTCCTCCTCCTCCTCTTCTTCTTCTTCTTCTTCTTCTTCTTCTTCTTCTTCTTCTTCTTCCTTCTTTCTTCTTTCTTCTTTCTTCTTCTTCCTTCTTTGCCCCAGATGAGTTCCAGGGACCCAACTTCATTTGCTATTCAGTTGACTTTCAGAGTCAGAGACGCCATCTTCAAATACGGCAAGGAGACCAAATTCCTGGCCCCTTTCTTGGGGGGGTGGGGGGGATGGGAGAGAGGAAAAGATTCGGAAGAATGAAGCGCACACCCCGGCCGCATCCTGGCCTTCTCCCTAATCTCAGCTGCACTGTGTCAGACCGCGGTAACCGCGAGTTAAATGAAATACCCTAGATCAAAGGGGGATTAATCACCAACGGGAATCCTCGCTGAATAAACCTGTCATTCAAGAAAATTATTTCCAGTGAACTTAACAGAGGGTTTTGGGGGGGGGGCATATTTGCATAACAGGGCCCGGCGCGTTTCAGCCGGGTTAAAAGGTTCCGAATCTGTCCGGGGTCTCTGACTCTCGGCCGTCCCTTTCAAGGGACCCTCACAATGGCCGGCGTCTAATCTGATCATGCGGCCCGCCGTCTAGGAGGGGTGCCGGAACGGCCACGTCTCGCCACGTTGGGAGGAGGGATGGATCAATTTCGGTTTCAGTAACTCCTAAATCTGATTTGTTGGAATTTAAGATGTAATCCTTAAAAAAGAGAGAGGGAGAGAAAGCCCTTTAAGCCCATAGGCTGTTTATTAACCCCCTTTCTTTCTTTTTTCTTTTTTTAACTTGACCTTTGTCTTAGAAACACTCGCTCTGTCTCGGCTGTCCTCATATTCTGCTCCCCCCTTGCCCCCCTCCCGAGCCGGTTGTATTCACAAAACCACTGATTTCATGATATCTAGGAAGCCGAAGGGGTGCGTTAGGGTTACCAACCTCCAGGTACTAGCTGGAGATCTCCTGCTATTACAACAGATCTCCAGCCGATAGAGATCAGTTCCCCTGGAGAAAATGGATGCTTTGGAGGATGGACTCTCTGGCATTGTAGCCCACCAAGGTCCCTTCCCTCCCCAGGCTGGATGGACTGTATGGCTTTGTACCCCACCAAGGCTGGATGGACTCTATGGCTTTAGTTTGTACTCCACCAAGGTCCCTTCCCTCCCAAAGCTCCATCCCCAAATCTCTGGGAGTTTCCCAACCTGGGTCCGGCAAACCTACCCCCTTTTCCCTGCTGGTGGCCAGGTGGGACCTGGCAACCCTAGAAACTGTCTGTCTGTCTGTCTGTCTGTCTGTCTGTCTGTCTGTCTGTCTGTCTGTCTATCTATCTATCTATCTATCTATCTATCTATCTATCTATCTATCTATCTATCTATCTATCTATCTGCTTGGAAAAGTTGAGGGCAGCAGGAAAAGAGGAAGACCCAACAAGAGATGGATTGACTCTGTAAAGGAAGCCACAGCTAGGGTTGCCAGGTCCCTCTTCGCCACCAGCGGGAGGTTTTTGGGGCAGAGTCTGAGGAGGGTGGGGTTTGGGGAGGGGAGGGACTTCAGTGCCCTAGAGTCCCATTGCCAAAGTGGCCATTTTCTCCAGGGGAACTGACCTCTGTCGGCTGGAGATCAGTTGTAATAGCAGGAGATCTCCAGCTAGTACCTGGAGGTTGGCAGCCTTATTGTGAGGGCAGAAAGGCAGAATATAAATTTTGTAAATAAATAAATATCTGTAGTCGAGCTGTCCTTATTATTGGTTTGCAGTCTACCTCAGTTGTCAGATCTGGGGCAGTAAATTTTGGGCTTTAAATTTCTCTGGGAAGTAATTTCTCCCTTATTATTGCTGACAGTCTGTTTATTATTCTGTTTTTTTTACCATCCTGAGGGGTACCATTTTCTTTCTTGAGCAACAAACCTATTTTAGGACATCTTTGGAGACCTTCATGTGGAGACCTTCTCTTTTAGCCTGCTATCTCCAGGTCCCTCTTTGCCACCGGCGAGAGGTTTTTGGGGTGGAGCCTGAGGAGGGTGGGGTTTGGGAAGGGGAGTGAATTCAATGCCATAGGGTCCAATCACCAAAGCAGCCATTTTCTCCAGGTGAACTGATCTCTATAGGCTGGAGATCTCCAGCTAGTACCTGTAGGTTGGCAATCCTATCTCCAGATTCAAAGCAGGGCCCAGCCAGAGTAAGGGCCTTTTCTGTGGTAGCTCTAGAACTACCTTCCTTGGCCAATATGACTGACGCCATCTTTGTCAAAAATTGTGGCACCTAGGGTTGCCAACCTCCAGGTGGCGAGCAAAAATGGGCTCTGTGCTGTATGTAAAGTATAACAACCAAAGAACAGCACAAAATAATTTGCAAATACAAATATATTAGTGATAAAGTGCAAAGGTGAATGTACAAAATACAAAATACGAAACAACAACTAACAGCGTGGAGAATACAAATAGGCACAGATGTTGAAAAATAAGTCCAGTCAAGAAAATTAGCAATAGCAGTCCAATAAACAATGTATGGAGCCATTGTGAAGAAGCCAGTATGGCTTGTTGAAACTTTGAACCTATTATGGTGTATTGATGATCGTCTAATATTTTACATGATTAGCTGATGAAGCTCAAAGCGAAACGTGTGTTATGATCCAGACAACAAGTCCTGATGAACTAGAATTGAGACTGCTTTGTTGCTTGTTCCATGTCAAGTCTATAACTTCATTCTGAAAAAAGGAAAGTGACACGTTTATATCATATCCAAGAATACTTACCTTCCATACATAGTATATGGGACTGTTGCTCTCTATACATTGTTTATTGGACTGCTGTTGCTAATTTTCTTGACTGGACTTATTTTTCAACATCTGTGCCTATTTGTATTCTCCACGTTGTTAGTTGTTTGTATTTTGTACATTCACCTTTGCACTTTATCACTAATATATTTGTATTTGCAAATTTTTTTGTGCTGTTCTTTGGTTGTTAAACCTCCAGGTGGCGGCTGGAGATCTCCTGCTATTACAACTGATTTCCAGGTGACAGACATCAGTTCACATGGAGAAAATGGGCGCTTTGGAAAGTGGACTCTAAGGCATTATACCCCACTGAACTCTGCCCCCACCCCAAACCGCGTTCTCCTCAGGCTCCACCCCTAAAATCTTCCGGTATTTCTCAACCTGGAGCTGGCAACCCTAACTTCACCCAACAATTTCTGTTCTGCTGTCTCATGGTTTTCGTACTATTCATGATCCTGTCTTTTTCCGGCCAGTTTACTGAAGGGCTGTCTTCTCCCACGTGTTCCTGGCCGGGAATTAAGACCATAGGGAGAGGTCCTCCTGACTGTCCCATCAACCAAAGAAGCTCACTTGGTTGATACCGGAGAGAGGGCCTTTTCAGTAGCAGCCCCTCGATTATGGAACCACCTTCCCAAAGAGGTTCACCTGGCCCTTTCACTTTCAGTCTTTAGGACACAGTTAAGGACATAAGAAAGGCCCTGCTGGATCAGACCAAGGTCCATCAAGTAAGTCCAGCAGTCTGTTCACACAGTGGCCAACCAGGTGCCTCCAGGAAGCCCCCAAACAAGACGGCTGCAGCAACATTGTCCTGCCTGTGTTCCACAGCACCTAATATCATATCATATCATATCATATCATATCATATCATAGGTATGCATCATGACTAGCATTCATTTTGACTAGTAGCCATGAATAGCCCTCTCCTCCATGAACATGTCCGCTCCCCTCTTAAAGCCTTAACCTGAGAAAAGCCCTGCTGGATCAGACCAAGGCAAGTCCAGCAGTTTGTTCACACAGTGGCCAACCAGGTGCCTCCAGGAAGCCCCCAAACAAGACGGCTGCAGCAACATTGTCCTGCTTGTGTTCCACATCACATCACATCACATCACATCACATCACATCACATCACATCACATCACATCACATCATAGGTATGCATCATGACTAGCATTCATTTTGACTAGTAGCCATGAATAGCCCTCTCTTCCATGAACATGTCCACTCCCCTCTTAAACCAGTTGAAGATGGTTTTAATTACGACCATATTTTATTAAATTACTGGTAGTCCTAAACTGTGATTTTAAATTTATGTATTTTATTTAACGTATTTTAGCTATATTATAAGCCTCCTTGAGCACCATGAGGAAGAAAGGCAGCTAACAAATGTTTTCAATCAACAAAAATAAAGGAATAGAAATAAAAATTTGTACCCCCACCTTCTTCTATTAAAGTGGCTGACAATATTTCAAAATACATAATGCAATACAAAACATCGGCCTTTAAACAACAGAATCCGATAAAATACCCAATAAACTAGCAACCATAACATTAAAAAAATGATTCCTTAATTGGCAATGAAACCATAAGTGCATTTTTCCAAATCACATTGTAAAATGGGCATCAAATCGGCAGCAATCACAATTTGATTTTTTTTTTAGAAAGAGCCAGAATAAAATCGTATAGCGATAAAAGGAATACGGTTAATACTAAAAAAGGTAATGAGAGATAATAGCCTAAATAAATAAATAAATCACTTGAAAGATTGTACTCTTATCTTGTGAATGTGGCTCATTTTATAAGTTCTTATAGCTGATTTTTCCCCCCTATTCAAATGCTCTTTCCTTGCCTCCCCATCCATTTAGGGTCCCCCACCCCAACGTCCCATATTTGAGTTTGGTTAAGCTTGTGTTTCTATTGTTCTATTAATATAGTTAATATTCTATTAATATAGCTATTAATATAGTGTATAGTGTTTGCAGAGCTTTGTGTAGAAAGGCAGGATATCAGTTCTTGACACCAATGAACGGGTAAACAGGCAAGCAAATGGCCTGACAGGGAAAAGTATAGTTATTCTTTTTGTGCGCCCTCCCCCCCAAATTAGCCAGGCTTGCCTTTTTGGAAGATGAATACCCCCATCCTAAAATCCCCAAACTGCTTTGAATATTTCTCCCCCGGCCCCTGCTTGAGACGGAAAATAAGTACGGGGATTTGGCAGAAGACATTTTAAAAGGAGAAAGAGAAGCAGATATTAGAGAGTTTACTCCAATGCAATCCCCCCCACAGGTATGCCATCAAAAAACAAAAGAAAATGGAATGTCTTACATTCATATACAAGTTATATTTATGCCCAATTTAAAAAACAGTGGATATCATTTTTGCGGGGGCGGGGGGGGGCATCTTATATTTAGGGCTGCCTTCCTTTCAAGTAAACACAGTATATATGGGTTTTTTTTTAATGGTATACTCTGCCACTCATGGACTCAAATGCTTTTGAGGCAGTTTCCAGGTTAAATTTAAAGGCATAGGTGAACTTACATAATGCAGTTCTCGAATCCCAACAGGTCACCGAGATCAAGCATATCCTATTGTCTTTAAGAGGTAAATTGCAGGTAAGCACAGGACAATCTCGATTCAGATTGAGGCCAAGCAGGGAGGAGAGCCAGAGGTTTAATTCTGCATCCCTTGCACGGTTCTGCAAATTAAAATCAGCCACTTCGAACCGTTATCATTTCCAAAGGGGTGCGGGGAGACAGGTTTTTAAAGGACCTATCCTTTTTTCTTTAGGATCTAATAATAAGTTAGGCCCTACGATTTTGAGTACTTAAACCGAGAGGGGGGTCAAAGGGTTAAATCCCACCTTCTCACAGAGCCCTGAACTAAATGCCCACACCTGTAATTTACTTTTTAGAGCTGAACCAAGATCTGTTGACGGTTTTGACTCTGAAAGCCTTATATGATAAGCTATGGAAAAATAACCAGTAGTATTGGTAGATGGCATTTAAAGAAAAAAAAAAAACACATAGAAACTGATGAGGTTAAAGGGGACAGTCATAGGATACATGGCAGGGTTGCATGACCATCCGGCGTAGGGTTGCCAGTCTCCAGGTTCTAGCTGGAAATCTCCTGCTATTACAACTGATCTCCAGCGGAGAGACATCAGTTCACCTGGAGAAAATGGCCACTTTGGCAATTGAACTCTATGGCATTGAAGTCCCTCCCATCCCTAAACCCCACCCTCCTCAGGCGCCGCTTGGAGGGGGCATGACGTCCTGTGAGCCACTATGTCCGAAGAACGGTACACGCCTTCTATCTGGGAGGGTCGTCCTCTTCCACCGAGCGCGCAGCTTGGGGAGGGACGCGCATGGAGCGGTGAGGGAGGTAGCGGGGACACCTGTCTAGCCAGCCAGATCAGCTGAATCAACCCTGGCGATCAATGGGGTGACAGAAGTTGCAGCCAGGTTGCCCTCACATCCAGAGCCACTGTGTCATTTCCGGGGGAAACATGGAAGTGATATAGGTTTCCTCCAGAAGTGATGTATTGGCACAGATGCTACAACTAGGATTCAATAACTTCTCCCACCACCACTCCAAGTGGTGGTGGTGGGGTTGCCAGGTTGGGAAATACCTGGATATTTTGGGGGCGGAGCCTGAGGAGGGTGGGGTCTGGGGAGGGGAGAGACTTCGATGCCTTCAAGTCCAATGGGCAAAGCGGCCATTTTCTCATGGGGAGCTGATCTCTATTGGCTGGAGATCAGTTGTAATAGAAGGAGGTCTCCAGCTGGTACCTGGAGGTTGGCAACCTTAGGTGGTGGGCAACGGGACTATGATGTGGGGGAATCTCCCATGCCGACCAGGAGAATAGCCAGTGCAGCTAAGCAGAAATCACATAGGAACCTGAAGAGGTAACCGCATTAACCTATTATGGCTTCAGAGAAAAGATTACACTACTGGCTGATGAAGCCCGCAGTGAAACGTTTTGGATAGTATCTAGAATGCACGTTCCCCCTGTGGATTTCTGTCTGCACACCACCAGTGAAATTTTTGTGTGCACGGTAGAAATTTGCCTGCTGACGTCACCGCCTTCTTGCATAGGACTGTTCCTAAGGACAGCTTCGGCTTCCTCCGGACTCTGCCGTTCCACGTTCATTAGGGTGTCAGACAGTTTATTGTTATTTAGTAGGGTGTTCTGGGCCTTCTAATAATTTTTACATTCCCAATATTGATTGTGGGTGGTTGTATTAATTAATTAATGTAGCATTGAGATTACAAATAATATGTGTTATTAGAGCCTTGAGCCGTTCATTTGATGCGTTGGGTACCTGGAGGCTGGCAACAGGGTGGGGTGAGAGAATCTCCCATGCCTACCAGGGGAGTGTAGCTAAAGGTTAGTATCGCCTTCTCAGGAACTTGACAATGCACAAAATCCATTTTGCACAAATTCCGAATTTATCGGTGTCACGCCATTGAGAATTCAGCTGGGGAGGACGCTTAAAAAGAAAACCCGAAAGCCTGGGTGGATTTTAAGGTTAATAGAATTTAGCAGGATAATTAACACGGTTCTCCCTACAAATCTGTGAATCCGGTAGTATCAAATACCTTGAAATGCTGACCAAATAATTCAGATTCTGCAAACAGAAGTCCACATCTCTGCAAACAATTTGACAGCGTTAAAATCAGTGACCGCTACCCCCCCCAACCCCCCCCCAAGCAAATTAAATTGTGGCTAAGTAGAATTTCCATCATATATTAAATGAAATCCTAACTGTTCAGGCCCAAGAGGGCATGAATAATATATTCATTTCAAAAATTGGCATTCTTTTGTTAATACATGGATTAAATGTAGAGTAGATGGAGGAAGCAGTACAAAAGGTGCAGACGGAACTAGTGTGTGTAGCATTTAATGTGTGCAACTAGGTAACCCATGTGTCTAGGGTTGCCAACCTCCAGGTACTAGCTGGAGATCTCCCGCTAATACAACTGATCTCCAGCCAATAGAGTTCAGTTCACCTGGTGAAATTGGCTGCTTTGGCCATTGGACTCTATGGCATTGAAGCCCCTCCCCTCACCAAACCCCACCCTCCTCAGGCTTTGGGGAGGGACTTCAATGCCATAGAGTTCAATTGCCAAAGTGGCCATTTTCACCAGGTGAACTGAACTCTATCGGCTGGAGATCAGTTGTATTGAGTCACAACCAATCTACAGTGACCTAGGGTTTTCAAGGAAGAAGAAGAATTGGTTCTTATATGCCGACTTTCTCTACCACTTAAGGGAGAATCAAACCGGCTTACAATCACCTTCCCCTCCCCCCAACAGACACCCTGTGAGGTAGGTGGGGCTGAGAGAGCTGTGACTAGCCCAAGGTCACCCAGCTGGCTTCGTGTGTAGGAGTTGGGAAACAAATCCAGTTCAACAGATTAGCCTCCACCGCTCTTGTGGAGGAGTGGGGAATCAAACCCGGTTCTCCAGATCAGACTCAGATCAGGAAAGAGACGAACAGGAGTGGTTTGTCATTGCCTGCCTCTGCGGAGCAACCCTGGACTTTCTTGGTGGGCTCCTGGCCAAATACTAAGCAGGGCTGAATCTGCTTAGCTTCCAAGATCACTGTCTTGGACAATTACAATCACCTCCCCCCCCCCCCACAACAGGCACCTTGTGAGGTAGGTGGGGCTGAGAGAGTTCCGAGAGAACTGTGACTGGCCCAAGGTCACCCGGCAGGCTTCATGTGGAGGAGTGGGGAATCGAAACCGGTTCTCCAGATTAGAATCTGCCGCTCATGCGGAGGAGTGGGGAATCAAACTCGGCTCTGCAGATTAGAATCCGCCACTCTTAACCACTACACTGCGCTGTCTCAATCTGGGACAATGTACATAGCACCTTTCAAATTCGCAGGGTGCTTGCACCTACCTGCCTTATGTCACAAAACAATACCTTCACAGGTGATGGCTCAGGTTCAAATCCAAATGAAACGCCACGTTTGACATTTGCAATTAAGAGAGCCACCAGACGGATTAGCTAATTAACAAATGTTTTCAGTCCCTGGAGCCACAGGGCTGCTACCGCTTCTCACATATGTACGTAGCTCTGCTGTTGTCCTGTGCTTTGATCTTATGCCAGACATCATGTTCTAGTCTTGCATAGATTAATTTTCTCCACCTCCATGACACAAACCTTTCCACTGCAGCACAGAGGAAGTTGTAGCTCTGTGGTACAATATATATATATATATATATATATATATATATATATATATATATATATATATATATATACACACACACACACACACACACACACACACACACACACACACACACACACACACACCCAGAGGTTAGGGTTGCCAACCTCCAGTTACTAGCTGGAGATCTCCTGCTATTACAACTGATCTCTAGCCGATATACATCAGTTCCCCTGGAGAAAATGGCCGCTTTGGCAATTGGACTCTATGGCATTGAGGTCCTTCCCCTCCCCAAACCCCGCCCTCCTCAGGCTCTGCCCCAACAACCTTACGCCGGTTGCGAGGAGGGACCTGGCAACCCTAAACTCCGGGTTGGGAAATACCTGGAGATTTTGGGGGCGGAGCTTGAGGAGGTTGGGGTTTGGAGAGGGGAGGGACTTCAACGCCATAGAGTCCAATTGCCAAAGTGGCCATTTTCTCCAGGGGAACTGATCTTTGCCACCAGGAGGTCAGTTGTAATAGGGGGGAAGATATCCAGCCATCACCTGGAGGTTCGTAGCTACTATGGCCAAAATTATTTACTGGTAATAAATACAATTTACTCTGTAAGCTCCTTGAGTTTTGCAATGTGTATTCACTTCATGCAACATGCCATCCAAACTTGGTCAATTTCACTATACACTTGTAAAGTACCTTGGCCATAGTAGCTATGTATCTTCATACTAGTATAGATAGTAGCTCGAGATATTTTTGTGTTTATCACCTGGAGGTTGGCAACCATAAGCACAGAGTATTGGTTAAGAGCAGTGAACTCTAATCTGGAGCACTACTAATCTGATCATAAAGCCTGCTGAGGCCTCCAGAACTGCACACAATACTCCAGGTGTGGCCTGACCAATGCAGTGTACAGCGGGACTTCTTTTCTTCATTCTGCCTTAGTCCGGCCAAATGTAGCAGCTGACTGAGTGCGATTTTGTTTGTGAAAGTGATGATGTCTCTGGTCCGGTGAGAAATTAGTTGAACATGGAGGGACTATATGCTGACTAGACTATATAGGTGTGAGTGTGTTAAATGCCGTCAAGTCGCTTCCGACTCATGCCGACCCTATAGATCAGGGGTGGGGAACCTTTTTTCTGCCAAGGGCCATTTGGATATTTATAACATCATTCGCGGGCCATACAAAATTATCAACTTAAAAATTAGCCTGCTATATTTGGTCAAACATTTAGCCAAGGGGCACGACCGGAGATGGCTCCGAGTGTCTGCCACATAGAGCAACTCACTTTTGAGCTCTGCTGTCCCCAGCTGGGCCCAAGAAATTCAGGCAGGGAAGCATCCTTCTGAGCTAGAGATCTGCCAGGACCCATGAAGGGCCAGACCAAATGATTACGTGGGCCTTATACGGCCCCCGGGCCTGACGTTCCCCACCCCTGCTATAGATCAATGTCCTCCAAAATGTCCTCCCATTAACAGCCTTGGTCAGGTCTTGCAAACTGAGGGCCGTGGCTTCCTTTATAGAGCCAATCCATCTCTTGTTGGCTTTTCCTCTTTTCCTGCTGCCTTCAACTTTTCCTAGCCTTATTGTCTTTTCCAGTGACTACAGGTATAGGTGAGTTAATTCATTCACTTTGGTAAGTTGCTGTAAGGCAGGGGTGTCCAACTCAATTGTTATGAGGGCTGGATAGGACAAAAATGTCACTTGGTCGGGGTGGGCCATGCCTCGCCAGCCCAGATCGAGAGTGGGGGGTGGGGGGCTGGCTCAGCTGGCTCACGCGCCGGATAAGAGCTCTCAAGGGTCCAGATCTGGCCCTCGGGCCATATGTTTGACATCCCTGCTCTAAGGTGTTCAGCGCAGACCATAACTGCCCCTCAAATACGCAAGAGCAGGAAACAAGTTTGGAAACTGAAATAAATGATTTTCTCACTTTGTGCACAACCCCCTGGTCCCCAGTTTTATCGACTCCCAAGGATTATTTCCCTAATTCAGCAATATAGCCACTTTCATGCCACAGTTAGGCTCCCCATATCATGTATTTTCTGAATTTTCAGGAACAGTTGCCTGAATTTTTCTTAATCTTTCCGCAGAAACTCTTTCCCCGGGCTTTTTAAGTAGGGCCCATCATTTTAAAGAGGTCATCGCCAGATCTGAAAAATAACGAATAATTGGTATTTTGCAGAACCGCAGCTGTTTGGGTTCTGGCATCCAAAATTATGCTAAACTCATGCTGCAGATGATCCGTTCCTTAATTGGGAAAGAGGTGAATTCCTATTGCCGGCTTTTATCGCTGGGTTCCTGACAAGCCTTCGCCGCTGGGGCCGCGCTTCACAGACGTCCCCCTTCCTTCATCTTCTGGATATCCGGAGCACGCTCGGCTCTGTGGCAGGTGTCCGATTTCCTAATCGCAATTTTTTGACACTAAATGGCATTTACCCACTTCTGCCTCTCGAAGACGTCTGACGTTCTTCAGACTCCCCAACGGCCGTAGTTCGTATTCGCTGCCAACGCAAAACGTCTTTCAAGTGTGTGTGTGTCTCCATGTCTCTCTCTCTCTCTGTATGTATATATATATATATATATATATATATATATATATATATATATATATATATATATATATATATATATAAAAACATTAAAAATAGGCAAAGAATGACTATCAAAGAAAACGAGTAGAATCCATATTGAGATAATTTTTTAGAAAATGATTGAAGTTTTAACCCAAGAAAGGACTCTTAGAGTTTCTTATAGCTTAGAATAAGAACATGCCAATCACGATTAAGCTTCTGGAATTGGAATCCCTTTGAAATGCAGCTGTTTCTTCTTTAATTGTGGCAGCGGACTTGGAAAGAAAAGAAAGGTCCGGCCTTCGAGATGAGTCAGGAATACAAAATAGCTGTGGATTAGTTGGGGAGTTGAAAGGTCGGTAATTACACTAAGGAGTTCCCAGACACAGAGAAAACATGAAACAGGTCACCTACCAAACGGGAAAGAGACTTCTGTCTCCACCCCACCCACCCCCCTTTCCCCGTTTTTGTTTCGTGAAAGACATTATCTCCGAGAGATGGGTTCCCTGACAGAATCAAAAGCATTGTCGGGGTGTCCAGCTGATCTCCAGGGGAAGAAAATGGCTAGCTTTTGAGTTTGCCCCCCGACGTGAGGAAGGGGCTGTGTTAGAAAGTGGTGGGGTTTCTCCAGCACAATTTGTTGGTAGAAGGAGGAGGAGAAAAAGAAGAAGAAGAGGAGGAGTAGGAGGAGTAGGAAGAGTTGGTTTTTATATGCCGACTTTCTCTACCACTTAAGGAAGAATCAAACTGGCTGCAGTCACCTTCCCCTCCCCACAACAGCCATCCTGTGAGGTAGATGGGGCTGAGAGAGCTCTAAGAGAACTGTGACTAGCCCAAGGTCACCCAGCTGGCTGCATGTAGAGGAGCGGGGAGACCAACCCAGTTCACCAGATTAGCCTCCGCCGCTCACGTGGAGGAGTGGGGAATCAAACCCGGTTCTCCAGATCAGAGTTCACCGCTCCAAACCACCGCTCTTAACCACTACACCACGCTGGCTCTCTGCACTTGGCTTGGTGTCAACTGATGGGCCATCCTTGCTTTCCGCTTATGTATCCTGGTTTTCTTAGCCTGGGAACAGGTGGGTTGTTCGTACCCCGCTTTTGATGCTGGGCCCAGGTAAGAACATAAGAAAAGCCCTGCTGGATCAGACCAAGGCCCATCGAGTCCAGCGGTCTGTTCACACAGTGGCCAACCAGGGGCCTCTAGGAAGCCCACAAGCAAGACGACTGCAGCAGCATCCATTTTGACTAGTAGCCATGGATACCCCTCTCCTCCATGAACATGTCCACTCCCCTCTTAAAGCCTTAACATAAGAAGCATAAGAAAGGCCCTGCTGGATCAGACCGAGGCCCATCAAGTCCAGCAGTCTGTTCATACAGTGGCCAACCAGGTGCCTCCAGGAAGCCCATAGAGTCCAATTGCCAAAGCGGCCATTTTCTCCAGGGGAACTGATCTCTATCGGCTGGAGATCAGTTGTAATAGCAGGAGATCTCCAGCTAGCCCCCGGAGGTTGGCAATGGCAACCCTACTGATCCAGCATGGCTTTTCTTATGTTCTTACCTGGGCTCTTCTGCATGCCAAGCAGGCGCTCCAGTTCTGAGCACGGCCCTTTCTCCAGGCTGAGCAGTGTGTTCGTTTTCACATCTAGCATTGATGTCTGCATCTGTTGTATCTCCGAGATGGTATCGTGGCGGCAACAGGGGATTTTAATTTCGGCGCTCCCTGGCTGTCTTTTAGAAGCCAGCCTGAGCGGTTTCAGCCCACCGGTACAGGCTCCGGCTGATCAATCTCCCCTTTGGAACGTTTAGCTGGCCCTTCGATTACATCTCCACCTAGCCGCATTTGCAAATTAAGACTTTAAAACTTCTCCCCATTCACAGTCTCTGATCTTATTTATCACACTGCATCCAGTTAAACAAAAGTCAGGCTGCGGCGCCTGCTTATTAAAGAGGCTGTTTGTCTCTCTTTTTGTGTGACTCTCCAGGTTCTCACGGATCCCCCCCCTTCACCATGCTTTCATTGTTGGCTTATTTTCTAATAATTTGCTGGAACTGTATTCCTTCTGTTCCTGACATTCTTCTGTTCCTTAAAAAAGGAAAACCAGTAGCTTTAGTGGGGACTTTCTGTGACTTCCTGACTTCATAAGACAGGGGGTCCCCAACATGGTCCCCAAACTAGTAGATTTAGTGGGGACTTTCTGTGACTTCCTGACTTCATAAGACAGGGGGTCCCCAACATGGTCCCCAAACTAGTAGATTTAGTGGGGACTTTCTGTGACTTCCTGACTTCATAAGACAGGGGGTCCCCAACATGGTCCCCAAACTAGTAGATTTAGTGGGGACTTTCTGTGACTTCCTGACTTCATAAGACAGGGGGTCCCCAACATGGTGCCCCCTGGGTGCCATAGTAACCAAAGACACCTTTCCTGATACCAGCCAGCATGGTGTAGAAGTTAAGAGCAGCAGACTCTATCTGGAGAACCGGGTTCGATTCCACCGATCCTCCACATGAAGCCTGCTGGGTGACCTTGGGCTAGTCACAGTTCTCTCTGAACTCTCTCATCCCCACTTTCCTCACAAGGTGCCTGTTGTGGGGTGTGCGCATGGAAGGGAAACCACTGAGACGCCTTGAAAAAAGGTATACCCTGTGCAAGCACTGGGGCGTGAGTCACATCACAATGTTGTCTTGGCAGACTATCGCATGGTCACTTTATCCTCCTTTAATCCCTGTTTCAGCCAGGATTCAGCCAGGATCGAACGCATGCGTTTCACCTAATGTGCATTCGATCCTGGCTAAAACAGGGATTAAAGGAGGATAAAGTGACCGTGCGTTTTCCCCCAAAGTTTACGGGGTGGTTTGCCATTGCCTTGCCCAATCGCCTACACTTTACCCCCAGCAAGCTGGGTACTTTTTTTGCCAACCTCAGAAGGATGATGAAGAAGAGGAAGAGTTGGTTTTATATGCCAACTTCCTCTACCAATTAAGGAAGTATCAAACCGGCTTACAATCACCTTCCTTTCCCCTCCCCACAACAGAGACCCTGTGATGTAGGTGGGACTGAGAGGGCTCTAAGAGAGCTGTGACTTGCCCAAGGTCACCCAGCTGGCTTCCTGAGTAGGAGCGGGGAAACCAACCCAGTTCACCAGATTTAGTCTCCTGCTCATGTGGAGGAATGGGGAATCGAACCCAGATCAGAGTCCACCGCTCCAAACCACCGCTCTTAACCACTACACCACGCTGGCTCTGTGCCGATCGATTTAATGGTATTTACTGGCTCACTGTGAAACTGTCAGTTTTAGTGATTTTTAAGTTGTTGTGTTTTATTGAAGTTTTATGTATAATGCTGACTTGCTCAGTGACTGTTAGTTGCTCTGAGGCCGGTTACAGCCGGGAAGAGAGCAAGTTATAAATCTAATAAAATAAAAATAAATAAATAAATATTAACGATAATTTCTTTCCAGTGTTTCGACTCAACACCTCTTTAACATCTTCTCTCCTCGCTTTACAGCCTTGAGCTTCTCTCTTTCCAAAGCCTTCCCCTTCAACAGCGGTTTTAAGACAATTCTTCCTTCCTCCTCTTCTTCCACACCTCTTTATATCGTAAGCCCTGTTGACGTCAGGGCCCTGTTGACTTCTGATCTCGTACAGCTCGCTTTATTTTCCGCCTTTCGACCAAGTGTTCTCCCAGACGGCTTACAAGAGATTAAAACCGTACAAAGGAATGCGGCTCCAGATGGGATGCGGTTCCTGGGGGCGGAGCGGCTGGGGAGATGCTGGGGGACCGAATGGCGAAGACTTCCCCTGACTCTCTGCAATTTTATAAAGTGACAGCAATGAGAACTTAAGAAAGGCCCTGCTGGATCAGACCGAGGCCCATCAAGTCCAGCAGTCTGTTCACACAGTGGCCAACCAGGAGCCTCTAGGAAGCCCACAAACAAGACGACCGCAGCAGCATTATCTTGCCTGTATTCCCCATCCCCCCTAATATAATAGGTATGCTCCTCTGAGACTGCAGAGTAGGCATGCATCATGGTAAGATAAAGTTCCCCTGTGCAAGCACTGGGTCATTCCTGACCCAGTTTACTAGGCTGATCCCGATGTTTACTAGGCAGACTTTGTTTACGGGGTGGTTTGCCAGTGCCTTCCCCAGTCATCTCCCCTTTACCCCCAGCTAGCTGGGTACTCATTTCACCGACCTCGGAAGGATGGAAGGCTGAGTCGACCTTGAGCTGGCTACCCGAAACCGACTTCCGTCGGGATGGAACTCAGGTCGTGGGCAGAGCTTGGACTGCAGGACTGCAGCTTCCCACTCTGTGCCACGGGGCTCCATGACTAGTATCCATTTTGACTAGTAGCCATGGAGAGCCCTCTCCTCCACGAACATGTCCAATCCCCTCTTAAAGCTTTCCAAGTTGGCAGCCATCACTACATCCTGGGGCAGGGAGTTCCAGAATTTAACTATATTCCTCTCCTTGTCCCCACAAAGACCTGAAGGCAGAAAGAAAAGGTCACATCCTCAAAAGGGCTTTTTCTGCCATCAAGTCACAGCAAGAGACAGAGGTGGTTTGTCACTGCCTGCCTCTGGGAGGCAACTCTGGTATTCCTTGGTGTTCTCTCATCTCAGTACTAACCAGGGCTGACTCTGCTCAGCTTCTGAGATCTGACAAGCTCGGCTAGCCTGGGCTTGCCAGGTCGGTGCCAAAAAAGACTAGTTTCCTTTAATAAAATGGTCTAGTGGGATATCCAATGCAAGTGGCAAAAGTATACAGGTGGTGGCGGTAGAAAGTGCTGTCAAACCACAGTTAACTTATGGCGAGGTGGTTTGCCGTTGCCTGCCTCCGCACAGCGCGGAGAGAACTGTGACTGGCCCAAGGTCACCCAGCAGGCTTCATGTGGAGGAGTGGGGAATCGAACCCAGTTCTCCAGATTAAGAGTCTGCTGAGATGGATTAACTGCATAAAGGAAGCCACGGCCCTCAGTCTGCAAGATCTAAGCAAGGCTGTTAATGATAGAACGTTCTGGAGGACATTGATTCATAGGGTCGCCATGAATCGGAAGCGAATTGATGGCACTTAACACACACACACATGAATGAATGACCTCCAAAATGTCCTGTTAACAGCCTTGCTCAGTTCTTGCAAATTGAGGGCCGTGGCTTCCTATATAGACCAATCAATCTCATGTTGGGTCTCCCTCTTTTCCTGCCGCCTTCAACTTTTCCTAGCGTGATGGTCTTTTCCAGTGACTCTTGTCAATCTCATAAAGTGACCAAAGTACGATAGCCTCCGTTTGGTCATTTTAGCTTCCAGGGAGAGTTCAGGCTTGATTTGGTGAAGAAGCTGGAAGTGCAAACAGAGCCTAATTATTATTCGGAAAGCCCATCTTGTTGATCTACTTCGAGCCGTGGGTCTCTGGAGATTCTTGGATTATTAAACTTACCTGGCCCACTTGGCACTTTGCACCTAAGGAGGAAGACATGCCACTTGGTTCTTTAAAGATACGGACTTTTTGATTTACCTGTTGAACCTTGTCGACTTACCTGTTGAACTCTCAGGTTTGCCTTTACCTCTGTTGGAAGGTTGGGTTCTGTTCAATTGCTTATAAAATATTGTATGAATACTTTAGTTTCTATACATTACTGTCATGTTTGATAGAAAATCGTAGTGAACATAGTACATAATATTAACAATAGCCTAGTGTTGTATTTTTCAGTTATAGTTACAGTTTGAACAACACTGATTTTTCTTGTTTTGGTCTATCTCCATGGAAGGCAACACGATTAGCCGTACAGAATGGGAATCCATCAGCCTTGTAAAGAAACTTGCACAGGTACAGAGAGACATCACCTTTCTCACCAAATACAGAAGACTGAACATCATATCTAAGGGACTATTTATGCCATCGCATGCCAGCAATTCCCTTCCACCTTCTACATTGGACAAACAGGCCAGTCCCTGCAACAAAGCTAATTCACTCTTCTCTACTTAAGGACAGATGGAATCACATTCTAGCTGTAGCTGAAGAAGGGAGCTGCTACTGCTAAGTTGGTTTCAGGTAGCCGGCTCAAGGTTGACTCAGCCTTCCACCCTTCTGAGGTCGGTAAAACAAGTACCCAGCTTGCTGGGGATAAAGTGTAGATTACTGGGGAAGGCAATGGCAAACCACCCCATAACCATAGTCTGCCTAGTAAATGTCGAGATGTGATGTCACCCCATGGGTCAGGAATGACCCAGTGCTTGCACAGGGGACCTTTATCTTTTTATTGAAAGACTAACATGACTACCTATCGTGATCTTTAATGAAGGGTATGACCAGAGAGAGGAAGGGCTTAACATTTAACAGTGAAATCCCTAAGAATTCTTTCCTGGGAGTCAGCCCCATTGAATAGAAATATAGTAGGGTTCTAGTAGACCGGCTTAAGGATTGCTAAGTGTTCCAACGGGACCAAAAAGCCAAGCCTAACGGTAGCTTCAAGACATTTTCTTAATACTTCCAGTGCTATCCAAATCTTTTTATAAACTTCTACTTTCTGGTTCCCTGGCTCTCAAGAAAAGCAGGAGGGTTATTTGCACAGGGTTGATAATATGGTGCTGGTAAAGGCAGCCATGAAATATAATTGACTATTGGTCATTCTGGCCACCTGGGAACTGGATCACTGTAGGTTAGGGTTGCCAGCTCCGGGTTGGGAAATACCTGGAGATTTTAGGGGTGGAGCCTGAGGAGGGTGGGGTTTGGAGAGGGGAGCGAGTCCAATGACCAAAGCGGCCATTTTCTCCAGGGGAACTGATCTCTGTTGCCTGGAGATCCGTTATAATAGCGGGAGATCTCCAGCCACCACCGGGAGGTTGGCAACCCTACAGTAGGTCGATTTCGTACATCACAACAGAAGAAACTGGGGCAGGACGAACCACTCAGAACAATCAAGAGATAATATTTTATTGAAATTCAAGTAATTTGTTCCCCCCCCCAAAGTCTTAAATAACAAATAACACAGGTTAAAATATTTCAGCAAATTTGTTTTTCTTTTCTGGTACAAAATGAAGGAAAAAATTAGAACAGCAAAGTTCTATACACGACAGGCGCTGGGGCTTTGGAATTCCAGATGTAGTAATCAGAAGAAAGCACTTCTCGGGCTAAAATGGAAAGAGGCGCAGACCAAAAAAAAATTAATGGCTGGGTAATATCTTACAATAAACCTTGCTTTTGACAACTTAATAGAGAACAAACTTACAGGCACTTCTACACACACTGAATAATGCACTATCAATGTACACATGGGAACTGTGCATGTGCAGTTCCCATGTGGGACTGCAAGGAGGCCACGAAGATGAAAACAGTGTTGCTTACCTGTAACTGTTGTTCATCGAGTGGTCCTCCTTGCAGTCCCACATGGGAACTGCACATGAGCAGTGCTGCGCACGCGCAGTTCCCATGTGGGGATTGCATGGAGGCCACGAATATGAACAATGTTCTCCTAAACTCCAAGCAGATTTCCAGAATTTCCAGGGGATGCTGCTTTTGTTTCTATTAAAAGGGCTAGAAACCTGGCACTTCCGACAAAACAGAAATCTTTCCATTTTCTCCATAAAAAAAACCCAACTCTTCTTCTTCTAATCTGGGGCACAGCTAGGATTGCCAAGGTGTCTGTTGTGGGGAAGGGAAGGGAGGGCGATTGTAAGCCACTTTGAGACTCCTTAGAGGTAAAGAAAAGCGGGGCATAAAAACCAACTCTTCTTCATTTATTCGTTAGTTAATTAATTTGTTCATTATATTTTTATCCCGCCCTTCCCGACTAAAGCCGGGCTCAGGGTGGCTGACAACATAGAACTACAATTAAAATCATAACTAGCATATAAATAATTTAAAACATACTGCAGACCCACACGGCCACCTTGGAAACTATTGTTCTTGATGAGATCACGAACATCTTTTATTAGAAATGTAATCGCTCTAAAGGCTATAAATCCACGGCAAGAATGACTATTACTACTGGGGCTTCCCAGGCACGTTCTGCTGTCTCGCGAGGGGTGACGCACAACTGACCTGCACTGATCTTTGGTTTGCCTGCAGCAAAGACTTGAATGGAATGCTGGTCTGTGTAGCAGCCGGTCAGCGTGAAATCCAGGATCCTGAAATAAAGCTAAAGACAACCAAGCAGAAAACAGGGAGACGGATTAAAGGAGTTTCATTTCTGCTGCCGGGGGGGGGAGGGACCGCGTACGATTCGGGCGTGCAGAAGGGTGGCTGCTCCAGCAGCAATGATGGAAGAAGAAGAGTTGGTTTTTATATGCCGACTTTCTCTACCACTTAAGGGAGACTCAAACCGGCTTACAATCACCTTCCCTTCCCCTCCCCACAGCAGACACCCTGTGAGGTAGAGAGCGCTCTAAGAAAACTGTGACTGGCCCAAGGTCACCCATCTGGCTTCATGTATAGGAGTGGGGAAACAAATCCAGTTCACCAGATTAGCCTCCACCGCTCATGTGGAGGAGTGGGAAATCGAACCCGGTTCTCCAGATCAGAGTCCACCGCTCCAAACCATCGCTCTTAACCACTATACTACGCTGGCCAAGGAAGAGGAAAAGTTAACATTTGCGAATAACTCCATGTTGGCCTTTGGCCTCCAAGATCCCACTGTTTCCACGTTGATTATGGACAGGGAGAAGAAGCATGCACACCTGGTAAACCACCTAGCTGAATTCAGCCCATCATCTCTGCATGGTAGACCACTGGGAGATATTTTCTGTGCTATTTTCTTTCACTGGGACTGCAAAAATTGGAGGGGGTCAAGCGAAGGGTTGCCAAGCTCAGCGGGAGGCTTGGGGGCCATGGGGGCGTGCGATGTCGGCTGCGTTGCTATGTCACTTATGGGGAAAACCTGGAACTGACGTAAGGTAGCTCTAGAAATCAATGGAAACTCTGTAGTAAAACCATAGAGTTTCCTGCAATTCCTAGAGCTACTCTACACCATTTATGGTTTTCTAGGGATGCCAGCAGGAGGCCTCCTGGCAGCTTTAGCCAAGCATATAGAAGACCGGAATACATGACTTACAGCAAGGGTATCAAACCCAATTGTTATGAGGGCTGGATATTACATAAATGTCACTTGGTTGGGCCGGGCCATGCCTTGTCAGCCCAGATCAAGTGTGGAGGGGGGTGGCTGCCTCGACCAGATTAAGGGGCCGGATCCAGCCCTCGGGCCTTATGTTTGACACCCCTGACTTACAGACACCTTAGAGTAGGGGTGTCAAACATTAGGCCCGCGGGCTGGATCTGGCCCCTTGAGAGCTCTTATCTGGCCTGCGAGCCAGTTGAGGAAGCCACCCCCCGCACTCTCAATCTGGGCTGGTGAGGCATGGCCCGGCCTGACCAAGAAGAAGGGTTGGTTTTTATATGCCGACTTTCTCTACCACTTAAGGAAGAATCAAACTGGCTTACAATCACCTTCCCTTCCCCTCCCCACAACAGACACCCTGTGAGGTAGGTGGGGCTGAGAGAGCTCTAAGGGAACTGTGACTAGCCCAAGGTCACCCAGCTGGCTTCATGTGGAGGAGTGGGGAAACCAACCCCGTTCTCCAGATTAGCATCCACAGCTCGTGTGGAGGGATGGGGAATCAAACCTGGTTATCCAGATTAGAGTACACCGCTCCTAACCACTGCTCTTAACCACTACACCATGCTGGCTCTCTGACATTTATGTCATATCCGGCCTCATAACAACTGAATTCGACATCCCTGGCTTAGAGGGTCATGTGTCATACAGAGCTGCGGCAGGGGAATTCTTCCCCACTGGACTTGAAGAGCTCATTTGCTTGTTCGCTGACCTGAAAGCCAGCATTCTGCAGCAAAGCGACTTCTCAGGCAGATGCCAACGGGAAGCTGCTGAATTAAAATTTATCAACAGGGTTGACAGCCTAGCCCACCTGATTTCCCCTTGCTGCTGCGGCACCCTGAACCGTGAGGGTCCCCTGATCCCCAAAGAGGATTTTTGGAAAACAAAACAAAACAGCAAGTCGCTGGAGAAGACAGGGAAAAATCTGCACTGGCGCCCACTCCTTCCACAAAATTCGCTGCTGGATCCAACCCAGAACTCTTTGTTTGGAGGTGTTTGCAAAAGGCCAAAACGGCAGGATACAAACAGCCAAATGAATAAAAGCAGCCGTACGGCTCAGTTCAACAGCATGGCATAGTGCGGGGCCCCAATTCGACAGAGCTAGGGGGGGACTCTCGTTTCCCCTCCTGCCCCCTCGGTGCCTCCGCTGACCGTCTTGGAACAGGTACCAAAAATTAGATCAGATGGCAAGAAAGAAGGAAGGAATATTGTCCTACCACTGCCCTACCATCTTTGGTTCCTAATATCTGCTGCTCTTTAGAGTGAAAGCCCAAGCAGGGGTGTCAAACCCAAGGGCTGCGGGGCAGATCTGGCTCCTTGAGAGCTCTTATCAGGCCCGCGAGCCAGCCGAGGCAGCCATCCCCTCCAGTCCTGATCTGGGCTGCCGAGGCATGGCCCGGCCCAACCAGGTGACATTTATGTCATATCCGGCTCTCGTAATGACAAGTTCGAGACCCCTGGTCCAAAAGGAACCTTCTGAACAAAAGCCAGACAAATGTATCCTTTGGTAGGGTTGCCAGGTCCCTCTTCACCACTGGCGGGAGGTTTTGGGGGCAGAGCTTGAGGAGGGCGGGGCTTGGAGAGGGGAGGGACTTCAATGCCATAGAGTTCAATTGCCAATGTGGCCATTTTCTCCAGGGGAACTAATCTCTATTGGCTGGAGATCAGTTGTAATAGCAGGAGATCTCCAGCTAGTACCTGGAGGTTGGAAAAGATCCAAACAGCACTACAAGGTAATATCAACACAAGATAAATTTATAAAGGTGCAGGTAAGTGCAAGGAGTGAACATATGTACAAAAATTAAGGGAAACACAATCAGGTTTTTTTTTAAACAATTAGCATAAATAGTTCAGCAAGATATGCAATATGACAAAAGAAATTGTCCAATGGATCACATAAAAACAATATAGCTGTCCATGAAAGACTTTCCTGTACTTCTCGGTAGCTGGACACAAAATGTCAAAAATGAGGACCACAGCGAGGAGGTGCCAGAAGAGGTGCCCGGACGTGTCGTCTAGATCAAGCACACGTTTCGCACATGGCTTCATCAGCTACACATATCTGCATTTCTTTTGTCATATTGCATATCTTGCTGGACTATTTATGCTAATTGTTTAAAAAAAAAAACCTGATTGTGTTTCCCTTAATTTTTGTACATATGTTCACTCCTTGCACTTATCTGCACCTTTATAAATTTATCTTGTGTTGATATTACCTTGTAGTGCTGTTTGGATCTTTTCCATCATCTATACAGCACTGAGCCTTCATTCTCTCCAGTACCTGGAGGTTGGCAACCTTATCCTTTGGGGGCTCAGATACCCCCTCCCAGCTCCTTTCCTATGGAAGGCCCTCTGTTTACCAGATATTTAAGACCTGCTTCCCAGCCCTTTGTGAAGACCGTTGCTTACTTTGACGTAGGCAGTGCCTCCGGTGCACATGGGATCGGTCGCTTGCTGTTGACTCGTGGCACCAAAAGCCACAGTTCCGGTCAGGGAAATTTCCAAGGATTTGGGAAACTTCTGCCCTTGAAAGCAAAAAAGAGAGCAAAGGTTTTAGCAGGAGTTGCCAGCAGGGTGCTACAAGATCCTTTCTGTAGCCCTTCTCCTAGGGTAATGGCTGAGCACAAGGGTCTCCAGGCCCCGATTATCCTTGTCACTCTCCTCTTGTCACTCTCCAGCTGGGTGACCTTGGGCTAGTCACAGTTCTCTCTGAACTCTCTCAGCCCCATCTTCCTTATAGGGTGTCTGTTGTGGGGAAAGGAAGGAGATTGTAAGCTGATTTGATTCTTCCATAAGTGGTAGAGAAAGTTGGCATATAAAACCAACTCTTCTTCTTCTTCTATCTGATGGAGTTTGATGCTCGAAAGCTTATACCCCAAAAATCTTGTTGGTCTCTAAGGTGCTACTAGACTCGAATCTCACTAGAATACGTGTGGAAGACTCTACCATGCTTCCAAGCTGCGGATCAGTGCCCCCCATCCCCATTTGCTCAACCAGGTCTCTTCTCTTTCTTCTTGGCAGGTCACATGCGGGGCTTTAAGTTTCCATGGTTCAGTGGCAGAGAATGTCTCAGCTGGATATCTTGCATCTCCCCTTAGCAGGCAGCTTGGCTTAGAAAGGCCCCTTCCTGGTACCTTGGACAGGTCATGCTGACTTAGGAGAGTCAAAACTGAGTAGACGGACAGAGCATGAGTCAGCGATCATTTACACATGGGAGTTTTGCCTGAGGTTTGATACTGGCTGGACCCACACCTTCCTGTTGGGAATCTCTGCACCAGCAGTCTCCAAGCTCAAATCAAGTCCTGCCCCTTTAAATGCTGCTTTGTAATTGGCTTACTTCGCAGTGCTCAAATCAAGTTCCGCCCCTTTAAATGCTGCTTTGTAATTGGCTTACTTTGCAGTGCCCCCCCCCAAACCCAACTGTTGCATAAAAAGGCATTTTAACAACAAAAAACAAAAAACTGAGTAATCTGAAAGAAGAGGGGTGAGAAATCCAAGCCTCGGTTTTAAAAGGCCTGCTCAGAAAGAGCTCTGAGGAAGCAGGAAGCATTAGAATCCCCGCCTCTTTACGCACTGCTTTGTGATTTGCTGTGAGAGAAACCAAGCTTTCGTGTCCAGTGCTTTGCCTTCTGCATGGAGATTTCAGCCGGGCTGAGCTCAGGGGAGAGGGAAGAGTTGGGTTAACAGAGGAATGGGAAGACCTGGACATTGCGAGGGCTGGCAGCAAGGTCATCTCTAATGGAGGGAAATCTCATGCAGAACTCCAAGGAGTCAGATCAGGGGCAAACATGAGTCCAAGTACCCATGCATAAATGACCAGCATGAAGCAGCAGGTCATCAGGTGACCAGACAGGGAAATGACAATTGCGAAGGAAATACTCCCAGACCTGCTATTATAGCCTCTTGGCTATTTTTCAGCTTGGAATGATCAAGGAGGGGGAAAGTCTGTGGCTCAGTCGGTAGAGCACCTACTTGGCATGCAGAAGGTCCCAAGTTCAATCCCTGACATCTCCAGTTAAAAGGAGTAGGTGATGTGAAAGATCTCGGCCTGGTACCCTGGAGGGCCGCTGCCAGTTTGAGTAGACAATGCTGACTTTGATGGACTAGTTTTCTGTTTCAGTATAAGGCAGCTTCGTATTTGTTCAAGGGAAGGGAGTGAAAGGGAGAGGCTGACAAGAAAGTACACAGGAGGCCACAAGGAGAGGAGACAGGTGTGGAGGAGAAATGACTTTGGGGAGATAACAGAATCATAGAGCTGGAAGGGGCCATAGAGGCCATCTAGTCCAACCCCCTGCTCAATGCAGGATCAGCCTAAAGCATCCCTGACAAGTGCTCATCCAGCTGCTGCTTGAAGACTTCCAGTAAGGGGGAGTTCACCACCTCCTTAGGCAGCCAATTCTACTGCTGAACAACTTACTGTAAAAAAATTTTTCCCCTAATGTCCAGCTGGTTCCTTTCTTCCTGTACTTTAAACCCATTATTGCGAATCTTATCCTCTGCTGCCAACAGGGACAGCTCCCTGCCCTCCTCTAAGTGACAGCCCTTCAAATATGTAAAGAGAGCAATCCTGTCTCCCCTCAATCTCCTATTCTCCAGACTAGACATTCCTAGCTTCATCAGCCTTTCCTCGTTCTTATGGTCTCCATAAGAACATAAGAAAAGCCCTGCTGGATCAGACCGAGGCCCATCAAGTCTAGCAGTCTGCTCACACAGTGGCCAACCAGGTGCCTCTAGGAAGCCCCCAAACAAGACGACTGCAGCAGCACCATCCTACCTGTGTTCCACAGCACCCAAGATAATAGGCATACTCCTCTGATCCTGGAGAGAATAGGTATGCATCATGACTAGTATCCATTTTAACTGCGTGTGTAAAGTGCCTTCAAGTCACAGCCGACTTATGGCGACTCCTTTTGGGGTTTTCATGGCAAGAGACTAACAGAGGTGGTTTGCCAGTGCTTTCCTCTGCACAGCAACCCTGGTATTCCTTGGTGGTCTCCCATCCAAATACTAACCAGGGCTCACCCTGCTTAGCTTCTGAGATCTGACGAGATCAGGCTAGCCTGGGCCATCCAGGTCAGGACTCCATTTTAACTAGTAGCCATGAATACCCCTTTCCTCCATGAACATGTCCAGTCCCCTCTTAAAGCCTTCCAAATTGGCAGCCATCACCACATTTTGGGGCAGGGAGCTCCACAATTTAACTATGTGAAAAAATACTTCCTTTTATCTTTTTTGAATCTCTCACCCTCCAGCTTCAGCAGATGACATCGTGTTCTAGTATTATGGGAGAGGGAGAAAAATTTCTCCCTGACCACTCTTTCCAAACCATGCATAATTTTATAGACCTCTATCATGTCTCCCCTCAGCCGCCTTCTTTCCAAACTAAACAGCCCTAAGCATTTTAACCGCTCCTCATAGGGCAGTTGCTCTAGTCCCCTAATCATTTTGGTTGCTCTTTTCTGCACCTTCTCAAGCTCTCAAGTCTCCAGGCCTCTGATCATCCTTGTCGCTCTCCTCTGCACCCGCTCCATTCGGTCCACAACCCTTTATCACTTTATAAGCGTTCCTTTTGCATATATTAATGGAACAATCCTTATCTGTGTAAGTGGGGCCAATATTGTCATCCCTACATTACAGAAGTCGGGTTTGGGTTTGTGGCTGAGATGAGGACCCGCTCATCCCTGGCTCCCCACCCTTCCTCCTGGTGTCCACACAAGGTGAACAGGAAAAGTCTTTCTCACAAAGCCCACTGAGAAAGGGAGGAGCAACATGCAGGAGTTCCCACGGTAAACATTGGCGTTGCCTGCTGGTTCCCTCTCCCCAAACGTGCTCAACAAACGTCCCTCCTCTGGCTGAGAAAGAAAAAACAGCTTCCTCTTACCGATGACCCAAACCAGCAAGCTTTTCTCCTTTGACACCTCCAGTTGGCCGTAGGTGATTCTGTACTCCAAGTGAGTAATGGGGCCCCTGTTGCCAAGAAGGAAAACACAGCACAGAGGGAGTGAACGACAACTGATCCTTCAAGAGATGCCTCGGTCAATGGTGCACATGATCAACAACAGCCCATGATAGGGGCATTGTGCGAATTCACTGCACGCTGCCAATGGGTGGTGGATGATGGGAGGAAGACCCTTGGCCACTCGTTGGTAGCAAAGCCATCGAGTACCTCGCCAGAGCAATTCTGCTGGATGCCGCACGCAGAAAGGTGAGCGTGCCTTCTTCTGTCATAGTTAGGATGGCAAATTGTACAACCCCTCTGCCCCCCACCAGCTGCCCATTTTGAAGCGTGGTGCTAAACGGTTCCTGGTTTAGAACGGTGCATCAACGGGAACACATGAATGGGCAACTATTACAACTCAGGTTGGCTGATGTACCCAATGGAACAGAGGGTGATGCAAAAGTGTCAGCGGGAGGGACGGCCTGGGATCGGTCCTCCAACAGCTGTCTGGGCAAGTAAAAGTGGGGGGAGGGGAGTGGGAAGCAGGACTGGCAAGCCTGGACCATGGAGAGAAGAACCTAATAAGGGCCCTGCTGGGTCAGACCGGTGGTCCATCTAGTCCAGCTTCCTGTCTAACAGTGGCCAACCGGTTCCTCCGGAGGGCCAACCAGGAAGGCTTAGAAGCTGAGGCCTTCATATGGACATCAGAAAAACCCTGCTGGATCCGACCAGTGGTCCATCTAGTCCAGCATCCTGTTCCTCTGGAAGGCTAACAACAGGACATAGTTTCTCTGGAGGGCCAACAATAGAAGCTGAGGCCTTTTCCTGATGTTTCTTCCTGGCACTGGGATTCAGAGGTAGACTGCATCTGAATGTGGAGGTTCCCTTTAGTCACTATGGCTAGTAGCCACTGACAGACCTCTCCTCCATGAATCTGATAGTCCCTTTTAAAGCCCTCTATGCCAGTTGCAACGGGAAAGGCAAACAACGCCCAATTCAGGGCCAATGAGGCCTCTGATAAGAACACATGGAGCTGCCTAATACTGAATCAGACGCTTGGTCCATCAAAGTCAGTATTGTCTACTCAGATTGGCAGTGGCTCTCCAGGGTCTCAGGCAGAGGTCTTTCACATCACCTACTTGCCCTGACCCTTTAACTGGAGATGCCGGGGATTGAATGTGGGACCTTCTGCGTGCCAAGCAGATGCTCTACCACTGAGCCACGGCCCCTCCCCAAGGTTCAACTAACTTCCAGTTTCCCTCTCCCCTCTTGCATTTACCAGCTCTGGACGGTAACTGAGAATGGATTAGGAGCAGAGAGGCGTATGAGGAAGAGGGTTCTCCTCCAGGGGGTTTTCCATCGCCCACCTCCTCATTCCACCCCCCAACTGCTGTTCAAGCCCCCTAGAGAGAATTTACACCCAAAGAGGGAAACTAGCCTTGCTGCTCAGAATTCCTGAAAGTCCCACTTCTAAGAAAGAAGGGAGGATTTTAGTATTCTTACCTATTGAAAAAGGGAATGCGGGCCTCGCAGTATTCAAACGAGTTCTTCACGCTCTCATGAAGCTTCAGCTGCAGAGTTAATTTCCACTGCAATTCTTCCTCCTTCAGCTGGTAAAACCCTAAAATAGGTGGAACAGGCACCTTGGGGAAGGGGGTAAAAGAAAGATGGAATTGTTCACATTTTTGGGGTAAGGTGGGTAGATGCGAGTCCAGCAGCATCTTACGAGACCCACAAGATTTTGGGGGCAAGAACGACCCACATGTTAAACGCAAGTAATGATATGACCTTTGAGCAACATCACGAGAAATTGAAATTATTTTATTATTATGTTGAAGCTCATGATTAATAAGCTTTAAGTGAGAAATTAGACAGTATTTAGTGGTATAACGTCGCTTCAACTTTATATTTAGACAATTATGTGGTGCGTGGAGACAGCACACAGTTATAGATGATGATCATTTATTGATTATGTTAATCATACATCTCGCCCAACAATATAAATGCAAAGAAATGTTGAATGTTTGATCTGCACTGTAACTGCTATTTTTCAGTTTCCTAACGGTATGTCAGATATTTTCGGTTTTTCCCCTCCCCGTTTCCCTTTTGTATCCCCTCTTTATAATATAAAATAAAAATTATATATATAATTATATATAATTATATATATATATATATATATATGAATGAATGAATGAATGAATGAATAAAAGATTTTGGGGGCACGACCTTTTGAGAGTCAAAGCTCCCTTCTAATGAAGGAAGAAAACTTTGACTCTTGAAAACGTATACCCCGAAAATCTTGTTGGCCTCCAGCGTGGTGTAGTGGTTAAGAGCTCCGTTCATCAGATACCCGTGACTCTCGAAGAAGAGTTGGTTTTTAACATGCTGATTCTCTCTACTTTTTAAGGAGAGTCAAAGTGGCTTACAATCGCCTTCCCTTCCCCTCCCAACGGACACCTTGTGAAGTAGGTGGGGCTGAGAGAGTTCTGAGAGAACTGTGACTGGCCCATGGTCACCCAGCAGGCTTCTTGAGAGCCAGCGTGGTTCGAGAGCTAGCGTGGTGTAGTGGTTAAAAGCGGTGGTTTGGAGTGGTGGACTTTAATCTGGAGAACCGGGTTTGATTCCCCACTCCTACACATGAAGCCAGATGGGTGACTTTGGGCTTGTCACAGCTCTTCGAGCTCTCTCAGCCCCACCTACCTCACAGGGTGTCTGTTGTGGGGAGTGGAAGGGGATTGTAAGCCGGTTTGATTCTCCCTTAAGTGGTAGAGAAAGTTGGCATATAAAACCCAACTCTTCTTCATGTGGAGGAGCGGGGAATCAAACCCAGTTCTCCCGATTAGAGTCCACTGCTCTTAAACACTACACCATACTGGCTCTCCAGATCATACCCCCAAAATCTTATTATTTTTATTTTTTTATTTTTCAACACAATATAAAACACACAACAAAGAAAATCTTATTAGTTTTTAAGCTGCTACTGGACTCAAATCAAGCTCTTCTACTAACCAACACAGCTACAGTACATTCTGAAACTGTGTTAAGATGATAATTTGTGATAGGTTTGATTGATCGTTGGCTTTTTTTTGGGGGGGGAGGTATGCTGTGCGATGCTCTAAGGTGTCTCTGAAGGTGTACTGTGGGGTACAGATTCCAAAATAAAAGAATAAAAATGGGACGGCAGCTTCCAGATGTCAGACGCTGTCTGATTGCTGAACGGTGAGATAATTAGGCAGAAAGTGCTTAATTCTGATAGAAAACAGGAATTAACGACTCATTTGCAAGCAAGATTCACTAAACCACTGATCAGCAGGGTGCTGGAAATATTTCTGGAACGAAGGCAAAAGCTCGCCAAACACCGCATGCAAAGCATGTAGCGAATCGGGAGGGCCACAGTTCACTTGTGTCTTCTTTGGAGAGCAGCAGAGCAGGGGGCAGGATCATACCTTCCGATCGAGGGGCTAGAATATTACACCAGAAAGTACGATGGCTAACTGGCCTCCTATACGGGAAAAGGTGCAAAGCTCCGTAACCATTCAACGGTTCTTTTTGAGGCGAGCATACATAGACAACTGCTCGTTCTGAGAGCAATTATCCTTTTTGCCTGTGTACAATTCCTTCCATCTTATTTTCATCCACTGACTGTCCCCAAATATCGGAGGGCTTTTCTTTCAGCTAGGCTAAACACTTTCCCCTCTGCTGTTTTGGTTGGTAGATTCTGAGGCGCTCTCTATTCGGATAAATTATGTGCATATGGGCCTGGGGCTTTTGAAACTTTATCCCCTGTTTTCTTTGATTATGTGTTGACTGTCCCTTTCAGAGATCTGTGGATACAGCTGGCGATAGTTTCTGTGGTTTCCCTTGTTCCTATGCCTTTCCTTACTCACTGATACTGATCCCAGTATCGTTTTCTGGCAGCAGTGGCTTCTATGCAGGGATGTAAATAGAAGAGATGATTTTAAACCTTGCTTTTCTCTACCTCAAGGAGTCTCAAACTGGCTTACAATCGCCTCCCCCCCCCCACAACAGGAAACTTGTGAGGTAGGTGGGGCTGAGAGAGTTCAGAGAGAACTGCAACAGGCCCATGGTCACCCAGCAGGCTTCATAGGGAGGAGTGGGGAATCGAACCCAGTTCTCCAGATTACAGTCCACCACTCTTAACCACTATGTCACGCTGGCTCTCAAATGAGGTTTATGCAGGTACACTGAGTAGCATGTATTGTTTCTCCCAAAATACTAGAACTAGCAGGCACCTAATGAGCAGAAGAAGAAGAGTTGGTTTTAATACCTCGCTTTTCTCTACCTTTAAGGAGTCTCAAAGTGGCTTACAATCTCCTTCCCTTCCTCTCCCCACAACAGACACCTTGTGAGGTAGGTGGGGCTGAGAGAGTTTGCAGAGAACTGAGACTGGCCCAAGGTCACCCAGCAGGCTTCAAGTGGAGGAGTGGGGAAACAAACCTGGCTCTCCAGATTAGAGTCCACCGCTCATGCGGGGGAGTGGGGAATCAAACCCAGTTCTCCAGATTAGAGTCCACCGCTTTTAACCACTACATCATGCTGGGAGGGTGGGAGAGAAGGAAGGAGAGAAGGAGGGAGAGAAGGAGGGGGGAATCTGGCCCAAGAAACTTGTAGGACCTTACCTGGGAAGTATAATAGCAGAGACTGAACTGGTCCGGAGGCGGTGTTAAAGGGAACTTGTAAGGCCCGCTGAAAGCCGAGTCGTCCATTGCGTCGACGCTACTGCTTGTGAGAATGGCTGAGTCAAGAGAAGTAACGCAAGGGTGGACCAAGATATCCTGGAGCGGAGAGCCATTGGCAGGGAGGTTCAAGCTGACCGACACGTTGGGAGCAGCACCTTCTATGTCACACTTCAAAGACAAGACAAGAAAAATCTTCAAAATATCCTTAGGCCCTGCCTAAATCTATGGGTCTGGAACAGTCAGTAACTGGGAACAGCTTACACAACGTCCTAGGAAGACATCTGCTGCATTGCTATAGAGGCATACCACATGACGGGCCACTGTCCGACCTCTCTAGCACAGAGGCGGGGTGCTAAGATAGCTGATAACCGAGTAGCAAGGTAGCTCTGAGCAGACATCGCTGGTTTCCATGATCTACAATGGACTGTAGGTGTAACAAGGATCAACTGCTTGCCAATAGCAGAGAAGAAGGAGAAGGAGAAGAAGAAGAAGGAGGAGGAGGAGGAAGAGAAGGAAGAGGAGAAGAAGCAGAAGGAGAAGCAGGAGAAGAAGAAGAAAAACTGGTTATTAAGGAAGAATCAAACCAGCTTACAATTACCTTCCCTTCCCCTCCCCACAACAGACACCCTGTGAGGTAGGTGGGGCTGAGAGAGTTTGGAGAGAACTGTGCCTAACCCAAGGTCACCCAGCTGGCTTCATGTGTAGGAGTGGGGGATACCAACCTGGTTCTCCAGATTAGAGTCCGCTGCTCATGTGGAGGAGTGGGGAATCAAACCCGGTTCTCCAGATTAGAGTCCGCCACTCCAAACCCTTAACCACTACACCACGCTGGCTTAAAGCCTCTCTCCAAAGAATGAGCAAGGTCAGGGCACTGCTAAAATGGCAAACCAATATATTTTTTTGCCGACATATGACAACCCTGTTGGGATTTCAAGGAAAGGGACGTTTCGAGGTGGCTTGCCATTGCCCGCCTCTGTATCACGCCTCTGGTATTCCTTGAAGGTCTCCCATCCAAATACTTGCCAGGGTTGAGGCTGAGAGTGTGGGACTGGCCCAAGGTCACCCAGCGAGCTTCCATGGCAGAGTGGGGATTCGAACCTAGGTTTCCCAGATCCTAGTCTGAGACCTTAACCACCACACCACGCTGGCTCTCACAACCAATTTGCTACCTTGGAATTTTATTGATTTTATTTGTAATCTGCCTTTCTCACCAAAACTCAAGATGGATTATGCAGTTATAAGTCAATCCAATCAACAGGATGCGACAAACCCCAAGCAATGAAATTGGAATAGGACTACAGAAATCTGAAACAAAGCAAACAGTATTGGACATAGAAAATAGCAAGAGTCTAGTAGCACCTTAAAGACTAACAACATTTCTAGCGGGGTATGAGCTTTCATGAGTCACAGCTCAAAGTGAGCTATGCCAGAAATTTTGTTCGTCTTTAAGGCGCTACTGGACTCTTGCTTTTTTCTACTGCTACAGACAGACTAACATGGCTACCCATCGTGATCTATCTCCATGGAAGGCACCAGTATTAGGTGTGATATGTTAACCAATGCAGAACATGGGATTATGTAAGTCGAAGATAATGCAGAGAATACAAATGGCAAATGGCTCATACATACAATATGCAATGTTATAGTTTACAGTCCTTTCCCCTTTTCACAGTCCTTTTCCCTTTATCAATCTGCCTTCCTGGACCACATTGTTATACCAAAGCCAACTGTACTGCATTTAGAGAAATGCCCTCAACAATTTTGTTTTATATGGTTTGCAGAATGACAGAAGCGTGGGGGCCTCCCTTAGGGTTGCCAACCTTCAGGTACTACAATATAATACTTCAGGTACTAGCTGGAGATCTCCTGCTATTACAACTGAGCTCCAGCCAACAGATATCAGTCCACCTGGAGAAAATGGCCGCTTTGGCCATTGGACTCTATGGCATCCAAGTCCCTCCCCTTCCCAAACCCCGCCTTCCTCAGGCTCTGCCCCCAAAGCCTCCTGCTGGTGGTGAAGAGGGACCTGGCAACCCTAGCCTCCCTGAACTCCTTAAGCAGGCCATTCCACAAAGTGGAGGCCACGCCACAGAGAACTCAAAGCAGACAGAGCGTTCTTTCTGCAGATAAAATATATACACTGGATTGGATCCACACACATGAAGCAGCCTTATACTGAATCAGACCCTTGGCCCATCAAAGTCAGTATTGTCTACTCAGACCGGCAGCGGCTCTCCAGAGTCTCAGGCAGAGGTCTTTCACATCACCTCCTTGCCTAGTCCCTTTAACTGGAGATGCCAGGGATTGAACCTGGGACCTTCCGCATGCCAAGCAGATGCTCTACCACTGAGCCACGGCCCCTGCCCTCCAGCGAACCATCAGTGGAAGGAGCTGCCATGAGATAAGCACAGCAGTAGGTTACAACCCCATCTCTGTTGCTTTGTGTCATTTCCGGTGTTACATCAAACCAGTTAGCACAATACACAGGCGACAATCTGTAACCACAATCTGATTCTGGTTTGCCAGCTGGTTGGTTTGTCTAACCAGACATCCAGCCAACCCATAGCTAAAATTCCTCAACTCTGGTTTGGCATGATGTCTGAATTAAGAAATTGCAAGTCAGCCTATGGCTACTGAGCTGATAACTAACATACAAGACTTGATGTTGAAAATTAGCTCCTAAGAAACCCAACATGATTTTCAGGGTATAAGCTTTTGAGAGTCGAAAGCTTATACCCTGAAAATCTAGTCGGTCTCTAAGGTGTTACTGGATTCAAATCTAGCACAATCAGAGACCTGGTACATTAAAAAAAAAACCACATTTTAAACCACAATTTAGAACTGTCAGTAAATTAATCAGTCTTCAACTGCCTCCTAAAGCTTGAAAGTGAGGGATAGATCTAAAATTTCTGGGAGATCCAAACTTGCGAAATCAAATAACCAGAATGTATCTTGCATATGTGTTTGAGCCTCACTTGCTCTGGAGTCCTTCAGAAGAAAACAGCACCTGGTACTGCCTGAAAGCAAGGGTACAGTCAAACACAATGCTGCAAAAATGCAGTAAACATTGCAAAAATTAGCTGGCTCTACCTGCTGTGGATTCTGCAGGGGTTCCTGGAGATTTGGAGGGTGGGGCCTGGGGAGGGCAGGGTTGGGGACTCCACAGGGTATAACACCATAGAGTCTACCTTTCAAAGCTGCCATTTTATCCAGGGGAACTGATCTTGGCCTCTGGAGATCAACTGCAGAAGCAGGAGATATTCAGGTGCCACCGAGAGGTTAGCTGTTGTTGGTCTCTAAGGTGCTACTGGACTCGAATCCAGTTGCTCTACTGCAGACCGACACAACTACCCCCTTGGAAACTATGTTGAAAACTGCACACTGAAAAGCCATACAGAAATGATAAACGTGAGTAGAAGCATCTCTGAACTCTTCTTTAAGCTAGCAAAACCGGAGCAAGGTCTGCAAGATTTTCATTCTGGTCGAGTTCACAAATCTAAAAAAAAAAAAAAAAGCGATATCTTCTCTGGGGTATGCTGAAGCATTAAAAAAAAATATTAAGTTCAGCTTCCCCGTACGCCAAGATAAAAAACGAGCTGAATTTCTGCTTTTCCAGGTGCATTCATGTGTCAAATAGGTTAGAGAGATTTGTGCCGAAAATCATCTCACCTTGCAACTTACAGCCCCGTAAACCTGCCACATGTCTGCCACCTCCCTTTTGTTGTACTGCACAGACTTGACTTTTTCAACGATACAGATATTAACTTGAGGCTTTCCCTTGTACGTGCAGGTTCTCCAGGCTGGCGGTTTCAGAGGGTGGGCGCTCGGAGCGAGGGGACTGCTTTCTGACAACGAGCCATTCAAGTTCGTCTCGAGCGGAGTGCCCAGCGGACAGGCGTGCATGAGCAAGCTTGGGAGCTGACCGACTTTGGCATTCTTCTCAGCTTCGTTCTTCTGGCTAGAGTTCATGAAGGCCAGCATCCCCGACAAGAGGGCAAAGGCCTGAGAAATCCCACCAATGCTGATGAGAGCCGGGCGCGGGTTCAAAGACTGCTCGACCAGCGGGACGGCAGCGTAGATCAACCCACTTTTTTGGAAGGCCACAATGGGCCAGAGGTCACCACGTTCGGTCTGAAGAGCGTAGACGGAGGTCTTGTTGATGCGGGCACAGCCATCTTGACGCTCAATGAAACTGTGCTCTTCACCCGTCAGCCTTAACTCAAAGAGCAGCGCTTTCAGGAAAGGGTAGTCTTCTGGCACGGCCACGTAGCTGGCCCCGTTGAAACATTTCGCTCGCGTTTCGACTGTGGGGTAACGCCTGCAGCACAGAAGCGGAAACACAGTGGCGAGGTTAAACACCCCATTGCTTACTTTCGTAGTGTCTAATGTCACCTCAGCATGCGCAGAACTGGCCCCAAGTCAAGTGAGGAAGGTCATTGTACATCAGTGGTTCCTAACCTGGGGGATGGGGACCCCAGCGGGCTACGGGATTATTGCAATGGATCTGTGAATCCATACGCACACTGAACATTCTCGTTTTGGTCTTTTTGTCATTGTGTCTTTTCTCAATCAATGGATACTAATACAGGTTGAGTATCCCTTATCCGGACATCCAATATCCGGAGTGATCCAAAAACCGGACCTTTTGAGCCGGCATGCAGGCATTACTCACAGGCCTTTATCAGTGCCGCTGATGGTTCAATGTACACAAAATTATTCAAAATATTGTTTAAAATAACATTTAGGCTATGTGTAGAAAGTATATATAAAAGATACATAAAACATAAATGAATTTCATGTTTGACTTGTGTCCCATCCCCAAGATATCTCATTATGTGTATGCAAAAATTCCAAAATATTCCAAGATACAGAAAGCTCCAAAATTCGGACCACTTCTGGTTCCAAGGAGTCCAGTTAAGGGATACTCAACCTGTAGTACAACAATCATGTGTGTGAGTGGGGGAGAATCCACAATTTTTTTATGTTAAAAAGGGGTCCTCAGTTGGGAAACACTGTTCTGTTCTTTTTGGTCACTTCCCAAAACAGCTACGGACTGAAACTGAACAATGCTGGGTCAACACGAAATTCTGGTTCATGCAATCACCAGGCGACTGCTCAGGTTCACGTAGTGGTTGCTTCCCATGTCTTGATTGGTACATGTGTGGCACATGCTCTACAGTGGCCTATCTGTGCAATGCACTGATTTATGCAATCTTTCGCCTCCTTTTCTGTGAGGGGAAAGTCTGAATCATGACACGTTGCGTATAGGTCTCTGTACAGGTTAGCTATTTATTTAACTCATGCACACACTGCTTTTTCCCCCAATGGGGACCCAAAGCGGTTTAGATCATTCTCCTCTCCTCCATTTTATCGTCACAAAAACCTTGTGAAGTAGCTGCGGTTGAGAGAATGCGACTGGCCCAAGGTCACCCAATGAGCTTCCATGGCAGAGCTGGGATTCAAACCTGGATCTTCCAGATACTTGTCTGACATGCTAATCACTACTTCACACTGACTCTCTATACTCGTCTCGCACACAAAATTATATGGTAAATGGGAGTGCTGGGGCAGGGCACATCTTTCCTCAACCACACAAAGTTGTGCCAGTGCTATCAGCGTAAGATGGTGGTTCCCAACAGGAACACACAGAGCTGCCTTATACTGGGTCTAAATCATCGGTCCATCAAGGTCAGTATTGTCTTCTCAGATTGGCAGCAGCTCTCCAGGGTCTCAGGTGGAGGTCTTTCACAACACCTACTGCCTGGTCCTTTTAACTGGAAATGCCGGGGATTGCACCGGGGACCTTCGGCATGCCAAGCAGACGCTCTATCACTGAGGCACTGTCCCCTCCCCATAATATGGCATCCATAGGCACCAATTGGTTTTCCGGTGCCCACTTTCTTATTCCCCGAATCGTCTCATCACCAAAGCAAAGAGCCAGTCTTGTTCTTCTTGTACTTCGTTGGAACAGGAGGTGCTTCAGAAGAGCCCAGGAGGCATCTTCTTTGTGTCTGCAGGAAGCTCCCATTCAAAAACAGCTTCCTCCATCACAGGAGGATGCTTGGCTTGAAACTTCCCAGCATTCTGTGAGTGCTTCCAACTCCCATTGCAGTCATTTTGCTCTTGGTTGTGTCTCCCCATAGAAAGTCATCTTGTGGTGGCCCTCACTGTTCTCAGCATTAGAACATAAGAAAGGCCACGCTGGATCAGACCAAGGTCCATCAAGTCCAGCAGTCTTTGGGCCCTGTGCTGGTGACTTGTGCCCCCACCTCAAGGAGCCCACCCCTCCATTTTCGCAACACTGACACATCTTCAGTTTCTTTGCTTGGAATGGTAGATTTGAGTCCAGTAGCACCTTAATGACCAACAAGATTTAGGAAGTATGAGCTTTCAAGAGTCGAAGATCCCTTTGACAGATACAAATAGGGATGGAGATCCCGGAGTCCTTCTATCCCAGTCTGAAGGTGTGTGGGGGGTGTCTAATAAGGGAAGGAGTCAGGATGTAGAGGTACAATGCAAGATGCAATCAGCCTGATTAAAGCAGGGGAGAAATGCTTACGGGCAGAGAAGCCCCCACAGCTCATACCCTCCCAAATCTTTTTGGTCTCTAAGGTGCCACTGGGCTTGAATCCAGCTGTTCTGCTGCAGACCAACATGGCTACCCTCAGAAACCGGTACACTGCTAAATTGCTGAACTCCCTGCCCCAGGATGTGGTGATGGCTGCCAACTTGGAAGGCTTGAAGTGGACATGTTCATGGAGGAGAGGGCTATCCATGGCTACTAGTCAAAATGGATACTAGTCATGATGCACACCTATTCTCTCCAGCTCCAGGTTAGAATGCCTGTTATATTAGGTGCTGTGGAACACAGGCAGGATAATGCTACTGCAGCCATCTTGCTTGTGGGCTTCCTAGAGGCACCTGGTTGGCCACTGTGTGAACAGGGTGCTAGACTTGATGGGCCTTGGTCTGCTCCAGCAGGGCTTTTCTAATGTTCTTATGGAGGACAAGGCTATCCATAGCTACTAGTCAAAATGGATACTGATCATGATGCATACCTATTCTCTGCAGTATCAGAGGAGCATGACTATTATATTAGGTGCTGTGGAACACAGGCAGGACAATGCTGCTGCAGTCAGCTTCTTTGTGGGCTTCCTAGAGGCACCTGGTTGGCCACTGTGTGAACAGACTGCTGGACTTGATGGGCCTGGGTCTGATCCAGCATGGCCTTTCTTACTTTGTTATAAAACTTTGCTTGGATTGGTCATTGACAGTCAGCTGCTTCAACATCTCCCCCAGCACAACCCTGCAGTTAATTCACCTTGTATTTTTTTTTTGGGGGGGGGGACACAAGCCCCCATAATATCAACAGGAGAGCAGAAAAACCATAATTTTTTTTTTTTACAAATGGATTTAACTACTATGCTGTACAGTAATTATTTTTAAACGATGCCACTGTCAGAAGCTGGAGGGTTTTTTTTTTTCAAAATTAATTTTGCTCCCAAATGTCAAGTTGACAGTGTCACTTTAAAGTACAGTAGGAATGAACAAAAGGGGATAATTGGCATTATGCGGAATCGGTGTTTGAACCTGGCATGGTAGAAGGGGTTTATTTTGTCTTCTCTCTAATTCCCCTTTTTGGCTGAAGTGTTCCTCAGACTACAATTACTGCTGTACTTCAATAATCACCATCGGAGGCTGTATGCAGATTTACACCCTTTGCTGTTTCACACTTTAACCCTCTGGCATTCATGTGAAAGCAGGGGAGATGGTGCGTTTGCTAGAAAGAAGGGGCACGAACACTGAAGGCACTCCAAGCGATACAGAAGTATTACACTGTGATGGCGTCTCTTTAGTAGCAGTAACGGAACCTCGATGTGGAAGCCATTTTAAGTGTTCTCATAAAGCTACTGTGCAAATCGAGGCGGCTGCAGAAGCAAGGTGACATCCTAAGATCAGTTTGGGCCGATAATTCCCAAATGGTATAGTTTAATTAATGAATTAAAAGCAACCGTCAACCCCACATTTCTGCCCTGCTGCATGATTCGCTATCCTGGCCTTGCCTCTGATGAGCGGTGGGTGCTTTTGCTTCACCAGGCCATCATTTCAGCAGATCGCCGCTGAGACGCAGCGGAAATTCCCACATGGCACAGGCTGCATCTCTGCATGAGTCCCCGTTCAGGCCTTCCGTGCCCCCTTCCAATCAGGCAGCACTTTGAGGACAGTGACTCACAATGAAATATGAGGCAGATTTTACTGATAATGGGTATTCTTAAGGTTCTGCATTCAGGTGCAAGAGTGAAATGTGGCCCCAATTTTATTCAGACTAAAGTATGTGCTCCAGCTAACCAATTCAGAGTATAGGCCTTCACTCTTCATACTTGCAGCTTGTGGTCACAACAATGTGTTGTTGAAAAGGGTCTCCTTAGTCACATGAACGCATGAAGCTGCCTTATACTGAATCAGACCACTGGTCCATCAAGGTATTGTCTACTCAGACTGGCAGCGGCTCTCCAGGGTCTCAGGCAGAGGTCTTTCACATCAACTACTTGCCTGGTCCCTTTAACTGGAGCTGCCGGGGATTGAACCTGGGACCTTCTGCATGCCAAGCAGATGCTCTACCACTGTGCCACGGCCCCTCCCCAGAAGATGATGACAATACTATGGTTAAGGCTGCCAATCCTTCTTTGGTTCCATCCGCACTTGCCTAACACAAACTCCCAATAAGGTTATACAATATAAAGACGGTCTTCTAAAGGGAATTACCCATGGTCCTCTAGTGGACTGCTCCTAGTGCAACATTGTTGAGCATTTTGGTGTAGAGAGCCAGACTGGTGTAGGGTTGTGTGTGTAAAGTGCCGTCAAGTCGCAGCCAACTTATGGCAACCCAGTACGGTTTTCAAGGCAAAAGACCAACAGAGGTGGCTTGCCATTGCCTTCTTCTGCACAGCGACCCTGGTATTCCTTTCTGGTTTCCCATCTGAGTACTAACCAGGGCCAACCCTGCTCAGCTTCTGAGATCTGCTGAGATCAGGCTAGCCTGGGCCATCCAGGTCAGGGCAGTGTAGTGGTTACAGTATCAGAACAGAATTCCCACTCTGCCATGGAGGCTCGCTGCGTGACCTTGGGCCAGCCACAAATTCTCAGATGAACCTACCTCGCAGGGCTGTTGTGAGGATAAAACAGAGAAGTGCTGAATGATCCAACTTGCTTTGTGTCCCTGTCAGGGACAAAGGCAGCCTACAATGGAAGTGACTAAATTAAATTGTGCATTGACAGTTACACAAAACAGCCACATTGAACAGTGGCACTCACTGTTCACTGGCACCCAATTCACAGAGCGTTCTGCTTCATAATGGGAAGGAGGAACGACCCGCAATAGGGATGCCAGTCTTGGAACAGGGTGTAGTGGTTAAGAGCGGTGGATTCTAATCTGGAGAATCAGGTTTGATTTGCCACTCCTCCACGAGCGGTGGACTCTAATATGGTGAACCAGGTTGGTTTCCCCACTCCTCCACATGAAGCCTGCTTGGTGACTGTGGGCTAGTCACAGTTCTCTCAGAACTCTCTCAGCCCCACTACCTCAAAAGGTGTCTGTTGTGGGGAGACGAAGGGAAGTTGATTGTAAGCTGGTTTGAGTCTCCTTAAAAGGCAGAAGTTGCCATATAAAAACCAACTCTTCTTTTTCTTACCTGGAAAACAGCACATTTCCCTGTGCATCTTTTTCATGGCTGATGAGCCAAAGCCCTCTCAAGGCCATCGCAGGTTGCCAATGAGCGGAGCCGTGTGGGATATCACCATGATGGATTAGGAGCCAAGGAGTGTCCTACTGCAGGCATCGTTGGGCGCTAAGCGAATTTTCCGTGCACGAAAGCCCTCTCCTCTCTGGTCCCAATGCCACTAGCTCCTGGATTCAAAGAACACGGCCAATGATTTCCTGACTTCTGTTGCAATAAATAGGATTTGTCCTACTCAGATCAGATCTTTCCTCTCACCGGCTGCTGCCCAACCCCTAAAACCTGCTAGACACTGCTCCCACGGCAGATCAGAGATTCCTTCCTTTGCTACTCCTCAAAAATATCATGGCCACACGTCAACCCTAACTAGAACTCTGCAAAGCAGACCACAACCCTCCCTGCTAACTATAGATCCGCTTTCTGCATATCAGCTGTCTTTTGCGCCTCCGAAGCAGAGCTCCCAAAATCAGAGATTCTCTCCCAGATCAATCAAGAGATATCAAGACCAGGTTCAGGCGCCTCCCCCCCTTCCAAATCTCTCCACCAAACTTGCAATCAGAACCCCAGCAAAGCTCGAGAAATCCCGACAAACTTTAATATAAGACTGATTTGCCGATCAAGAGCCCTGATCCTGCAGATCCCTCGTCCCCCTACGTGCCTCGAGAACCAGAGAGCTTGGCCCAAACGAGATTTGCTCTCTGCTCTGCCATCCCAGTTGCCACAACAATATCACCTATGACCATAAGAAAGACCCCCCCCACCCCCGGCTTGCACTGTTACCAGACTCCTCTATAAGGGAGCCCCCGTTTCACCAATAATCTCGCTTACAAGCCATGGACACCCCCCCCTCAAATTCCTCCAACAATCTCCCTTACAGGCCAAGGATCCCCCCCAAATTCCTCCAACAATCTCCCTTACAGGCCAAGGACCCCCCCCCCAGTCCTCCAACAATCTCCCTTACAGGCCAAGGATCCCCCCATTCTTCCAACAATCTCCTTTACAGGCCAAGGATCCCCCCCCAAATTCCTCCAACAATCTCCTTTACAGGCCAAGGATCCCCCCCTCCAATTCCTCCAACAATCTCCCTTACAGGCCAAGGACCCCCCCCCCAAATTCCTCCAACAATCTCCCTTACAGGCCAAGGACCCCCCCCCCAAATTCCTCCAACAATCTCCCTTACAGGCCAAGGATCCCCCCTCCAAATTCCTCCAACCATCTCCCTTACAGGCCAAGGACCCCCCCCCAATTCCTCCAACAATCTCCCTTACAGGCCAAGGACCCCCCCCCCAATTCCTCCAACCATCTCCCTTACAGGCCAAGGACCCCCCCCCAATTCCTCCAACCATCTCCCTTACAGGCCAAGGACCCCCCCCCCAATTCCTCCAACAATCTCCCTTACAGGCCAAGGACCCCCCCCCCAAATTCCTCCAACAATCTCCCTTACAGGCCAAGGACCCCCCCCCCAATTCCTCCAACCATCTCCCTTACAGGCCAAGGACCCCCCCCAATTCCTCCAACAATCTCCCTTACAGGCCAAGGACCCCCCCCCAAATTCCTCCAACAATCTCCCTTACAGGCCAAGGACCCCCCCCCCAATTCCTCCAACAATCTCCCTTACAGGCCAAGGATCCCCCCATTCTTCCAACAATCTCCTTTACAGACCAAGGATCCCCCCCCTCCAATTCCTCCAACAATCTCCCTTACAGGCCAAGGACCACCCCCCCCCAAATTCCTCCAACCATCTCCCTTACAGGCCAAGGATCCCCCCCCTCCAATTCCTCCAACCATCTCCCTTACAGGCCAAGGACCCCCCCCAATTCCTCCAACCATCTCCCTTACAGGCCAAGGACCCCCCCTCCAATTCCTCCAACCATCTCCCTTACAGGCCAAGGACCCCCCCCCCAATTCCTCCAACAATCTCCCTTACAGGCCAAGGACCCCCCCCCCCAAATTCCTCCAACAATCTCCCTTACAGGCCAAGGACCCCCCCCCAATTCCTCCAACCATCTCCCTTACAGGCCAAGGACCCCCCCCCCAATTCCTCCAACCATCTCCCTTACAGGCCAAGGACCCCCCCCCCAATTCCTCCAACAATCTCCCTTACAGGCCAAGGACCCCCCCCCCAAATTCCTCCAACAATCTCCCTTACAGGCCAAGGACCACCCCCTCAAATTCCTCCAACAATCTCCTTCACAGTCTAGTGCCCCCCCCTCAAATTCCTCCAACAATAGTCCTTTTACAGGCGACTCCCTTCCCTTAAAATTCTTCCCACAAGCTCCCCCGTGGACCACAGAGACCCCCCCCAATATCTCTCCCCTACAGAACAGAGACCTTCCCGATTTCTGCAAGGGTCTCCTGTGCAATCTTGGGAGATCTCCCCTTCCCCTCCCCTGCCCCCCCCCCCCGCTCTTGCCAGATCTCTCCCCCCACCCCACCCAAACAAAACCAGGGACCAACGAACCCCCCTGCCCCACCGATCCCTCCCCCCCGCCGAGCCTCATTTCCTCCCTCCCCCCTGCGGGTGTGGGGACGGCTGAGGCGACCCCCGCGCCCCGCCTAGAGGCCCATTCCCAGTATGGGGGGGGGGCGACCGAGGAGACCCCCCTCAAGCCCGGCCTCCCTCCCTCTCCTTCCCAGTATGGGGGCGGGGGGTAGGCCGAGGAGACCCCCCCCTCAAGCCCGGCCTCCCTCCCTCTCCTTCCCAGTATGGGGGGGGGCGACCGAGGAGACCCCCTCAAGGCCTCCCTCCCTCTCCTTCCCAGTATGGGGGGGGCGACCGAGGAGACCCCCCCTCAAGCCCGGCCTCCCTCCCTCCCTCCCTCCCTCTCTCTCCTTCCCAGTATGGGGGGGTAGGCAGAGGCGACCCCCGTGCCCCACCGAGAGCCCCCCAGCCCGGCCTCCCTCCCTCTCCTTCCCAGTATGGGGGGGGGGGCGACCGAGGAGACCCCCCTCAAGGCCTCCCTCCCTCTCCTTCCCAGTATGGGGGGGGCGACCGAGGAGACCCCCCCTCAAGCCCGGCCTCCCTCCCTCTCTCTCCTTCTCAGTATGGGGGGGTAGGCAGAGGCGACCCCCGTGCCCCACCGAGAGCCCCCCAGCCCGGCCTCCCTCCCCCCCCCCCCCGACCCCCGTGCCGCACCGAGAGCCCCTCCGCCGCGGCCCGGCCGCTCCCTCAGGCTGGCGCGGGGCTTTGGGGCCTACCCGCGGCTGAGGCGGCTGAGGCGGCGGGGCGGAGCTGGCGGCGGCGGGAGGCCGGTCCCGGGCCCAGGAGGAGGAGGAGCGGCGGCGGCGGCGGGGCAGGCCGGGCCTGGCCGGGCCTCGTCGTCTCCTCCTGCTCCCCCTGCTGCTGGGGCGGCGGCCATGGAGGAGGCCTGGGCCGGGCGGCGGGCGGGCGGCCTGAGGGGGCGGCCGCGGGACCGAGAGGGCGAGGCGGCCGGCGGCGGCGGCTCCTCCATGGCGGCCGTCGCGGCCGAGCTCTTCGAGGTAGGCCGGCCTGGGCGGGGTTGGGGGGTTGGGGGTGTGGGGGTGTGTGGGGGAGGGTCCCCTCGCATGGGAAGAGGGCCTGGCGATGGGGGGAACGGCCCTACCCCCCCCCCAGTTGTGGGGTGCGGGGCAGAAAGGCCCTCTTGGGTTGGGAAAGGCAGTGGGGGGTTGTCAGTGGGGCACTGGGTGGGTGTAGAAGCCCTCCAGTTGTGGGGCGGGGGGGAAAAGAAAGGCCGCCTTGGATTGGGAAGGAGGAGGTGGGGGGGGGGCTGTCGGTGGGGCACTGGGTGTAAAAGCCCCCCCCCAATTGTGGGTTGGGAAGGAGGCAGGGGGGGGGCTGTCAGTGGGGCACTGGGTGGGTGTAGAAGCCCCCCAGTTGTGGGGTAGGGGAGAAAGGCCGCCTTGGGTTGGCGAGAAGGCGGGGGGGGGCTGTCGGTGGGGCACTGAGTGTGTAAAAGCCCTCCAGTTGTGGGGTGGGGTGGGGAAAGAAAGGCCGCCTTGGATTGGGAAGGAGGAGGTGGGGGGGCTGTCGGTGGGGCACTGGGTGTAAAAGCCCCCCCCCAATTGTGGGTTGGGGAGGAGAAAGGCCCTCTTGGGTTGGGAGGGAGGCAGTGGGGGGCTGTCGGTGGGGCACTGGGTGTAAAAGCCCCCCCCAATTGTGGGTTGGGGAGGAGAAAGGCCCTCTTGGGTTGGGAGGGAGGCAGTGGGGGGCTGTCAGTGGGGCACTGGGTGGGTGTGAATGCCCCCCCCAGTTGTGGGGTGCAGGGGGGGAAGGCCCTCTTGGGTTGGGAAGGAGGCAGGGGGGGCTGTCAGTGGGGCACTGGGTGGGTGTGAATGCCCCCCCCAGTTGTGGGGTGCAGGGGGGGAAGGCCCTCTTGGGTTGGGAAGGAGGCAGGGGGGGCTGTCAGTGGGGCACTGGGTGGGTGTGAATGCCCCCCCAGTTGTGGGGTGCAGGGGGGGAAGGCCCTCTTGGGTTGGGAAGGAGGCAGGGGGGGCTGTCAGTGGGGCACTGGGTGGGTGTGAATGCCCCCCCAGTTGTGGGGTGCAGGGGGGGAAGGCCCTCTTGGGTTGGGAAGGAGGCAGGGGGGGCTGTCAGTGGGGCACTGGGTGGGTGTGAATGCCCCCCCAGTTGTGGGGTGCAGGGGGGGAAGGCCCTCTTGGGTTGGGAAGGAGGCAGGGGGGGCTGTCAGTGGGGCACTGGGTGGGTGTGAATGCCCCCCCCAGTTGTGGGGTGCAGGGGGGGAAGGCCCTCTTGGGTTGGGAAGGAGGCAGGGGGGGCTGTCAGTGGGGCACTGGGTGGGTGTGAATGCCCCCCCCCCAGTTGTGGGGTGCAGGGGGGGGAAGGCCCTCTTGGGTTGGGAAGGAGGCAGGGGGGGCTGTCAGTGGGGCACTGGGTGGGTGTGAATGCCCCCCCCAGTTGTGGGGTGCAGGGGGGGAAGGCCCTCTTGGGTTGGGAAGGAGGCCGGGGGGGCTGTCAGTGGGGCACTGGGTGGGTGTGAATGCCCCCCCCCAGTTGTGGGGTGCAGGGGGGGAAGGCCCTCTTGGGTTGGGAAGGAGGCAGGGGGGGCTGTCAGTGGGGCACTGGGTGGGTGTGAATGCCCCCCCCAGTTGTGGGGTGCAGGGGGGGAAGGCCCTCTTGGGTTGGGAAGGAGGCAGGGGGGGCTGTCAGTGGGGCACTGGGTGGGTGTGAATGCCCCCCCCCCGTTGTGGGGTGCAGGGGGGGGAAGGCCCTCTTGGGTTGGGAAGGAGGCAGGGGGGGCTGTCAGTGGGGCACTGGATGGGTGTGAATGCCCCCCCCAGTTGTGGGGTGCAGGGGGGGAAGGCCCTCTTGGGTTGGGAAGGAGGCAGGGGGGGCTGTCAGTGGGCACTGGGTGGGTGTGAATGCCCCCCCCAGTTGTGGGGTGCAGGGGGGGAAGGCCCTCTTGGGTTGGGAAGGAGGCAGGGGGGGCTGTCAGTGGGGCACTGGGTGGGTGTGAATGCCCCCCCCCCCAGTTGTGGGGTGCAGGGGGGGAAGGCCCTCTTGGGTTGGGAAGGAGGCAGGGGGGGCTGTCAGTGGGGCACTGGGTGGGTGTGAATGCCCCCCCCCCAGTTGTGGGGTGCAGGGGGGGGAAGGCCCTCTTGGGTTGGGAAGGAGGCAGGGGGGGGCTGTCAGTGGGGCACTGGGTGGGTGTAGAAGCCCCCCAATTGTGGGGTAGGGGAGAAAGGCCGCCTTGGGTTGGCGAGAAGGCGGTGGGGGGGCTGTCGGTGGGGCACTGAGTGTGTAAAAGCCCTCCAGTTGTGGGGTGGGGTGGGGAGAAAGGCCCTCTTGGGTTGGGAAGGAGGTCGTGGTGGTGGGGCTGTCAATGGGTGTAAAAGCCAAATTGGGTGGGTGGGGGAGAAAGCTCGTTTTGGGTTGGGGGGCGGTGGGGGGGCTTGTCAGTGGGGCACTGAGGGGGTCTAAAAGCTCCCCCCTCAATTGTGGAGCGAGGAGGAAAAATCGTGTGTGTGTGGGGGGGAAGAATGCCCGTCTTGGATTGGGAACAAGGCGGGGCTGTCAGTGGGGCACTGGGCATGTGTCAAAGCCCCTAAATTGTGGGGTGGGCGGAGAAAGCCCATCTTGGATTGTGAAGAATGCAGTGGGGGGGGGCAATGAATGTGTCTGTGTGGGTAAACGTCCCTGCCAATTGTGGGGTGGGGGGGGGGAGAAAGCCCTTCTTGGATTGGGAAGAAGGTGGTGGGGCTGTCAGTGGGGCACTAGGTGTGTGTAAATGCCCTCAAATTGTGGGGTGGGGGGAGAGAAAGCTCGTTTTGGGTTGGGAGGATGATGGGGGGACTTGTCAGTAGGCCCCAGGGGTGTGTAAAAGCCCCCCACCCCAGTTGTGGAGTGAGGAGGGAAAAGTCTGTCCTGGATTAGGAGAAGAAGGTGGAGGGGGGGACGCTAAAAGATGGGGAGGGGCCTGTCAATGGGGCACTGGTGTGTAAGATGCCCCCAAATTGTGGAGTGGGGGGAAGTCCATCTGGGATTGGAAGAAGGTGGTGGGGAGATGAGGAAGGGGCCTGTCAGTGGGGCAGTGACTGTGTCTGTGTTTGGAAAAGCCCCCCCCCATCTTGGATTGCAAAGAGGAAACAGATGGGGGCTAAAAGATGGGGAAGGGAGCTGTCAGTGGGACAGTGAGCATGTGGGGAGCATCTCCCCACAATGTGAGATATGGGGGGATTCCCAGATCAAGTGGGAAGGAGTGATTTTGTGGGAGGGGCTGCTGCTTGGGGCAGACAAATGGAGGGTGGGGGCAAAAGAAAACAATACCCAGTGGCACCTTACAGACTAACAAAGTTTATTTCTGTGTGAGTTCTACAGAAGTATGGAGGTGAAACTGGGAATTTTACCTAAGGGGAGGGGGTTATGGCAGGGGTAAGCCAAAGAATGGGGACAGGGGCTGACATTGGGGCGGGTGGGGATAGGATGGCAAAATGGGGTGAAATATGTGTAGGGTAGGGCTAGTTGGGAGAGAGAAGGGTTGGGGGCCCGCATAGGAGGGGCTGCAGGAGAATGGGATCCTGTAGGGTCAGGGGTGGGGGACTTTAACGACGAGGGGTGTACAGGCCCCACTGGAGGGTGTATGATCTCGTTCTTTTAAGCCCTCTTGTTTTCATTTATTTTTAGCTTGCTTAAAAACGTTTTTCATATTGCTTTTCCAAAAGCTCCTGGCAGGCTTTACCCAAAATAAAAATCCAAAGTAAACACAACAGCGTCAGCTCGAGATGAATCCCTGACAAGCGGAAATTCAGCTGCTGAAGCCTTTCCTTTGTTGGTGGAGAGAGAAAGAGCCGCCTGCAGAGTGACAGGCGTGTTGTTAAAGGCCTTTGGCTAAATTTAGGAAGAAAACTGGGATTCCCAGCCTGGTGTATGATTGGCATGGGGCAAAAGGAGAAGAGAAGCGAGGGGTGGCGAAAGACGGATCAGGGCATTTGCCCTGGGGGCGGCTGTGGGGTGGGCTAGGTGCCCTGTTAGAGCGTGACCACAACAATCCTGCTGCCTGGATAGAACAAGGAAACGAAGAACAATATTTACTGCCAGCCTTTTCACAATTGGTACATTTTAGCAGGCTCATTTATTTCCTTGCTGTTAGAGGGGGGTTTAAATGTTTCATAAATATGTACATGGCCTCTCAGCCAGCAACTCTCCCCTTGCCTCCGGCGTTCAAACCACCTAGGGCTGCTGTGCTCTAGGAGAGAGCCAGATTCATTACCATCCTAAGGCTTGAAGAAGAGTTGGTTTTTATATGCTAACTTTCTCTACCATTTAAGGGAGAATCAAACCGGCTAACAATCACCTTCCCTTCCTCTCCCCACAACAGACACCCTGTGAGGTAGGTGGGGGTGAGAGAGCTGTGACTAGACCAAAGTTGCCCAGTTGCCTGAATGTGGAGGAGTGGGGAAACAAATCCAATTCACCAGATTAGCGTCCACTGCTCATGTGGAGGAGTGGGGAATCAAACCCGATTCTCCAGATTAGAGTCCATTACTCCAAATCACCACTGTTAACCACTTCACCACACTGGTCAGTGCACCCAGCAGAATGAGCTGGTGGAGTGGGCTGCAATTTTTTTAAAGCTCTATGTAATGTATTGGCCGCCCTGGCTTGCCATACTGAATTGTGCAGGAGCGTAGCCCCTTTAAATAAGGGGCATTATGCTCCGCGTTTTACCTTGGTTCCTGTTTCCTTTTCTTTTGATGGCAGCTGCAACTGTTTTGGGATGTTTGTTAATATGAAACTACAATAAATGTGTTGGTTTTCTTCCAGTGGGGTAGTCTCTTTTCAGAGGATATAACACTCTAGGTGCTTAAAATAAAACCTCTGGCATTAACCCCCTCTGTATGTAGAAAGCTAGTGGAGGAAAGGGGTATTCCTGACTACTAGTCAAAAGGGATACTAGTCATGATGCATACCTATTCTCTCCATGATCAGAGGAGCAGGCCTATTATATTAGGTGCTGTGGAACACAGGCAGGATGGTGCTGCTGCAGTCGTCTTGTTTGGGGGCTTCCTTGAGGCACTTGGTTGACCGCTGTGTGAACAGACTGCTGGACTTGATGGGCCTTGGTCTGATCCAGCAGGGCCTTTCTTATGTTCTGAGGGGCAGAAAAGAGCAGCTGCTTGGCATGCTGAAGGTCCCAGGTTCAATCCCCGGCATCTCCAGTTAAAGGGACTAGGCAAGCAGGTGATGTGAAAGACCTCTGTCTGAGACCCTGGAGAGCCGCTGCAGGTCTGAGTAGACAGTGCTGACTTTGATAGACCAAGGGTCTGATTTGGTATAAGGTAGCTTGATGTGTTCATGTGTACTCAGAGGAATGAGAATCTACGTACCGGTAGGTTCTCAGCCGATGCTTATCAGGATGGTCCTTTTGTAGCAGATGCTACAAAATGTAGCTGTAGGGGAAACAGCAGATTCCTTTCCTAAACAATTTTTTAAAATGAGTGGGGGATTTACTCTGAACACAAATGTATGAACTCCTGACACAGTAAAAGATAACAAAGTGAGCCATCTTTGTTCATCATCGCCAAGTCAAAGTTCACATCTGGAATAGATGAAGAGGTCATGTTGTTCAAGAGGCTGTCCTTCAGACCACAATTTTTACAATCCTTTGTTCCTGTAAAAGAGGTGTGTCATAGATGGGGGTCCAGCAGTCTCATTTCATAATGGTAATTTATGCACGGTCGCTTTAACCTCCTTTATTCCCTGTTGCAGCCAGGATCAAATTTTTCTGTATGCGCGATACCTCATTCCTTGTCAGCTCAACCCTGTTAGAATGCAAAACGGACCCGGCTTTTCCCTTTCCTCTTCTGGCCCGAATTAAACCGTTCATCCTGGCTCATTCCAGAATCACGGAGCAGGCGTACAACTTCCTTGGGTTGCGCTTCGCCCCACCCTTTTCCAAACCCCTCTTCAAGCCAGCATGCAGATAGCCAAACAAGGGAAGCACAGAAGATTGGCTTCTTTCACAGCCAGTCACGAAGCAGTGTGTAAAGAGGCAGGGATTCAAGTGCTTCCTGCTACCTCGGAGCACATTCTGAGTAAAAGAAAGGCATTTTTAAAACGAGGCTTGGATATCTCCGCCCCTAGGCTTACCAGGTCCCTCCTCTGCTCCGGCGGGAGGCTATGGGGCTGTGGGTGCAATTGCATGCGCATGCGCCAATGCGCGTGCGTGGCACTTCCAGTTTATAACCAGAAGTGCTGCCTCGCAAGGGGCCTTTTCCTCTTAGTTTGAGTGGTAAAGCGGCTGTAAACCGGAAGTGTCACACAAACGTGTGCACATTTGCCCGCTGATCCTCAGGTGGTCGATGGGCAGAGGGGCAAATTGCCGGGGGTTTGCCTGCCGGCACCTGGCAACCCTATCCGCCCCCCTTCTTTCAGATTGCTCCGTTTTTTGTTTTTTCTTAAAATGCTTTTTTATGCGGCAGTTGGGTTTGGGGGGAAGGAAATCTCTCGCGAGGTAAGCCAATTACAGAGCAGCATTTAAAGGGGTGGGACTTATTTGAACTTGGGAGACTGCTTTTCTGTATTCATGCCTCCATTAGCACACAGTTTTGTCCCTGATAATTCCAGCCAATGCATACAATTTCCCCCAACCCTGGTTACTTTGATCCTGGCTGAAACGGGGAATAAAGGAGGTTAAAGCGACCATGCATAAATGACCAATGTTTTCTTGATGTTCAGCAAAGAGAAAGGTGCACAAAAGAGCAACCAAAATGATCAGGGAGCTAGAGCAACTGCCCTATGATGAGCGGTTAAAACTCTTAGGGCTGTTTAGCCTGGAAAGAAGGAGGTTAAGGGGAGACATGATAGAGGTCTATACAATTATGCACAGTTTGGAGACAGTGGACAGGGAGAAGCTTTTCTCCCTTTCTCATAATACTAGAACGCGGGGTCATCAGCTGAATCTGGAGGGTGAGAGATTCAGAACTGATAAAAGGAAATATTTCTTTACACAACACATAGTTAAATTGTGGAACTCCCTGCCCTAGGATGTGGTGATGGCTGCCAACTTGGAAGGCTTTAAGAAGGGAGTGGACATGTTCATGGAGGAGAAGGCTATTCATGGCTACTAGTCAAAATGGATGCTAGTCATGATGCATACCTATTCTCTCCAGGATCAGAGGATCATGCCGAATATATTAGGTGCTGTGAAACAGGCAGGATGGTGCTGCTGCAGTTGTCTTGTTTGTGGGCTTCCTAGAGGCACCTGGTTGGCCACTGTGTGAACAGACTGCTGGGCCTTGGTCTGATTCAGCATGGCTTTTATTATGTTCTTAATACCAGTTGGGTGAGTTAAAAAATTTAACTTGGCCAGTAAACAGAACTAACTTGCAGGGCCGTTTCGGTGCAGCGTAGGTGAGAAGGAACTTGTATGTCTAGTTGGGTAATAGATTTCAAGATGTTGCGTCTGTCAGGGGTGTTAAAATGTTTGTTGTCGAACACCATTGTGTTCATCTTTGAATTGTGAGAAGGCGGCTTACTGTGCCCCGTATGTGTCTTCAAACCTAGATTAGGCTTTAGTATTAAATAGCAGAAATAATGCTTGAAGATTGTGCTTGCTCATTATTATTATTTTTTGCAGTCAAATCACAGTTAATTTATGGTGACCCCATCAGGTTTTCAAGGCAAGAGACTTTCAGAGGTGGTTTGCCATTGCCTGCCTCTGTGCCACATCCCTGGTATTCTTTGGAGGTCTCCCATCCAAATACTAGCCAGGGTCATGGCTGAGAGTGGGTGACTGGCCCAAGGTCACCCAGCAAGTTTCCATGGTGCGAGTGGGGATTTGAACCTGGGCTTCCCAGATCCTAGTCCGACACCTTAACCACTAGGTCAAGCTGGGTCTCTGTGTCTTTGGACCTACAGTAGACTTTAGTATTAAGCAGCAGAAATCATGCTTAAAGACGGTACTTATTATTTAGGCAAATTAATATTAATTTCTTTATTCAAGGTATTATTGCCTTGCATTTTACATTTTAGGGTTTTATCCTTTGCAATCCTGATAAGTTTTACAAGAATGCATGCTTGTGGTCTTCTATATATTTGTATTGTGCCACCAGTGGCGGGTGGGGACATAGCCACTCGTCCACAGGGCTCTAGACAACAGGGACATGGTCATGGTTGTGGGTTTATAAATTAGCAGTTCTAGATCAAATCAAGCCTGAACTGACCCTAGAAGCTAAAATGACTAAATAGAGGCTATCGTATTTCGGTCACATCATGAGAAGACAAGCCACTGGCAAAGACAATCATGCTAGGAAACGTTGAGAGCAGCAGGAAAAGAGGAAGACCCAACAAGAGATGGATTGACTATAAAGGAAGCCACGGCCCTCAGTTTGCAAGACCTGAGCAAAGCTGTTGACGATAGGACATTTTGGAGGACATTGATTCATAGGGTCGCTATAAGTTGGAAGCGACTAGATGGCACTTAACACACACACACACACACACACACACAACATTTGCTATAGAAAAAAAGCTTTTAACCACCTCCTTGATGAGGTATAAATATGCATTTTTAAAATTTCCAGCTGTGGTTTGCTTTAAAAGGGTCTCTTTCTTGTGTGGTTAGGAGCCTTTTGTGGCAGACGAGTACATTGAACGCCTGGCGTGGAGGACCCCTGGTGGAGGTTCCCGAGGTGGCGTGGAAGCTTTTGATCCCAAAAGGTAAAAATGCAGCCGTATAATCCACCAGTACAATGGATAGATTTAGCCGCCTGTAATAAAGAGCAAGAAATGTTCAATTTAAAGAAATCTCCACTAAGCACTGCAGCTGAGAAAGCATTGGGCATTTTTGACCCCCCACCCCAAGTTTACAAAATAGCATGTTTGGGGGTGGGGGAGGGTGAAAAAATGCAATGTATAAATCAAGAAGGCTGACAGAAGAAAAGAAATTTTCCTCTGAAAGTTGAAACTGGAGAAGAGGTTATGGAACCCAATAATGTGACTAGTTTAGAACATAAGAGTAACGTTAAGATTTTGGTGAAGCGTCACTGAATAACCTCTTGTAAATTGCTAGTTTAGTCTTCTATTCCGCGTAACATAATTGCAGGGTGTGGGGTTGTGGTGGTGTTAATGTTGCTGTTTTAATAATGTTGAAGAGCCATTGCCCAAAATTTTTCTGGCCAGTTTTGATAAGCTGGCCGATAATCATCTGGCTGTCTTATTTTCTTGTTGCCGCGTGGTGGTTAGTTGGGGGTGGGTAATTCAGGATACTGGAAAAGATTTGGATATGGGTGTTGAATCTGGCTGTTCAGTCATGAGCAGTTCACCTGAGACCCTTTAACTGAAATTGGATCCTTCATGGAGGGATCTAAATACCCTCTGCCCAGTTTATGTGGATAGTCCTTGGTCAGCTCAGCAGAGGCCAACTGCCATCAAGTAGCGGAAAGGCCGTAGCTCAGTGGTAGAGCATCTGCTTGGCATGCAGAAAGTCCCAGGTTCAATCCCCGGCATCTCCAGTTAAAGGGACTAGGCAGGTAAAAAGGTAAAGGTCCCCTGTGCAAGCACCGGGTCATTCCTGACCCATGGGGTGACATCACATCCCGACGTTTCCAAGGCAGACTTTGTTTGCGGGGTGGTTTGTCAGTGCCTTCCCCAGTCATCTTCCCTTTACCCCCAGCAAGCTGGGTCCTCATTTTACCGACCTCGGAAGGATGGAAGGCTGAGTCAACCTTGAGCCGGCTACCTAGGCAGGTAGGTGATGTGAAAGATCCCTGCCTGAGACCCTGGAGAGCCGCTGCCGGTCTGAGTAGACCATACTGACTTTGATGGGCCGAAGGTCTGATTCAGTAGAAGGCAGGTTCATGTGTTCAAGTTGCGGCTGACTTATGGTGACCCCATAGGTGTTGCAAGGCAAGAGACAAACAGAGGTGGTTTAATCCCTGGCATCTCCAGTTAAAGGGACTAGGCAAGTAGGTGATGTGACAGACCTCTGCCTAAGACCCTGGAGAGCCACTACCGGTCTGAGTAGACAGTACTGACTTTGGTGGACCGAGGGTCTGATTCAGTATAAGGCAGCTTCATGTGTTCATGTGTGCTATTTACCTTTCAAGATTCAAACTACGCCTGTCCCTATGTAGCAACCTTGGTCTTCCTTGGTGGTCTCCCATCCAGGTACTAACCATGACTGACCCAGCTTAGCTTCCAAGATCTGACAAGATTGGGCTAGACTGGATCATCCAGGTCAGGGCAAGTTTGCTTTAATGGCTTCTTTGTTTTCTAGATATATGGTCAATCTGCTTTTTATGGGGCAAACTTCCTTATCCTTTGTGGCATCACGATAAGAATATAAGAAAGGCCATACTGGATCAGACCAAGGCCCATCAAGCCTAGCAGTGGCCAACCAGGTGCTTCTAAGAAGTCCACAAGCAAAACGACTGTAGCAGCATTATCTTGCCTGCGATCCAAAGCACCTAATATACTATGAACATAAGAAAGGCCATGCTGGATCAGACCAAGGTCCATCAAATCCAGCAGTCTGTTCCCACAGTGGCCAACCAGGTGCTTCTAGGAAGCCCACAAGCAAGACAACTGCAGCAGCATTATTCCGCCTGTGTTCCACAGCACCTAATATAATGGGCATGCTGATGATGAAGTGGTCCATTATGCTAATTCAGGACCATGTACACGATGTAAAAAGTATCATGAGTTAGACTAATGACTGAATCTTAAAAGGTAAATAGCAGTTACCTTTTTCTGATGTACCAGTCTTGAACGTTTATGCTCATGCAGATTGTGTCTTCAGCACAAATTCTGCCACATCCCCATGACCCTCACGGAACGGCGTAATTCAGTAATATTTGGCATCATCGTTCGTACACCCCATCATTAGCATTTAACATGCTGGTACAGCAAGCCTTTTCTTGAAACAGGAATGCTAAATCTCTTCAGCGATTCTGATCACAGCCAGATCTAACGGGCGAGTTTTGTTTCCCTGGCCTTTCTTCAGAAAGTAACGATTTTGCATACTGTTTGCGTATTAAGGTCTGCCATTATCAAACTTCTTTGTCCCTCCCCCTCCACAAATCAGATTACAAGAAGAATTTGTAAATCATATTCAAGAACTGAAGTTGCTTGATGAAAGAATCCAGAGAAGAGTGGAAAAGTTGGAGCAGCAGGTCCAGAGGGAAGCCAAGGAATTTGCCAAGAAAGTTCAGGAATTGCAGAAAAGCAACCAGGTATTGCCCCAAGGGCATGATCGATGCTCTTGCACCACTCCCAGTTATTTCAGTAGGGTTTATAATGGAGAACATCTTGCTGGAATGCGCCCAAAGCTTGTATTTCATTATTAAGTAAATGTGCTGTTGGTGTCGTCTTTAAAAAAACAAACAGCAGAAGTAGTTGAGGAGTGCACTGGAAGTTGCTTAGCAACCACCGTTTCTTTCCCACACATCTACCAGCAATTAAATTGGGGAGGGGCTGTGGCTCAGTTTGTAGAGCATCTGCTGCTTGGATTGCAGAAGGTCCCAGGTTCAATCCCCGGCGCCTCCAGTTAAAAGGACTTGGCAAGTAGGTGATGTGAAGGACCTCCGCTTGAGTCCCTGGAGAGCCGCTGCCGGTCTGAGTAGATGATACTGACTTTGATGGACCAAGGGTCTGATTCAGTATAAGGCAGCTTCATATGTTCATAATATGGGGAGGGGCCGTGGCTCCGTGGTAGAGCATCTACTTGGTGTGCGGAAGGTCCCAGGTTCAGTCCCTGGCGGCTCCAGTTAAAGGGACTAGGCAAGTAAGTGATGTGAAAGACCCCTGCCTGAGACCCTGGAGTGCCGCTGCCAGTCTGAGTGGACAATACTGACTTTGATGGACCAAGGGTCTGATTCAGTATGAGACAGCTTCATGTGTTCAAATTCAAGAGTAGCCATCTGTTCTTTATTGCTAGCATCAATAAGAATGCTCAGGTAGAGGGGTGGGTGATTATATTATTACTTATTACCATATGGCTCCTCGCTGTTGGGTTTATTGCATTTTTTAATATATCGGATGTTGTATTGTTTTTAAACCTGACGGTAAGCCCCTCTGAGTGCCTTTCAAAACGAAAAGCAGGTTCCATCCTAAGCCAAATCGTATGAAGTATTCTGTATGTACCGCTAAATTGGTCCCCGGTCCAAAGAGTGTCCGTCTGTCTTCGGCCAGGGCCAGGGCTTTTTCTGCCCTGGTCCCTGTCGGGTGGAATAGTCTCTCTAATGAGACCAGAGCCCTTCTGGATGCTCCTTAAGGAAAGTCCTTAAGGAGTTCCGCAGGGCCTGCAAGACCGAGCTATTCCATCAGGCCTATGGTTGAGGACAGTGACGATATTCCATCAGTTCTGGCCTCCCTACCCCCCTTTTTTCCATTCTATCTAATTGTCGATCATCTGTCTGTGTGGGGTATCTAGTTGTTCGCAGGCCCTGCTGCAAGGAACACCATCTTATGTATTGCTGTTGTCATTTTCTGATTATGTTTATGGGGCTCTTTTTTTAGCTATTATAGAAATTGTTTTAGTGTGAATTTTACTGTAATGTTATGATGTATTATCTGAGTTGTTGCTGGGGAGGGCAGCATATAAGATCGAAAATAAATAAATAAAATTAATAGAACCCCTTTGCCTTAGCACTGATGCAGATATGCAGGGACTATGCCAAATCTTTGAAGGCATGCCGCTCTGACCCTGGCTTTGCTGGGGTAGAGGGGGTATAAGAATGATAAGAATAAATAAATAATGCACACATGAAGCTGCCTTCTACTGAAACAGACCCTCGGTCCATCAAAGTCAGTATTGTCTGATGGGCAGCAGCTCTGCAGGGCCTCATGCAGAGAGGTCTTTCACATGACCTCCTGGTCGGCCTTTTCACTAGCTATGTTGGGGATTGAGCCTGGGACTTTCTGCATGCCAAGCAGATGCTCCGCCACTGAGCACTGCGCTCGATACTGGTTCATGCAGGCTAAAGTTCTGGCCTTGCATCAGCTCGCTTCCGATTCCTGTGAATGCATGTGAGCATTTCACTGGAGAACGGCTGGGCGCTGAATCTTCCCCGTCTTGGCTTCTGAGCTTTATTGTTCTTTCTTTGACCGCTGGTGAATAGTTCGGCTTTCCTTAATTATGGCAGAACACACACACACACACACGTTATTGCATTCTCCCTCTGCTTCTCCCAGGTTGCCTTCCAACACTTCCAAGAGCTGGACGAGCACGTCAGCTACGTGGCCACCAAAGTCTGTCACCTTGGCGACCTGCTGGAGGGGGTAAACACGCCGCGGCAGCGGCTCGTGGAGGCTCACAAACTGATGAAATACTTTAATGAGTTTCTTGACGGAGAGCTGAAGTCTGATGTTTTCACCAACCCTGAGAAGGTAAGGGCGCCCCCCCCCCCCCGGTCTGCGGGATTGAAAGGGATTGTGCGGCGTAAGCGGAGTTGTCCTAATTACAACCCTCTGTTGTAACTTTTCCACGCTCCGGCTCCCGAGTGAGCGATTTCGCCCCGGTTCCATTGTCCTCGGATGCAAATTAACTTTTATTTTGCCTGCAAATTCCGCCATTCTCAGCGGGGCGATGCTGTCATATTTTTTTTTAATTTTGCAAAAATCATAAGCGTTTTAGAAAAATGCTGAGAGAGTAACTTTTTAAAAGAAGACTTTAGGGAGTCTTGTGTCTCTCTGTGTGTTTTCTGAACCCCTTGGCCTAATTTCCCCCCCTAGTGTCTCCTCTGTGAGCCTTGAGAATGCTGTTTTGATTGTGCAGGGCAGTGTTACCAGAATATGCATTTAGGCTCTAAGGAACTGTTATTTCCCTTTTCTCTTGGGCAAACAACGAAACCTGAGGCACTTTGATAAAAGAAACCCTGCGGAGATGGGAGCATTTCTTTCTTTTTCTCTCTTTCTCAGGAATATGGCTCCATAATTTTAACCCAAGTTAACTACTTTAAAACCTTGATTTTGGACTAGTCTGGGCCATCCATCTCATCAGATTTTGGCCCTGGGTAGGGCTGGCCTCGGGTTGGCCCTAGTTAGTACTTGGCTAGGAGACCACCCAGGAAGTCCAGGGTTGCTACACAGAGGCATGCAATGGTAAGCCACCTCTGTTCCTCTCTTGCCTTGAAACCCCTGTGGGGTCGGCATAAGTGGTCTGTGACGTGACGACACACAGTTATTATGTCCTAACCTGGATGGCCGAGGCCAGCCTGATCTTCTCAGATCTCGGAAGCTAAGCAGGGTTGGCCCTGGTTAGTGCTTGGGTGACAGACCACCAGAGAAGTCCAAGGTTGCTGTGCAAAGCCTGTGGAGAGCGGGGTTTGGTAAGGGGTGGGCCTTCAACCGAACATAACGCCATAGAGTCCACCTTCCAAAGCAGCCATTTTCTCCAGGTGAACTGATCTCTTTTGCCTATAGATCAGTTGTAATCCCAGGAGATCTCCAGCTACCACCTGGAGGCTGGCAACCCTGCTCCCCACATCTGTTAGCATAGAACCGAGTGTTCTGAGTTGTCAGTTCGAGGTGAAGAGATTTTTTCCAGGCATTCCTGTTGATTTACATTTTGTCTCCCTGTGTATGTTTTTACTGCTTCTCGAAAAGTGGCTTTTATCTGTATATGTAACTTGATTGACTTTGAAGAAAGTTGGGGATTTACTTACATGGTAACTTCCTGGATTTGCACTTATGTAGATGTATGAGAAGTCATTCCCTCCCCCCCCACATTGTATGACATAATACGGGAATAGCTTTAGGTGGGTAGGTGTGTTGATCTGCAGTAGAATAGCAAGATTTAAGTCTAGTAGCACCTTAAAGACCATTAATAATATGGGAAAACTGCCTTCCTGTCAGGTAGATAAGGTTAGGCTTCCTATATACTGGTTATGCCATTAGGGTAAGTTGTTGTTGTTGTTGTTGCAGGGGGCAGGAGTGAGATATGTGGAAGAAACACATTAGGCCCTGTGATGTAACCTGAATAGATCTCCCCGGGGCGCAAACAGTAGAGTAGTCCTGAGACTCAGGTCATTTATGAATGGGTACTTGGACTCACGTTTGCCCCCTGTCTGACTCGGTTGTTCCTTGGAGTTCTGCATGAGTTCTCCCTCCATTAGAGATGACCTCGCTGCCAGCCCTCACACATCGCGGGACTTCCCATTCCTCTGTTAACCCGATTCTTCCCTCTCCTCTGAGCTCAGCCCGGCTGAAATCTCCATGCAGAAGGCAAAGCACGGGACACAGAAGCTGGCTTTCTCTCACAGCCAATCATAAAGCAGCATGGAAAGAGGCAGAGATTGCTTCCTGCTTCGTCGGAACTCTTTCTGAGCAAAAGAAAGGCTTTTTAAAACTAAGGCTTGGATCCCCCCCCCACTTCCTTTCAGATTGCTCCATTTTTTGTTTTTTGTTCTTTAAATGCTTTTTTATGTGGCGATTAGGTTATAAACTTAATAGCAAAGTACAATAGTCCAAATAAGAAAAAAAAATCGCTACAAGCCTAATAGCAAGGTCCGATAGTCCATCACAGGTAAGTAATCTTCTAATCCAAAAGTGATTGACAATGTCAGTTAGTAGGCACGAAGTCCGAAAATAATCCAGAGAAGGAGGAAACACTATTCCGGGTATTGTGTAGCGCTTTCACCAAAGCATAGCTTCATCAGCCTCTCAATATGTTGAAAGCATACAAAAAGAGGAGAAATTCTTAATATTATGATACAGTTTCTTCAGCAAAAGGTTTTTGTATAAATATTTTGTTTTTTAATTTTGCAATTTTTTATATTTTCAAATGAGTTGAATATCATTATTGGCTCCCAAGCGGAGAGCTGCTATATTTAACTTAAAATATTTTTTTCCTTATTTGGACTATTGTACTTTGCTATTAAGTTTATAGCGATCATTTTTGTAAATATTGTATATATTTGCACACTTTGTGGTAGGTTTTTTTCTTGTAAGCATGTTGTTAATGAATTGTTGATTATACACATAGAGTCGTGCTAGTCTTTTTTCCTTAACCTCCAGGTGGTGACTGGAGATCTCCTGGGATTACAACTGACCTCCACATGACAGATTTTAGATTTTATTTCCCAAAATCACAAAGTGAACAGAAATCACATAACTAGGGTTGCCAGGTCCCTCTTCGCCACTGGCGGGAGGTTTTTGGGGCAGTGCCTGAGGAGGGTGGGGTTTGGGGAGGGGAGGGACTTCAATGCCCTAGAGTCCAATTGCCAAAGTGGCCATTTTCTAGGAACTCTAGGAAGCCCACAAGCAAGACGACTGCAGCACCATTGTCCTGCCTGTGTTCCAAAGCACCTAATATGATGGGCATGCTCCTCTGATCCTGGAGGGAATAGGTATGCATCATGACTAGTATTCATTTTGACTAGTAGCCATGGATAGCCCTCTCCTCCATGAACATGTCCACTCCCCTCTTAAAGCCTTCCAAGTTGGCAGCCATCACCACATCCTGAGAAAACATTCCCCCCCATAAATAATTGGTTTCTTCTTTGACACGATGAAGCTAGATATCATTTGCTGCCAAGTTTTTAAATGCTTCCCCCACAACACAATTCTACCATTATGCATCAAAATAGTTTTTGTCTGTATGCTCCTCTTAACTGTCATTCTTTCCTTAAAATAAGGATTCATCTGAGACCTATCTAAATCTGATTTTCATTTTTTGCTTACCAGAAATTAGTAATTGTTCCTGTAAAACCCGTTGCGATTGTTAGAAAAATAAAACTTAAATGACAAACCTGTTCTTTCTCAGTTTTGAAGAGAATGGTTTATCTTCCTTATCCTGTTCTTCTTTGGTTCAATGAAAACACAACATCTCAAATTTTCTGGTTTTTTTTAATAACCTGATATCATTCTTAACTTCCTCTGCAACCACCGTTGTTCCTTTTAATGACATTTCTGGTTGAATAGAAATAATAGCAATATTGTCAGCACTTTTAAAATCATTCCTGCTGATTTTCTAAACCTTTGATCTTTAGAATGGTTTCTTATCATAACAGCAGGGGCTTCCAAATTTAAATTAACCAAAAAAAGTGTTGAATGAGGGACTGCCCTATCTGGTACCACAGGTCAATTGTATTTTCAGTGTTAAGTCAGTATTCACAATTCTTGTGAAGGTTGTGGATTGGGGAATGCATGTGTCCTTTTAATCCATATTGTTCCATAGCCAGAAATACTTCTAAAGCTTCAGAGAGATGCTCTCACTCCATGTAATCAAACACTTTCTGTACTTCAACAAATATAATGTTATAAATAGTGCTTTTCCTTTTTCCGGTGTTACATAGCCCTAGGAAAAGACAAGTGTAATTATAATAGTGTTTCCCCCTATTTTACACAATCCTAGCTGCTTTTTAAATGTGCTGTCCATGCCTACATAGGTCTAATGCTGGTCTTAGTGGATAACTTGAGTAATATTTTACTTACTACTAGCTAAATAAGCATAACAATTTTGTTATCTAATAGAGAGAAAATGGTCTGTCTGGTTTACTAGAGAAAATGGCTCATGTCATGGATTTCTTTGTGACTCTGGAAAAACTATAATCTAAGTTCCTTTCCGTGAGTCAAGTTTGCCTTCTCTTAAAGTTGCATTCCTGCATTTAGCTGTGCTAATGTGGAAGAAAAAATACATGTAGTATTTATTTATTAAATGTACCTATTAAAATTCTTTTATACCATCTTTTTTGGCCCACAACAGCTTGAAGGAGATCTTTTGTCAGGGAGCGCAGAGTAGAAATTTGGTAAAATAAATAATCTTTATTCATCCAAGTCTCTCATGGCTGGGAGAGGTTCTTGACCTTTTTAGCATCTCTATAATGTCTTCTATCCTCTATTGATTTCTCTGTGTGTGTTAAGTGCCACCAAGTCGATTCCAAACTTATGGCGACCCCCTGAATTAACTATCTCCAAACGTAATATCGTTAATAGCCTTGCTCGGGTCTCGCAATCTGAGGACTGTGGTTGGTGGTGGAGAGTGCCGTCAAGTCACAGCTGACTTATGGCGACCCCATAGGGTTTTCAAGGCAGTTCGGAGGTAGTTTGCCATTGCTTGCCTCCATGTGGGCTGAGAGAGTTCTGAGAGAACTGTGAGTGGCCCAAGGTCCCCCAGCAGGACTTCATGTGGACCAGTGGGGAATCGTACCCGGTTCTCCGGATTAGAGTCCGCTGCTCTTAACCACTATACATGCTGGCTCTCAAGGGCCATGGCTGCCTTTATTAAATCAGTAGAAAAGAGCAGGAGTCCAGTAGCACCTTAAAGGCTATCAAAATTTCTGGTAGGGTATGAGCTTTCGTAAGTCACAGCTCACTTCTTCAGATAATAAACTGCTTGAAGTAGGGTAATGATCAACATTTAATGTTGAGTTTTGGTTTCCTCTGTATTTCCCTCCTTCGTCTCTTCACAATCCTGATGTTAATTTAAAGAAGATCCGTAATGGAAAATGATTCATGAGGTCAAAAGAAAATGTTTTTTTTTCCTGTCAGTTTCCTTTTGTGTGTGTTTATTTTATCTTGCATTTTATTGTAAACCAATTTAGTGGTTTTGCTGGGTAAAGTTGGGTAGAAATGTTTAAATAAATAAAACAAAACAAGTATATTGTCCAGGTCTAACTGCTTCCAGATAACACTTAGTGAGTTTCGGTTATTGTTCTAATTTTCTTAAGAAGTATTCTTGTCATATTTTTTCTGTTTCATTCTATCAGTTCTATTTAAAACTCCTTGCCAAAATTATTTCTCCTTCAGTTACTTCCAGCAATTTGTGAAAAGCATTCTTATAAAATACCCCCTGGTTAGCATTAAGAGCTGATACATTACCACAGAGTTATTCCGTTAATTTATTCATATAGTCTCCTGCTTAGAGGATAAATTCTCCTGAAGAGTTCCTTTTTTATTTTCTCTGTCTCATAATTCTCATCCTTAGCATGGATTGTTCCTCCTTTTGTCTTAGAATTATCACACTCTGGATAGACTTCATCAAGCTTCTCATTTATTAACAGATGTTCAGACCTCACATATGTGGGTCTCCTGCGACATTATCTCGGTCCTCTTTATTTGTAGCAGTGTAAAAATGATCCTCTTAACCAGATTATTCCATCCTTTTACATTTACAGATAGTCTTTTCATTTCTTTTCAGAACTCCTTTTTTCCTTTGAAAAGTTTGTGATCAATAAATCTCTCTAGTGTATTACTATTAGCTTTCTTCCTTTAGACCTGGCCCGTTTCTCAGCACATTTCTGTTTTCACTTTCTTAACCTATTAGTTGATATGTGCTTGTCTCCTGAACAATGTCCTTGTTTGTTTCCCCCCTTATCTAGCTCTGCATCCTAATCCTTGTTTTTCCACGTCCCGGCCGCTCTAATCTTAGATTATATAATCAGACTTCCTTCCTCAATATTATAAATTCCTTTGCATTTACAATACAGCTAAGACATGGTCAGCCTACAGATGGAGAACCCCAGCTGGACACCGTAGAGCTCTGTTCTCCTCCCCCTCATTCCATCTGCCTATATTTATTAAAATTATTTCCGTCCCACTCTACCAACCAAAAAGGGTCCAGTTACAGGATGGATTACAACAGGGGTGTCTAACTCAATTGTTACAAGGGCTGGATATGACATAAATGTCACTTGGTCGGGCCAGGCCATTCCTTGCCGGCCCAGATCGAGACTGAAGGGGGTGGCCAGCTCGCAGGCCGGATAAGAGCTCTAAAGGGGCCAGATGTTTGACACCTCTGGGTTACGACAAATGAAAAATGACACAAGGGACGATGCTAAAACATGGCAAGAAAAATCCTCCATTTTTCTCCCTTGGCCCCAACATCATTTAAAACTGATATTATAAAAACAACCAGCCTTAGTCAATACTATTTAGTAAACCAGTGATGGCCCTCCTCAAGATGAAGAATAATTGGTTTTTATATGCTGACTTTCTCTACCACTTATGGAAGAATCAAACTGGCTTACAATCACCTTCCCTTCCCCTCCCCACAACAGACACCCTGTGAGGTAGGTGGGGAAGGATAATGCTGCTTTAGTTGTCTTGTTTGTGGGCTTCCTGGAGGCCCCTGGTTGGCCACTGTGTGAACAGACTGCTAGACTTGATGGGCCTTGGTCTGATCGAGCAGGGCTTTTCTTATGTTCGTATGCTTCCTTGTGAAAAATGAACAAGGATTTTCATCACTTTTCACTTTGGTCTCTGTGTTTGTGTGTGTGTGTGTGTGTGTGTAAAGTGCCATCAAGTCACAGCTGACTTATGGCGACCCCGTAGGGTTTTCTAGGCAAGAGATGTTCAGAAGTGGTATGCCGCTCCCTGTCTCTTTATCAAAAACAAATGTCCAAATGCCTCTGTATATTCCGGAGGGGTTTGATTACCTCCTAATCTCTTTCAGGTTCGAAAACCCAATTCTAGCAGTTTTGCAAGTTGCAGGGAAGTCTGCTCGCGGGGGTAGAAACACCTGTTCAGCCGCCCTTGCACGTGAAATGCAGAACACAAATGCGAAACGGCAGAGCATGTCATTTGCCTGTCAGGTTAGGTTGTCTCATTCTGTACCATGGCCTAGAATCTTGCAGGTCTTCAATGCATCCATCGACATTGCTGCTAGAAGTTTGGTTGGAGGTTGGTTTAAGATTTCCTTCATACAGGCTCCCGAAAAAGAAAAGAAAAGCTACGCCAAAGGAGTTACTACTTCTCCTTTCTTGTTTCTCCTTTCCAACAAATTTAGGGATATATTTTGTGCTAACCCTCCAGATGTGACCCTGGTAGAACCTCTTTTTTAATGGAGAATTATAGTAGTATCCTTGAGCCTTTTACTTTTACCTTCAACATCAGATAGATGGATGAACACACAGGACCGTGAAGCTGCCTCATACTGAATCAGCCCGTTGGTCCATCAGGTCAGTATTGTTTACACAGGCTGGCAGCAGCGCTCCCAGGTCTTAGGTAGAAGTATTTCCCATCACCTCCTGCCTGGTGCTTTCAACTGGGGACGCCAGGGATCATCTGGGTGCCAAGCAGATGCTCTACCACTGAGCCGCAGCCCCTGCCCTAAAGTCATTTCCCTTCCCTTTCAGCTCATATCTTATACAAAATTAACCTCATGATGCTTCATTTTTAATACTTTGAACTATATCAGCTACTGTAAATTGTAGCAAAGAATTAATTGTACATATATAATATTCGTCACGAAAGAACAAATCATTGCTTCCCACCATTCATAAGCTACGGTTATTAAGCTACTTAATATCTTGGTATAATAACAAAAACTTCCCTTCTGTAGGCTTGTTTCACAGCAGTTAGTTGGGCATATATTCATAATGTCATAGAATCATAGAGTTGGAAGGGACCACCAGGGTCATCTAGTCCAACCCCCTGCACAATGCAGGAAATTCATAACTACCTCCCCCCACACCCCCAGTGACCCCTACTCCATGCCCAGAAGATGGCCAAGGTACTCTCCCTCTCATGATCTGCCTAAGGTCATAGAATCAGCATTGTTGACAGATGGCCATCTAACCTCTTCTTAAAAACCTCCAGGGAAAGAGAGCTCACCACCTCCCGAGGAAGCCTGTTCCACTGAGGAACCGCTCTAGCTGTTAGAAAATTCTTCCTAATTTCTAGCCAGAAACTCTTTTGATTTAATTTCAACCTGTTGATTCTGGTCCGACCTTCTGGGGCAACAGAAAAGAACTCGGCACCCTCCTCTCTATGACAGCCCTTCAAGTACTTGAACATGGTTATCGTATCCCCTCTCAGTCTTCTCCTCTTCAGGCTAATCATACCCAGTTCCTTCAACCTTTCCTCATAGGACTTGGTCTCCAGACCCCTCACCATCTTTGTTGCCCTCCTCTGGACACGTTCCAGCTTGTCTACATCCTTCTTAAATTGCATTGCCCAAAACTGAACACAGTACTCTAGTTGAGGTCTAACCAGAGCAGTGTAAAGCGATACCAGCACTTCACATGATCTGGACACTACACCTCTCTCAAAGTTCTTCCATTGGTCTTTTATTAACAGTGTTCATCAGTCTGGCCATCACTGCACATTCAGCTAATTTCTCCAACCAGTTGTCTTTGACCACACCACGAGGCCACCAAGTATATAGAAGATCCTAAATAACAATTTTGTAATGCAATCCCAAAGTATCAGTGCACAACAAAATGCAACACTAAAGCTGTGAATTTACGCTGTGAATTCCGGGGAAGATGTTTCATGCATACACATCTCCTTTCTAGTGGATACAATTGGAACTGAGGAAACTATGCAAAACGACTGAATACCGGGGTGTTGTCTCCAAAAACCTTTTACTTTGCCGCATTACCACCAACAGTAAATTGTAATTATTATTTTTTTGCATTCTAGATTGAAGAGGCAGCCGACATTATCCAGAAGCTGCACTTGATAGCCCAGGAATTACCTTTCGACAGGTAAGGCGCATCCTGTAACTTCCTCTGCAATTTCTTCCCCTTTCACCCGAGACTTCTAATTGAATTTTGATGCAAAAGGAGGGGGATTATGACGACACAGTGCATGTCAAGTTCATTTTTGTTTTGTTTTAAATCACTTTAGATTTATAGCCCTCCTTATCCTTAGTGAAACGTTCCTGTTCTCTTTGCAATGGCAGTTCATGGCGGGAGGGAGGCCTTCTCACTCGTTCAGCCAGGAGGAGCCAAACCTTACTTAATAGCTTTCCTTGCTCTCTTCGTCCCACCCTCTTTCTGAGGAGCTCAGGGCAGTGCATATGAAGTAGAAGAAGAGTTGGTTTTTATACCCCGGATTTCTCTACTTTTGAGGAGTCTCAAAGCGGCTTACAGTTGCCTCCCCCTCCCCACAACAGACACTTGGTGAGGTAGGTGGGTCTGAGAGAGTTCGGAGAGATCTGTGACTGGCCAAAAGCTTCATATGTACGGTGGGAAACGAACCCAGTTCTCCAGATTAGTCTGCTGCTCTTGACCACTATGCATGCTGGCTCTCCCTTCTTATTCTCCAAATATCATAGAGCTTTCACCCTAGCCTGTTTTAACTCCGTGTCCTCATCGCTACTGGGAGATGCTGGCATATCCCCATTCTCAATGTCTGTGTTCCTGCCAACTGAATGCAGTCAAAACAGTGGAACATGTGTAATAATATTGTCCATTTTATAAGGACTTCCATTCCACATATCTCATCCCTATTCTATCTAAGTTCCCATGAAGACTTAGAAAATTTTGCACATATCCCCTCCTTGCAGACCACTCCAGTGAGACCAGCGTGGTGTAGTGGTTAAGAGTGGTGGTTTGGAGCGGCGGAGTCTAATCTGGAGAACTGGGTTTGATTCCCCCACTCCTCCACAGGAGCGGCGGAGGCTAATCTGGTGAACTGGATTTGTTTCCCCACGCCTACACACGAAGCCAGCTGGGTGATCTTGGGCTAGTCACAGCTCTCTCAGCCCCACCTACCTCACAGGGTGTCTGTTGTTGGGAGGGGAAAGGGAAGATGATTGTAAGCCGGTTTGATTCTTCCTTAAGAGGTGGAGAAAGTTGGCATATAAAAACCAACTCTTCATCCTCCTCCACCTCCCCACTCTTCCTCCTCCTGCCAAATTCTGCGCCGAGACCTTATCTATAAGAAAGCAGATATTCCAAATGTTTTAATAACTTTTATGTATAATTACTTACAGCACAATAAGGTTATGAATTTTTATTTCTGTATATTAATTTTATATTTGTATGTAAATTGTGCTCTTAAACTGATGTTGACTGATCTCTTGATTGTAGTACATGTTCATTGATTGACTCTCCCTTCCTCTATTTTTCGTCGCAATTATCCTGAGGTGTAGGTTAGGCCAGGAGCGAAGGACTGGTCCAGTGCAAACCAATTAACTTAATGGTTGAGTGGGGAATTGAACCCAGGCCCTCCAAATTAGCCCTGAGCTGAATGGGCCCATGCCAGACGGATCTCGTCAGTTCTCAGAAGCTAAGCTGGGTCAGCTCTGGGGTTTTTATTATTTTTTTGGCGATCATCTCTACCTTTTTTATTTTATTTTTTAATTGAAATTTTATGGGATGCAGAAAAGCTCTTTTTTTTTTTTTTTAAATATATAATATGTGGAATGGCCCTCGGCAAAGGGAGTTGAAATCTCACATTAACCATTCTTTTTAAGGTGCACATCTTAATTGTTAATTGTGGTTTGTCAACAGGTTTTCTGAAGTGAAATCCAAAATCGCAAGTAAGTTGCCTCTCTGCTGCCTGTACTCTGTTGGAGCTCTTTGGAAGCATCCCTGCTTCTCCTTGCCTCACTGGGTCTATTTTTCTCCCCCTCCCCATCGCACACCGATAGGTAAGTATCACGATCTCGAGTGCCAACTGATCCAGGAGTTTACGAACGCTCAGCGAAGGGGGCAGATCTCCAGGATGAGAGAAGTCGCTGCGGTCTTGCTTCACTTTAAGGTAAGAGAGATTTTAAACCGACTGAGACGAGGCTTTTCAGCCTGTAGATAATGGTAATGTTCTTAGCCCAAGGGTAGGGTTTTGCAGACGCTGCTGTTTTCCATAGACCCATACAGCCATTATGAATAGTCCCACAAGGTGTTTTTCCAGCATTTACACTAATGTAATCTGTTGTTTGAGTGAGCCGGCATGGTGTAGTGGTTAAGGTGTTGGACCAGGATCTGGGAAACCCAGGTTCGAATCCCTACTCTGCTATGGAAACTTGTGGGGTGACGTTGGGCCAGTCCTACACTCTCAGCCTCAACCCTGGCAAATATTTGGATGGGAGACCTCCAAGGAATACCAGGGTTGTGACGCGGAGGCAGGCAATGGCAAACTACCTAACAGAGCGGTTCCTCAGTGGAAGAGGCGGGAGGTGATGAGCTCTCCTTCCCTGGAGGTTTTTAAGAAGAGGCTAGATGGCCAACTGTCAGCAATTCTGATTCTATGACCTTAAGCAGTTGATAAAAGGGAGGGCATCTTGGCCATCTTCTGGGCATGGAGCAGGGGTCACTGGGGGTGTGCGGGGGGGAGGTAGTTATGAATTTCCTGCATTGTGCAGGGGGTTGGACTAGATGACCCTGGTTGTCCCTTCCAACTCTATGATTCTACCTCCGAACATCTCTTGCCTCGAAAACCCTTCAGGCTTGCAATAAATCAGCTGTGACTTCACAGGAAAAAAAATTCTATTGCCTGGGGAAAAATATTAATTTTGTCCTGGTAGTCAGGCTGTATCTTGACTAAGCCTTTGGGCAAAAGTATAGGAACCACCTTACGGGGGCACATTGATGGTCTGCCCAATCTGTCTCCTTTCTTTTCCTGGTGAGCTTCCTTGGCAAGCACAGAGCCAGGAGGAAGGGTGTACCCTCCGCAGGGCTCTTGTCCCAGGACTAATTAACAAAATTCTTCAGCACTAATTAACAAAAATGTGGCTGAATGGTGATTTCTTTTCTCCGCAGGGCTATTCCCACTGTGTTGATGTGTATATAAAACAGTGCCAAGAGGTAAGCCTTTGGTTAATTTTTAAAAAAATCAGATTTAGAAAAAATGTGTCGATAAGTCACTGGTATTTGTATTGCCTCACCTAAGCGTGAAGCCACCTTCTGGCCTAAGAAGAACCAGCGTGGTGTAGTGGTTAAGAGCGGTGGTTTGGGGTGGTGGACTCTGATTTGGAGAACTGGGTTTGATTCCCCCAGCTGGGAGACCTTGGGCTAGTCACAGCTCTCTTCGAGCTCTCTCAGCTCCATCTACCTCACAGGGTGTCTGTTGTGGGGAGGGGAAGGGAAGGAGATTGTAAGCCGGTTTGATTCTTCCTAAAGTGGTGGAGAAAGTCAGCATATAAAAACCAACTCTTCTCCTTCTTCTAAGGAGCCATCCGCAAACAGCGCAGGCTCAGAGCTGCTTCTGTTGAAGGAGCCTCCATAGGCTGGAGGAAGGCTTGAGACTCAAGAGCAAGAGGAGAGCCCTGCTGAGTCAGAACCAGTGGTCCATCTAGTCCTGCATCCCATCTCACACAGTGGTCGACCAGTTCCTCTGGAAGGCTAACAACAGGGCGTAGTGGCCAAGGCCTTCATTAGAACATCAGAAGGGCCCTGCTGGATCAGACCCATAGTCCATCTTGTCCAGCATCCTGTCTCACACAGTGGCCGACCAGTTCCTCTGGAAGGCTAACAACAGGACACAGAGGCCAAGGCCTTCATTAGAACATATGAAGAGCCCTGCTGGATCAGAACCATAGTCCATCTTCTCCGGCATCCTGATTCACAGCGGCCATCCATTTAGTCTGGAGGGCCAGCCAACAAGGCATAGAGGCCGAAGCCTTCATAAGACCATCAGAAGAGCCCTGCTGGACCAGACCAGTGGTCCATCTAGTCCAGCATCTCACACAGTGGCCAACCAGTTCCTCTGGAGGGCCAGCAACAGGGCATAGACGCTGAGGCCTTCTCCAGCTGTGGGCTCCTGGGACTGGTATTCAGAGGTTGACTGCCTCTGAACATAGAGGTTCCCTTTAGTCCCCATGGCTGGTAGCCACTGATGAAGTAGACCGTCTCCTTCATCAGTGGAGTGGTGGGCAGCTAGTAGCGTTGCCAGTTCCTGGCAACTTGGGGGAGGGTTGCGCAGTGCTATGGGAAAAATTAAAAATAAACTGCAACCTCATGTACTTACTAGAAGTTCTTGCTGGAAATGAAAAAGGGTGGCTCTAGGAATTGCTGCAAAACAATGGTTTTACAGTTCCTAGTGCGACCCTTTGTCACTTCGGGTAAGTCCCCAATGCTGCGTTACTTTCCCCCGGCCACCACTCCAAGGGGTGGCGGGCAACGTGGCCTGGGGTTGCGGGATCCCCCATTCTCGCTGGGGGGATTGGCCGCCTGAGCAGCGGGCCGTTCTTTTACAACCATGGATGTTTTAATGGTCGAAACTTTCCTTCCTAATGTCTCAGGGAGCCTACCTGAGGAGTGATATCTTTGAAGACACGGCCGTTCTCTGCCAGACCGTGAACAAGCAAGTCGGAGATATATTTAGTAGTCCCGAGACTGTAATGGCCAAACTTATCCAGAGTATCTTTGAAGTCAGACTTCAGGTGACTTGCAAGAATTTCGTTATCTTTCGGGGGAAGTGTGATGGAAGTTCATTGGACCAGGAGCCTTTTTAAATAGGACATGTCATGCTGAGTAAACAAACGTGATGCTTTCATTTTTGCATCAAAGCTTTTTTTGGGTTGTTGTTTTTTGCCAACCTAACTTCTCAAATGTTAGGGTCAAACTACAGATGATGGCGGCAAACCCATATATTTAAGTTGGTTCTGATGATGTGTAAAACATGTAGGTGCGCTGCTAGATTCGAGTCCAGTAGCACCTTAGAGAGCCACAAGATTTTCGGGGTATAAGCTTTCGACCAAGGGAGCTTTGACTCTCAAAAGGGGAGGGGCTGTGGCTCAGTGGTAGAGCGTCTGCTTTGCATGCATAAGGTCCCAGGTTCGATCCCCAGCATCTCCAGTTAAAAGAACCAGGCGTTAGGTGATGTGAAAGACCTCTTCCTGAGACCCCGGAGAGTCGTTGCCAGTCTGAGTAGTCAATACTGACTTTGATGGACCAAGGGTCTGATTCAGTATAAGGCAGTTTCATGTGTTCATGTGTGTTTATGCCCCAAACATTGTGTTGGTCTCTAAGGTGCTAATTTTCAACATGAAATCTTTATATGTCAGTTATCAGTTCAGTAGCCAAAGGCCGTCTTGCAATATCTTAATTCAGACATCATGCCAAACCAGAGTTGAGGAATTTAAACTGTGGGTCAGCTGGATGAAACTAGAAAAGGATCTTCCCCCAAACTGGATGAAATGCTTACAAGTGTGTACCAGATGTCCATTTCTTGATAAATAAGTGGAAATTTTGACTGATTCAGACTGGGATTTTGCTCCACAGAGCTATATAAAAGACCAGTTGGAAGAACATAAAAAATCGGACGCAGAGCAATATCTTCAGACCCTCTATGACCTTTATACAAGGTGAGTGCCACAGCTTCTTCTTGGGAAAAAGCAGTTAGAAGGGCCTTATAATCTCTCAGGCCCCGTCTTCTTCTTTGGTTTGGGCCTGGTCCTTCCGCAGTCCTTTGCAGATTCTTCTGCCCATTTATACTTCCCCCTTTGGAACCCTGGGCTTTTTGGGGTAGAAAGTAAAACATGCACAGAGGAACATTTAAGTTAGCCAGAACATCGAAAAGGGAAAGATCGGGCACCTCTGCTGCCTTCTGAAAGGATGTGGACAGAACGGAGTGGGTGCAGAGGAGAGCAACAAGGATGATCAGGGGCCTGGAGACCAAGCCCTATGAGGAAAGGCTGAGGGAGTTGGGAATGTTCAATTTGGAGAAGAGGAGGTTGAGGGGGAACATGATTGCTCTCTTTAAGTATTTGTAAGGCTGTCACTTAGAGGAGGGCAGGGAGCTGTTCCTGTTGGCAGCAGAGGATAGGATTCACTAGAATGGGTTTAAATTGTGGGAGGTAAGGTACTGGCTGGATATGAGGAAAAGGTTTTTTACAGTAAGAGTTGTTGGACTGTGGAATCAGCCACCTGGTGGGGGTGAGCTCCCCCTCACTGGCAGTCTTTAAGCAGAGGCTGGACAAGCACTTGTCAGGGATGCTCTAGGTTGATCCTGCATTGAGCAGGGGATTGGACTAGATGGCCGGTATGGCCCCTTCCAACTCTTTGATTCTATGAAATAGCCAAATGGGGCAGTATTTAAAGAAATGCAGCGAACAAGACCCAGTGAGGTGCCTTTTATTGGAGGGTGCAGAGCAATGTGTGGAATATAGGTCTGCTCAGCATTGTTTTAAGTACCAGCCCCCCCCCCCAGCAAGAGAACAGGCTTTAATTGTAGAGGAGGGGCGTCCCTGCAGTGGCTGTTATTCGGGTGTCCTCAGTCATGCAGGCAAGTAAAAAATGAAGGTAAATGGTCCCAGGGTATGAATGGAAGGGGGGTGATGGAGACCCCTTGCTGAGTTGAAGCATGCCTGGTTCTGGACGCTGCCCTGATGGGAGACCTGGAGACTCTCAGTTTACTGCCTGGAGTTCAAGGAAGGCAGGATGCCAATGTGATAAGTAAAACGGACGTGTGTGTGTGTAAAGTGCCATCAAGTCATGGCCGACTTATGGCAACCCAATAAGGTTTTCAAGGCAAGACAGTAACAGGTGGTTTGCCCTTGCCTGCCTCTGCATAGCAACCCTGGACTTCCTTGGAGGTCTCCCATCCAAGAACTGATCAGGGCCGGCCCTGCCTAGTTTCTGATATCTGACGAGATCAGGCTAGCCAGGGCCATCCAAGTCTGCCCCAGATAGAGAACTCCTGTTCTTGAAATACTGTGAACAATTGGGCTGGAGCAGCAGTTGTAACAAAACAAAACAAAAAGGTGCCACGTGCCCGGTGCGAGAGGTTCATTTTCCAGCCAAGAAGCAGCCCCAATAGCCCAGGCTAGCCCAGTGTCATCAGAGCTGGGAAGCTAAGTGGGGTTGGTGCTTGGATGTGAGACCAGCAAGGAAGACGGCGCTTGCTTTGTGGAAGAAGGCAATGGCAAACCCCTTCTGCTTATCTCTTTTTTGGTGGAGAGGGGCTGTGGCTCAGTGGTAGAGCATCTGCTTGGCATGCAGAAGATCCCAGGTTCAATCCCCGGCATCCCCAGTTAAAGGGACTAGACAAGTAGGTGATGTGAAAGACCTCTGCCTGAGACCCTGGAGAGCTGCCGCCGGTCTAAGTAGACAATACTGACTTTAATGGACCGAGGGTCTGGTTCAGTAAAAGGCGGCTGCATGTGTTCAATATCGTCAGAGCTGGGAGGCTAAGTAGGGTTGGTGCTTGGATGTGAGACCAGCAAGGAAGACGGCGTTGGCTGTGTGGAGGAAGGCAATGGCAAACCCCTCTTGCCTTGGACACCCTATGAGATGGAACTTCATGAGTCGGTTGTGACTCTGCAACACAGTTTACCTTACAAACCCCATGCGGGAAGAGCCGCTGCAGGTATTCCCCGAGCGAACTTTGCAGACTGGTCGGTTTTGCTCCTGTCGGTCGGTTGCGCTAAAGGTGGCCCTTTCTTCTGCCTCTTCCCTGATTCAGGAGGATCCTGTGCTGGCAGAAGAGTCCTCCTCATCAGGGAAATGCTCCTTGTGTTGTGGGGGAAGCTTCGCCCTTAGGCAGGGGCTCTGCAAGATCCGAGCCATGGTACCTGTTTTCCCTGAATAGAAATGCACGTCTTCATTCTCTCTCTCTCTCCCTCCTTCTCTCTCCCCCCCCCCTTGACATAAAGGACGACTAATCTTTCCAGCAAATTGATGGAATTTAACTTGGGCACTGATAAGCAGACTTTCTTGTCTAAGCTTATCAAATCCATCTTCGTTTCCTACCTGGAGAATTATGTCGAGGTGGAAATTGGTTATTTGAGAAGCAGGAGCTCTGTGATATTGCAGCGCTACTATGATTCGAAAAACCACCACAAGAGAGCCATCGGAAGTGGAGGGTGAGTTTGGGTTCAGGTCTTTTTATCTACTCAATTTGTATCATGAGCGGATGGCTGTATCCTCAGATCTACATGGATGGGTCTTTAATTAGAAAGGGATAAGAGCATAAGGAGAGCCCTGCTGGATCAGACCAGTGGTGGTCCATCTAGTCGAGCATCCCAGGTCATGAAGGGCTTTATAGGCAAGGACCAGAACCTTGAATTGAACCTGAAAACAAATAGGCAACCAACGCATACGCTGTAGAACAGGTGTTAACATGTTCCAAGTGGCTAGTTTACTTATTCTTTCAATGAAACAGATACTTACAGATTTGGATTGTAGGGACCATCTTGAACTATGTGGTGATGCCAAAAGGGAATATCTTTCTGGGGATAGAGTACCCCATCTTTTCCAGTGCTACCAGACTATCTAGAATTCTTAACCATTCCAACCTTTTGAAGACTTTTCTACTTGGCCAGACACAATGCCTTTCCCCTCAATGAATTATTTGGCAGATTCCTAGATAGCCCAATCGAACAGAGAGTATGCCCTTGTGGAAAGGCAAAGATAGCAACACTTACCCATTTTTTATTTGGTTGTGATTTATATTCTATAAGATCTTCTCTTATTTACTCCATTGATTTCACACTTTTCTATTTGTTCTCATGACATTCATAAGGCGGTTACTCTATCCGTAGTTTATTACCTAACAGCCGCTTTGAAGAAGCTGAAAGTTATAAGAACATAAGAAAGGCCCTGCTGGATCAGACCAAGGCCCATCAAGTCCAGCAGTCTGTTCACACAGTGGCCAACCAGGTACCTCCAGGAAGCCACAAACAAGACGAGCGCAGCATTGTCTGCCTGTGTTCCACCGCACCCAAAATAATAGGCATGCTCCTCTGATACTAGAGAGAATAGGTATGCAGCATGACTAGTATCCATTCTAACTAATAGCCATGAATACCCCTCTCCTCCATGAATATGTCCACTCCCCTCTTAAAGCCCTCCAAGCTGGCAGCCATCACCACATCCTGGGGCAGGGAGTTCCACAATTTAACTATGCGTTGTGTGAAAAAATACTTCCTTTTATCTGTTTTGAATCACCCTCCAGTTTTAGCAGATGACCCCGTGTTCTAGTATTATAGGAGAGGGAGAAAAACTTCTCCCTGTCCACTCTCTCCAAACCATGAATAATGTTATAGACCTCTATCATGTCTCCCCTCAGCCGCCTTCTTTCCAAGTTATAAGCAAATTACACCTAAATGCTTATTTGCATACAGGCTCTGTTTTTGAATTGGAACTGGCTTATTCTTTTTTGAAAGCCTTACACAAACCTTGTTGTGCCAGCAGTGATAAAAGGACACGCAAAAATTGATACGTGCACAATCCTACGTTGCCTTCAAGCCTCCTAAAATCAGTTGTCTATCCCCACCCTAGGAGAGTGTTCTTGGTCAGTCTTGCAGATCATGATGGAACCCAGGGGCAAAACAGCCTCAAGGCCTAGACAAGACTTACCAGAAAAAACAGGAATGCTAGGGAAAAGTTGAAGGCAGCAGGAAAAGAGGAAGACCCATCAGAGATGGAGTGACTCGATCAAGGAAGCCGCGGCCTTCAGTCTGCAAGACCTGAGCGCAGTTCTCAACGATAGGATGTTTTGGAGGTCATTAGTTCATGTGTGTGTGTAAAGTGCCATCAAGTCGTTTCCGACTCATGGCGACCCTATGCATCAGTGTCCTCCAAAGTGCCCTATCCTTAGCAGCCTTGTTCAGATCTTGCAAATTGAGGGCCGTGGCTTTTTTTATAGTCAATCCATCTCTTGTTGGGTCTTCCTCTTTTCCTGCTGCCTTCAACTTTTCCAAGCATGATTGTCTTTTCCAGTGACTCTTGTCTTCTCATAATATGTCCGAAGTACGACAGCCTCAGATTAGTCATTTTAGCCTCTAGGGTCAGTTCAGGCTTGATTTGATCTAAAACCCACTGATTTGTTTTTTCTTTTTTTGGCGGTCCAGGGTATCTGTAACACTCTCCTCCAACACCACATTTCAAAGGAATCTACTTTCTTCCTATCAGCTTTCTTCATTGTCCATTGTTCATTAGTTCATAGGGTCGCCATAAGTTAAAAGTGACTTAACAGCACCTAACGCAAACACGCACACAACTTGGGGACTCTCACTTCTCAGTGAGGCTTTTTTGTTAGCTTGTTTTGGAGGTGTGGTGTGCGTGAGAGACAAGGAATGCGTTAATGTTTCTCAAGATACAGATATTACAGGTTGCTGTGAGTCAACATGTAAAATTGCTGCAGTGTCCTTCCTATTGCCTTGAAGAATAACCATATTAAGACTTGACTCTGGGCAGATTTTTCCTTCTCCTTTATTCCTTTTCAGTATTCAGGACCTCAAAGAGAGAATCCGGCAGCGGACCAACCTGCCTTTGGGCCCGAGCATCGACACCCATGGTGAAACCTTCCTGTCCCAGGAAGTTGTGGTTAATCTCTTGCAAGAAACTAAACAGGCTTTTGAAAGGTGCCACAGGGTATGTGTGTGCACACCATAAATTCCCTTTTCTCCATTAAGAGTATAAATCTAAGCAAGGGTAGGATGTGCTTTTTTGGGGGGGGGGGATCCAAATAATATACATGGCAGCCCCAAGACGGTAATATTGTGTATAGACTCTCTAGGGCAGGGGTGTCAAACATAAGGCCGGGGGGCTGAATTGGACTTCTTGAGAGCAGCCACCCTCACCCCAATCTCTATCTGGGCTGGCGAGGTATGGCCCGGCCCGACCAAGTGACATTTATGTCATATCCGGCCCTTGTAACAATTAAGTTCATCACCCCTGCTCTAGGGTACCCTCAGCCCCCCCTCTCTCTCTCGCTAGGAAATATAGGCATGGAGGAAATGCCCTAGCTCAGTGGTAGAGCATCTGCTCGGAATGCAGAAGGTCCTAGGTTCAATCCCTGGCATCTCCAATTGAAAGGACCAGGCAGTAGGTGACAGTAAAGACCCCTGCCTGAGACTCTGGAGATCCAGTGCCAGTCTGAGTTGACAAGACTGGCTTTGATGGGCCAAGGTATAAGGCAGGTTCATGTGTGGTCAAGTGTGTTTATTTTTAAAGGAGGGGCCATGGCTCAGTGGAAGAGCCTCTGCTTGGCACGCAGAAGATCCCCAGTTCAGACTTGGGCAGCTCCTTTTAAAAAGGAGCAGGCAGTAGGTGATGTGAAAGACCTCAGCAGCTCAGTAGTAGATAATCTGCTTTGTATGCAGAAGGTCCCAGGTTCAATCCTCGGCATCTCCACATAAAAGGACCAGGCAGTAGGTGATGTGAAAGACCCTTGCCTGAGACCCTGGAGAGCTGCTGCCAGTCTGAGTTGACAATACTGACCTTGATGGTCCAAGGGTTTGATTCAGTATAAGGCCAGCTTCCCAAAGAGCATCTCCCTGTTTAAGTGGTCCTGCCTGCACTGGCTTCTGGTTGTGTTTCCTGAAGCTGCTTGAAATGTAGTTGAGAGGGAAATAGCGCTGATGGTGGAGAGAGAGCGGTATGGATGTTAGATGTGGGAAATAGTTGGGTGAGAGAGATGCATAGCTGCGTGGGGCTCTGGGATAAGCAGAGTCTGAAGTCCCCATGCCCCCAAGCATTTCTTTGCGACTGTGAGGCCTGGTGACTTTGCACGAAATGAAGGCTAGCGTTCTCAGAACATTAGCAAGGATCCCTGCAGCTCTGCCTCCAAAAATGGTTTTGGCTCAATTGGAACCTCACAGGGTGGTCTGTTTGAAATCGCTTGCGTGCCGTTCTTCATAGTGCCAGAGAAGTGCTAACGCCTGCTCTTCTTCTCTCCCCCACCCCCAGCTCTCTGATCCTTCAGATTTGCCGAAGAATGCCTTCAGAATTTTCTCGTTGCTTGTGGAGTTCTTATGCATCGAGCACATTGATTATGCTTTGGAAACCGGGCTGGCTGGTGAGCTTCCTACTGTATGTGTGTGCAAAGTGCTGTCAAGTCGCAGCTCACTTAGAGTGACCCCATAGGGTTTTCAAGGCAAGAGACGTTCAGAGGAGGTATGCCACTCCCTGCCCGGATACAGCGACCCTGGACCTCCTTGGTGGTCTCCCATCCAAGGACTAACCAGGGCCGACCCTGCTTAGCTTTTGAGATCTGATGAGATTGGGCTAACCTGGGCAATCCAGGGCAGGACAGGAGGAAAGTGCCATCAGGTTGCAGCTGACTATGGAAACCCCATAGGGTTTTCAAGACAAGAGACATTCAGAGGAGGTTTGCCATTGCCTGCCTCTGTGTAGAACCCCTAGGACTTCCTTGGTGGTCTCCCATCTAAGTACTAACCAGGGCCAGCCCTACTTAGCTTCCCAGATCTGATGAAACTGGACTAGCATGGGCTATCCAGGTCAGGGCAGAGGCAAACAGAGGTGGTCTGCCATTGCCTGCCTCCGCTTAGCAACCCTGGACTTGGTGGTCTCCCATCCAAGTACTAACCAGGGCCGACCTGCTTAGCTTCTGAGATCTGATGAGATCGGGCTAGCCTGGCCCATCCAGGTCAGGGCAGAGGCGAACAGACGGTTTGCCATTGCCTGCCTCGGCCTAGCAACCCTGGACTTCCTGGGTGGTCTCCCATTCAAGTACTAACCAGGGCCAACCCTGCTTAGCTTCTGAGATCTGATGAGATCGGGCTAGCCTGGGCCATCCAGGTCAGGGCATAATAAATGTGTGTTGTCAAGTCGCAGCTGAGTTGTGTTTACCCCAGAACCATGGGGTTTTCAAGGCAAAAGACGTTCAGAGGTGACCGCTGCTTTATGCTGAATCAGACCCTTGGTCCATCAAAGTCAGTATTGACTACTCAGACTGGCAACGGCTTTCCGGGGTCTCAGGAAGAGGTCTTTCACATCACCTAACGCCTGGTTCTTTTAACTGGAGATGCTGGGGATCGAACCTGGGACCTTCTGCATGCCAATCAGATGCTCTACCACTGAGCCACAGCCCCTCCCCTTTTGAGAGTCAAAGCTCCCTTGGTCGAAAACTTATACCCCGAAAATCTTGTGGCTCTCTAAGGTGCTACTGGATTCAAATCTAGCAGCGCACCCACATGTTTTACACATCATCAGAACCAACTTAAATATACGGGTATGCCGCCATCATCTGTAGTTTGACCCTAACATTTGAGAAGTTAGGTTGGCAAAAAACAACAACCCAAAAAAAGCTTTGATGCAAAAATGAAAGCATCACGTTTGTTTACTCAGCATGACATGTCCTATTTAAAAAGGCTCCTGGTCCAATGAACTTCCATCACACTTCCCCCGAAAGATAACGAAATTCTTGCAAGTCACCTGAAGTCTTACTTCAAAGATACTCTGGATAAGTTTGGCCATTACAGTCTCGGGACTGCTAAATATATCTCCGACTTGCTTGTTCACGGTCTGGCAGAGAACGGCCGTGTCTTCAAAGATATCACTTCTTAGGTAGGCTCTCTGAGACATTAGGAAGGAAAGTTTCGACCATTAAAACATCCATGGTTGTAAAATAACAGCCCGCTGCTCGGGCGGCCAATCCCCCCAGCGAGAATGGGAGATCCCGCAACCCCAGGCCACGTTGCCCGCCACCCCTTGGAGTGGTGGCCGGGGGAAAGTAACGCAGCATTGGAGACTTACCCGAAGTGACAAAGGGTCGCGCTAGGAACTGTAAAACCATTGTTTCGCAGCAATTCCTAGAGCCACCCTTTTTCATTTCCAGCAAGAACCTCTAGTAAGTACATGAGGTTGCAGTTTATATTCAATTTTCTCCCATAGCACTGCGCACCCCTCCCGCAAGTTGCCAGAAACTGGCAACTCTACTTGCAGCCCACCACTCCACTGATGAAGGAGACGGTCTGCTTCATCAGTGGCTACCAGCCACGGGGACTAAAGGGAACCTCTATGTTCAGAGGCAGTCAACCTCTGAATACCAATCCCAGGAGCCCACAGCTGGAGAAGGCCTCAGCGTCTATGTCCTGTTGCTGGCCCTCCAGAGGAACTGGTTGGCCACTGTGTGAGATGCTGGACTAGATGGACCACTGGTCTGGTCCAGCAGGGCTCTTCTGATGGTCTTATGAAGGCCTTGGCCTCTATGTCCTGTTGTTGGCCTTCCAGAGAAACTGGTCAGCTACTGTGTGAATCAGGATGCTGGACAAGATGGACTATGAGTCTGATCCAGCAGGGCTCTTCATATGTTCTAGTGAAGGCCTTGGCCACTACGCCCTGTTGTTAGCCTTCCAGAGGAACTGGCCGGCCACTGCGTGAGATGGGATGCAGGACTAGATGGACCACTGGTTCTGACTCAGCAGGGCTCTCCTCTTGCTCTTGAGTCTCAAGCCTTCCTCCGGCCTATGGAGGCTCCTTCAACAGAAGCAGCTCTGAGCCTGCGCTGTTTGCGGATGGCTCCTTAGAAGAAGGAGAAGAGTTGGTTTTTATATGCCGACTTTCTCCACCACTTTAGGAAGAATCAAACCGGCTTACAATCTCCTTCCCTTCCCCTCCCCACAACAGACACCCTGTGAGGTAGGTGGGGCTGAGAGAGCTCTAAGAGACTGTGACTAGCCCAAGGTCACCCAGCTGGCTTCGTGTGTAGGACTGGGGTATCAAACCCAGTTCTCCAGATCAGGGTCCACTGCCCCAAACCACCGCTCTTAACCACTACACCACACTGGTTCTTCTTATGCCAGAAGGTGGCTTCACGCTTAGGTGAGGCAATACAAATACCAGTGACTTATCGACAGATTTTTTCTAAATCTGATTTTTTTAAAAATTAACCAAAGGCTTACCTCTTGGCACTTTTTTATATAAACATCAACACAGTGGGAATAGCCCTGCGGAGAAAAGAAATCACCATTCAGCCACATTTTTGTTAATTAGTGCTGAAGAATGTCCTGGGACAAGAGCCCTGCGAAGGGTATACCCTTCCTCCTGGCTCTGTGCTTGCCAAGGAAGACCAACAGGAAAAGTGTGTCGTCAAGTCGCAGCTGACTTGTGTTTACCCCAGAACCATGGGGTTTTTAAGGCAAAAGACATTCAGAGGTGGTTTGCTGTTCAATCCCTGGCATCTTCAGTTAAAAAAGGAGCAGGCAGTTGGTGATGTGAAAGACCTCTGCCTGAGACCCTGGAGAGCATCTGCCAGTCTGAGTAGGCAGTACGGACCTTGATGGACCAAGGGTCTAATGCAGTATAAGGCATAAGAAAATAAGAAAAGCCATGCTGGATCAGACCAAGGCACATCAAGTCCAGCAGTCTGTTCACACAGTGGCCAACCAGGTGCCTCTAGGAAGCCCACAAACAAGACAACTGCAGCAGCATTATCCTGCCTGTGTTCCACAGCGCCTAATATATTCGGCATGCTCCTCTGATCCTGGAGAGAATAGGTGTGCATCATGACTAGTATCCACTTTAACTAGTAGCCACAGACAGCCCTCCTCCATGAACATGTCCACTCCCATATTAAAGCCTTCCAAGTTGGCAGCCACCTCCACATCCTGGGGCAGGGAGTGTTACCCCAAGCACAGAGGGTCTCCTTTATTTGGGGAAATTAGCTGGAGACTAAATAGAGCTTTGCAAGAGGCTGGCGTGGGGATCTTTCTAAACCAATTCTGCTCCTAGGTGAGCAGACAGATGGAGAGCAACCCAATAATGAGGAGGTTTTTATGAATTTTACGGGTTTTATTAAAAGTAATCAAATAGGGTAACAACACACGCACACACACACACACACACAATTAATTCCCAACACACACAGAGCTAAGAAAGTAAAGGTTTTGAGATACCCAAGTGGTTCATAGTCACCTTTCCTGCAGAACGAGTTTCCAGAATAGCAGCTGCACGAGGGAAAGGGAAAAAGGACTACACGCCAGGTGTCGGACTCACATCTTGTGTTCTGGATCCAAAATGAGAAGCCCCTGACATGTGCCAGGGCTCTCTGTTTTATTGTCAAATTCTGCCCCTGGGGCAGACTGACTCACAGGGCATGTGAGCAGTGGGGCACAAAGGAAAGATTGCTTCACGAGTGGTGAAAGATTATGGGTAAAAAGGATTGATGGCTGTCAAGTATCGATTGATTGCGATATTGACAGCTGGCCAGGAGTTAGGAGGAGGAGAAGGGGAAGGAGAGAATGGGAAAATGGGATTAGCATGTAGTCAGACTATCCCAGAGAAGGAATGCAAAGTGAGGAAGGGAGCTGTCATTGTTCAGAGTCCAAGGTCGTTAGGCAGATTTTGATATGCTGGCCGTTTCTTTGGTTATGCAAAGGTGTCCAGGAAGGCAGCTGTTCCAGGGGCGAGTCTCTGGCAAGGAGGCTCAGGAGCAGATTTTGGAGTTCTCTGGTCTCCTCTGCATTCAGATCCAAGATGTTCAGGTCCCTTTCCCTTCTGTGGGTCCAGGTGCTGTGTGCCATTCGCAGTTTCCTGCTGGCTCCGTTTAGCGATGTCCGGTGGGGTGTCTGAGGTGCTCCTGTGTCTTGGAGTGTGGTGCTGTCGCTCTCCATGCCTCCCCTGCCATTCAGCAACAGTCCCAATGTACAGACACGAGAGTCCAAGGGTGTCCATATTACAGGTGGTATAGAAGGGTATCGTTACAGGAGTTCCACAGTTTAACTATAAAGGCAATTTCATGCGTTCAATATAAGCTGCGTTCATTGAGTGCTGGACATAGAATTATTTGTTTAAATAAGAGTCATCACAGCATTTGCTGCTGGTTGATTCTGTAGCTCTCCTCGGTAACTTGTAAGTGCCACTGGGTAATGGAAACAACTCATGAAGCTGTGCTAATCATAATTCCTGCCTTGTGTGCAGCTTAAAAGCAATGCCTTTTGATAGCTGGCCACAGAGGCTGTTGGCATCCAGGATTCCTGATGTTTTTTCAGTGGATTGTGTTCTTAGCTCCATTCAAATTTGTCATTGTTCACCTGCTTTCAGGTATTCCTTCGCCAGACTCCAGGAATGCGAACCTTTATTTCCTGGATGTGGTCAACCAAGCCAATACCATTTTCCATCTCTTTGACAAGCAGTTCAATGATCACCTGATGCCATTAGTCAGGTAGGTTGTCCCTTGGGTCTTTGAGCCGAGAATCCACACGGGGTTTGCTTTCTCGCTTGCGGATCGGCGTATGTGATGGAATTGGCACCGAGCGCGGCTGCGTAAAAGGAAGAGAGCAAGTAACCAACTGGGTCTTGCATAGTGATGTCAGGAAACCTCTTGGGTTCAGTTAGTAAAAAAGTCTGGCCTTCCTGCCTGGTGCTCATCTATCTTCAGAGCCAGTGTGGTGTAGTGGTTAAGAGCGGTTGACTCTACTCTGGAGGACTGGGTTTGATTCCCCACTCCTCCACATGAGCGGTGGACTGATCTGAAGAACCAGGTTTGATTCCCCACTCCTACATATGAGCAGTGGACTGTAATCTGGAGAACCGGGTTTGATTCTGCACTCCTCCACATGAGCAGCAGACTCTGCTCTGGAGAACTGGGTTTGATTCCCCACTCCTCCACATGAGCAGCGGACTGTAATCTGGAGAACCGGGTTTGATTCCCCACTCCCCCACATGAGCAGCAGACTGTAATCTGGAGAACCGGGTTTGATTTCTCACTCCTCCACATGAGAGGCGGACTCTAATCTGGAGAACCAGGTTTGATTCCCCGCTCTGGATCAGGTTTGATTCCTCGCTCCGGGTTTGATTCCTTGCTCCTTCTGGGGCAACAGAAAACAACTCGACACCATCCTCTGTATGACAACCCTTCAAGTACTGGAAGATGGTTATCATATCACCATGGGAAGAGGAGTAGGACAGTCCTCTCAGGTTCTCCTGCTTGGTAGGCGGTATCCACAAAAACCATCCCACGCATGCTGCACGTCATCCCTTCCCCTCCTTTGGTTTCTTCCAGCTCCTCTCCGAAGCTCTCGGAGTGCCTTCAGAAGAAAAAGGACATTACAGAACAAATGGAGGTGAAGCTGGACATGGGCATCGATAGGCAAGTGAAAATGGGGAGTTATTTAAACATTTCTGTTTATGTATTCATTCGGTGTGTTGGGTCGGATCTAAAGCACTGCGAGTACAACAGAGATTGTAGGACAGACTTCACACCCCTGGCTAAAGCCCTCTGAGCCCCCTGAAATTCTGCCCCTGGGGGTCAGCAGACCCTTATGAACAGCACACAGGGATGAACACATGAAACTGCCTTATACTGAATCAGACCCTTGGTCCATCACAGTCAGTATTGTCTACTCAGACTGGCAACTGCTCTCCGGGGTCTCAAGCAGAGGTCTTTCACATCACCTACCTGCCTAGTCTCTTTCACTGGAGGTGCCAGGGATTGAACCTGGGACCTTCTGCATGCCAAGCAGATGCTCTACCCCTGAACCACAGCCTCTCCTTCCCCGTCTGCTTCCCACGCTGCTGCTGTGTCAGGCAGAGCACCGAAGGGAGGCTCTCTGAGGTGGGCGCCAGGGCTATAACTCTGGAGGATCCCCAGGTCCATGAACACATGAAGCTGCCTTATACTGAATCAGATTCTTGGTCCATCAAAGTCAGTATTGTTTGCTCAGACCGGCAGCGGCTCTCCAGGGTCTCAGGCAGAGGAAGTCTTTCACATCACCTACCTGCCTAGTCCCTTTAACTGGAGATGCCAGGGATTGAACCTGCGACCTTCTGCATGCAAAGCAGATGCTCTATCACTGAGCCCCTCCCTTTGCTGAGGAATGAAGTGAGAATGGATGGTGCCGGCGGGGGGGGGGAGGGGAAGAGCAAGAGAAAAGACCCCCCCCAGCACTCGGGTTGTTAACCTATAATAAGGAGCTCATCTGGTGGGCACACGAGGGAGGGCCTTTTTGGTGACAGCCCCGCAATTACGGAACATCCTCCACAGGGAGCTGCGCCTGGCTGCTTTGCTCTTGACCTTAAGGAGGCAGCTGGAGACTGTTTAATTTAGGCTCGCAATTTACCAATTTAGTTTTTATTTATTAGCAGCCCTAATTGGAGGTTTTTTTTTAATTGTGTCTGTTTATGTGCTTTTATAATTGTTTTATTTGTGTGTGTGTTTTCTATAGTCGTTTTATTGATATTGTCAGCCACCTGGAGTTCTGCAAGGGAGAAAGGCAGCTAATAAATGCTTTAAATAAATAAATAAATAGTAAGTGCCATTATGTCAGCAGAAGATCCCCTTCGGATCCTGCCCGGTTGATTCTGCCTTTTGTGCCCTGATATGGACACCGTGGGGGTGGAGGTGGGAATGCAATCAATGCACTGTTAAAAAAGGGCATCCATTCAACAAGCAGTGATACATTTTATGTCTTTTCTGGCTGAAAGAAAAGGACACATTACCCAGAGAGGAAAACACCTACCAGATCTCCTTTCGGGGGGGTGGAAAATTGGCGGTGGATAATGTGAACAGGTCTGAACAGAGATCTGCTCTCCCCTGCATAGGGATTTTAGCTTACAGTCCAATTTTTAAGGATAGAAATAATCCCTGTGCTTTACTCTGCTCATCCTGTCAGTTCTGAAAGCTCCCGGGAGAAAGTTCTGGGCCCACGCCTCCCTAGAAGTTAACGGTCTCTTTCCTGAGGGATCATGTTGGACAGCGCCTGGTAGGGGCTTTAAAGTGCTCCCTTTTAAAACAGCCACCTGGTATGTTTAATTTTTGAAGGACGCTGAACTGCATGATTGGACAGATGAAACACATCTTGGCCGTGGAACAAAAGAAGACAGACTTCAAACCTGAAGACGAGAACAACGTTATGATTCAGTACACTAATGTGAGTAGCTATATATAGATTTGTCAGCACCGACCAGCGTGGCCGGTAATTGCCGTGCTGCTGAACATTCTTCCCGGCGGGCAGCTGACTCCGCTTGGTGCGTGCACGCGCCTTTATCCCACGCGCACCTCTCTTTCACAGTCGAGTCTCTTCGAGGAATTCTGATGCACTTCCATTGTGCGAACTCGGCCTGGGTGCGAAGGAGTAGCTCCTAAACACTCAGCATTTTCAGTCGAGGATGTCCTGGTGTGCTAGATAAGAGTGATAAAAATGGAATCGCAGAGCAGGGCGAGACCTGCCGGCGCTTCGGCTCGTCCCTCTTGCAGTAGGGCAGAATCCTCTGCTTCCCAGGCCCCGCATCATGTAAGACTGTGACTTAACATATGGTACAGATAGGCGAGCCCCTCTCTGCCCTCCTAATTAACCTGCCCCGGCCTGACTGTGGTGTATGTACCAGGTGCGAAGAGCAGGAGTGAAAACGCTTCCACTCCTGAGAGTCCTTGGCCATTTATGCGGGGCAGTTTCCCTCATGGTCACCCCACCAACTACTATGGTGCTTCGTTTTGATTATGCATGCCTTTCCCGACCATCAGGGGTTCGCCTTGCCCTCCCTGTGCGTTTCCGCACATTTTGCCCGCGTTTTCTGGATGCTTTTTTAGCGAGAATCTGAAAGAAGAAGAAGAGTTGGTTTTTATATGCCGACTTTCTCTCCCACTTAAGGAAGAATCAAACCGGCTCACAGTCACCTTCCCTTCCCCTCCCCACAACAGACCCCCTGTGAGGTAGGTGAGGCTGAGAGAGCTGTGACTAGCCCAAGGTTACCCAGCTGGCTTCATGTGGAGGGGTGGGGGAAACAAATCCAGTTCACCAGATTAGCTTCCAACGCTCATGTGGAGGAGTGGGGAATCAAACCCGGTTCTCCAGATCAGAGTCCACCATTCCAAACCACCATTCTTAACCACTACACCACGCTGGAAAACACGGGCAAAACGTGTGGAAATGCGCGGGGAGAGCGAGGCGACCCCTGACGGTTGGGAAAGGCATGCATAATCAAGGAAGCACTGGAGCAGTCAGTGGGGGTGACCGCAAGGGAAACAGCCCTGCGTAAATGGCCCTTGTGCCTTCTGTAGGGCTGCAGGGGTGGATCCTGACCCCTTTCCTGCTCACGAAAGGCACTTCTGCTCATGCAAAAGAGGGAGGGCATTTTTCGCAGTTCCACCACATCAGTGCAGCTCCCCCCCGGTATGCATGGGGGTCCACTGACCCATGGGGTTTGATTTCAGAGGGCAAAGACCACTGCAGCTGGGGAGGGGGGAGTTGCTGTTTACACAGTGATAAAGAGCTGTGTGATAGAGGATCAGAGCCACCATTTCTTTTAAAAATTCACATTTCTTTTTTTTTCTTTTTTTATTGAATTTTTAATAAAGAATACAAAACAAAAAACAAAAAAACAAAAAAATATAATATATGCATATAATACAAATAATGAAATAAAAAACAAAATAATACAAACATAACCAAAGAGAAAAGAAAAAAAAGTACAAGACCTAAACTAGTACATTAATGGTTGCTATCTATTCTTTAAAAAGAAAACCAGTGGTCTATAATGCGTCATAACCTACCACCCACCAAAGTGCCCTTCACCATTGGACTTCCGGCGAAGTGTTGTGACAGTAAATAAAAACAGCCTGTTGTTCTACTTCTTAATTAAACATCACATTAAACTATAATTCGTTAAATATAGCTTTAAAATCCGTTTTTGCCAGTTTATCCCAATATGTGGCGGCCTTTAACCAAGTATGTTTGAATTCTTCCAAACCTTTACCATGTAAAAAATCTGTAATCTTTGCCATCCGCATATAAAACCATAATTTTTCCCTCCATTCTTTAATTGAAGGTTTAGTTGTTTGCTTCCATTTTTTAGCAATAGTAATTCTTGCAGCAGCAAAACTATATTGGCATATGACTCTATCAGCTCTATCTAAACCTTTTTTTGGGATTCCTAATAAACAAAAAGCAGGGTCTTTTTTGATTTTTGCTTTGATCAGATTATTTGTTTCATTCAAAACTAAACACCAAAATCTTTTAATTTTTTTACAAGACCACCATACATGAATAAAAGTTCCAGTGTCTTTACCACATTTCCAGCATAGCGCTTTTTCTTCTTTTTTCATCTTACTCAATAACACTGGAGTTATGTACCATCTATAAAACATTTTGTATAAATTTTCTTTTATTTCATTCGAAATAGTAAATTTAAATTCCTTTTTCCATAAGTTTTCCCATATCTCCAAATCTATATTATATCCAAGGTCCCTCATCCATTTTACCATCACCGATTTAATCCTTTCCTGTTCTAAATTCATCTCTATTAGTAATTTATAAATCCTTCCTATCATTCCTTTATTACCTTTATATAATATTATCTCAAAAATAGATTTAGAGTGATTAAAGCCCACTTTAATATCTTTATTAAATATATCTTTTAATTTATAATACATAAACCAATCTTTAATCTGAAGTTCTTCTCGTGATCTCATTATCCATAACCCATCTTTAAATTCTATCAACTCTCTATAATTATTACAATCTAAATTTAAATGTGCACCTCTTCTCAAAAATGCTTCTATGGGATTAATCCATCCAGGTGTTTTATTTTCTAAATAATCCTTATATTTCTTCCAAATTAATATTAAGTTTTTCCGTATAATATGGGAATTGAAATCTTTATTCACTTTCTCTTTATCATACCATAAATAAGCATGCCACCCAAACCTTAATTTAAACCCTTCTAATTCTAATAGTTTCAGATTCTCTAGGAGGACCCAATTTTTAATCCAAGTAAAGCAAGCTGCATGATAATACATTTTCAAATCAGGTAGTCCCAAACCTCCTGTTTCCTTTTACTCTATTAAATTATTATATGCAATTCTGTGTCTTTCTTTACCCCAAATAAATCTCATAATATCCTTCTTCCAATCTTCAAATATCTGTGCTCCTTTCAAGATTGGTAAATTTTGAAACAAAAAAAGCATTTTAGGTAACAACATCATTTTTATTACTGAAATTCTTCCCCAAAGTGATAATGGAATTTCCCCCCAACTTATCAAATCTTTCTTTATCTGTTGCCATTGATTTACATAATTAAATTGAAATAAGTTAAGATTATTATTCGATAACCATATACCCAAATACTTAATTTTATATTCAATAGTAAAACCTGTCTTTTTGATTAATATTTGTTGTTGTGAAAGAGTCATATTTTTAACCAATATTTTAGTTTTCATTTTATTAATTTTAAATCCTGAAAGCTTTCCATAAACCTCCAATATTTTATTCCATCTATCAATTTGTTCAATCGGATCACTCAAAATACAAACTAAATCATCTGCATAAGCTCTCAATTTATATTGATTTCTCTCTATTCGCACTCCAGTTATTTCATCCGTTTTTCTAAAAATATTCAATAACATTTCTAATACTAATATAAACAACAAAGGGGAAAGAGGGCATCCCTGTCTCGTTCCCCTTTGAATTTCTATATTCGGTGATAATGTTCCATTTATTATCAAATTAGCTGTTTGTTGAGTATATACACTTCTTATAGCAGTTTTAAAATTATCCCCAAAATCCATAAATTCTAACACTCTACTCATAAACTGCCAGTTAACATTATCAAACGCTTTTTCCGGATCCAGAAATATCAAAGCTAAAGGTGTTGTATCTTGTTCTGCATATTCCAAAATATCTATCACCATCCTTACATTTTGACTAAGTAGTCTTCCTGGTAAAAATCCTGCCTGGTCTTCATGTATTAATTGATTCAATACCTTTTTTAATCTCAGAGCTAAAATTGCAACAAATAATTTATAATCTGTATTTAGTAATGAAATCGGTCTGTAATTTTTAACTTCTGATAAATCTGAATTTGGTTTTGGTATCAGTGCTATATTTGCTTGTTTCCATGTTTGAGGAATAATACCCTTTATTAATGTTATATTCATCACTTCTATTAAGTGAGGAGATAATTGATCTTTAAACACTTTGTAATAATTTGCAGTAAAGCCGTCCGGTCCTGGAGATTTATTTAATTTACTCTTATTTATTACATCATCTAATTCCTCCTTAGTTATTGGTAAATCTAAACTTTCTTTATCTTCCTGGGAAATTTTCCCCAGATCCAATTTGTTAAGATATGAATCTATTTCTATTTCTGACACCTTATTTTTTTTATATAAATTCGTATAAAACTCCACAAATGTATCTATTATCTTGTCCTTTTCTCTTGTTATCTTACCTTTCCTTTTTATTTGGGTTATTAATACTTTTTTTATGTTTTTGCTTCAACTGCCATGCTAACGTTTTACCCGGTTTATTAGCATGTTCAAAGAATCTTTGTTTGTTATACATAATTTTCCGTTCAATTTCCTCCGTGATTAAAAATTCATATTGATGCTGATATTTTCTTATCAGAGCCTGCTGAGTTTGTTTAGCTGTTTTATCATGTATTCTGCTAAGATGCCTTTCTCCTTGTTTTATTTTTTCTAACATCTCTTTTTTCTTTTTCTCCTTTTCCCTATACCATCTTATATTTTGCTGAATTAATATTCCTCTAATTACTGCCTTACCAGCATCCCAAATAATATCTTCTCGGGTGCCCTTTCCTATGTATTCCTTAAAATAATTCAATATCTCCATCTTCACTTTGTCCACTATTTTAGTATTTTTTAAAAGAAAGATTCTCCAGGGTTTATACCTCCTTTCCCCTATTTTAATCTTTACTGTTACAGCATTATGATCAGATAATATCCTAGGCAGTATCTCTGAATCTTCTGAATTAATTATCAAACTTTTCGAGAGCCATAACATATCTATCCTAGAATATGAGAGATGTCTCTGTGAAAAAAAAGTATATCCTTATTGCCATTTATCATTCTCCAGACATCAAACATATCCCATTGGTCTATAAGAGCTTCAAAATTAGCCGGTAATTTACCCTCATTATTTGCTTTTTTCTTCTTACCAGATCTGTCTAACTTAGGTGCCATTACTCCATTAAAGTCCCCCATCCATATCATTTTGTCTGTAGCATATTCCGCCATTATCATTGCCAATTTATCATAAAATAATTTTTGATTAGAGTTGGGAGCATATATTCCCACAAGTAGAATCTTCTGAAAGTCACATATTATTTCCACCATTAAAATTCTACCCTCTATGTCCTGATATATTAGTTTTGGTTCTAATAATGAAGGTAAATACATCGCAATACCATTATTATTTTTTTGTACCATTACATGTCGTAAAGAGTGTACCCAGCCTAGAATTTTCTAATCTAAATATATCCTTTGGGAGTATATGTGTTTCCTGTAAACAAATAATATTAGCCTTAGTTTTTTGTAAGTGATGGTATATTTTGCTTCTTTTTTTGGGAGAATTCAATCCATTAATATTCCAAGATAAAACCTGTAACATATCAAAATTCAGTTAGATCCATTATACATCAAAATTATCAAACTTTAACTCCTATCCTGCCTCCTTTTCCCATCCCCAATTTTTTGTTCAACCAGTATCTTCAATTGGCGACTCTTCTGATGAATCTATTGGCAATTCTCCTCCTCCAGATGCTTCATCTGCCTTTTCTTCTTCTGGAGATTCTCTAGTTTTAACTTGTTTAGTTGGCTTACTTGGTTTAGCCAATTCAGCATCGTATCTCCTCAAAAACTGTTCAGCCTTGTCCAATTCTGTGAACTTGAATCTTTTTGCCTTGAAAATGAAAGAAATGCCTTTTGGATATTCCCATCTGAATTGTATTCCATTGAATCTCAAACGTTGAACAATCTCCATAAAATCTTTCCTCTTCCTCAGCAATCTAGCAGGTATTTCTTTCATCAGTCGCAGAGACTCATCTCCAACTTTAAGCGGTATCTTGTAGTGAGTGTTGAGTATCAAGTCACGATGACTCCTTGAAAGTAGTTGAAGTAGGCAATCCCTTGGAACTTTATTTCTGGTTACATATGCAGAGTTTATTCTGTAAGCTGTTACAATCATCCCTGCTATAACTTCTTCAGATTCCTGTAGAAAATCTGCTAGGAGTACTGTCAGATATCTACGCAAATCCCGGTCTTCAATTTTTTCTCTCAGTCCGCGTATGCGCAGGGAAGATTCTTTGATCTTATATTCAATCATCGCCATTTGATCTTGTTGAATTTCTTCTCTCTCAGTTACTGCTGTTAGTGACATCTCAAGGGTATCCACCTTCTTCTTAATTTCTTTAACTTCTTGTGTTGTCTTTTTAAGCTTGGTTTCAACCCTATCTTGTCTGACAGTCAGGGATGAGATTGTATCTTGCAAAGCAGCTATAGCAACCGAATTCTGAGATGTAGTCATTGTATTCTGGGTTAACTCCTGCTTCATTTCTGCAACATCTTGATGAGTCTTAGATAGGAGATCATATAAAGCATTCAGTGTCACTTCAGGCTTGGTTTTTGAAGACATCTTTGCAGTTACAGATGTTGTTGCAACTGGAGACTGTTTAGGTGTAATTTGTGATGCTGAAGCTCTTTGAGGAACCTGTACCACCAGTTTTGTATCTTTAAGAATATCCTTAGTATGCTTCTCCTTCTCACCCATTGAGAAGCTAAAAGGTAACAAACAATTGTAATCCAAATACAGGAGATGGGGGGGCAGAAAACTTTTCTAGTTCATGTTGTAAAAAGATTTCAGATGTAGTAATTCATTATAGAGAAAAAACAATCACCATGACATCTCAGCAAACTTTTTCCATGTCACTTGATTGCTTTCCAACAGATCTTGTTTGCTTTTCCAGTCTTTCAGTGTAAAAAGAAAGTGCTTCAGTCAGCTGGCAAAAAGCCAAACTTTTTTAAACCAGAACAAAACGAAATTATAGATTGTTCAGAGTTAGTTTATTAAGGATCCACTGCCACACACCTCAGTTGAGATAATTGTAAGCATAAAATAAACTTAATTCAAAAACTTGCTTGTAAATCGGCTTCCACCTCGCTCTCTCCTGCTGTCATATAAGATGGCGCCGGCTCTTCAGTGGGTCCCGTCAGAGCGAGAGTCGCCGTTTTCTCAGCGATCTCCGCTCTAATGACGGGTCCGCCACCGGCACCCAATCCTGCACCCCCTCTTTGTCCGAGGGGTGCCGCTTGCCTTTTGTTTCGGGGCCGATTTTTACGCCCCTAGGCAGCGGACGGCAGGAGCGCGTCTCCGCGCTTGCAGCGGGGGGGTCAGCCGACCCGGAAGTCCTAAAAATTCACATTTCATAGTCTCAAATGCTGGTGGCAGAGGTAGAAAGTGTTGACTTATGGCGACCTCATAGGGTTTTCAAGGCAAGAGATGTTCAGAGGTAGTTTGCCATCGCCTGTCTCTGTGTGGCAACCCTGGACTTCCTTGATGGTCTCCCATCCAAAAACTAACCAGGGGCGACCCTTCATAGCTGCTGAGGTCTGACGAGATCAAGCATAGTTAAATTGTGGAACTCCCTGCCCCAGGATGTGGTGACGGCCGCCAACTTGGAAGGCTTTAAGAGGGGAGTGGACATGTTCATGGAGGAGAGGGCTCTCCATGGCTACTAGTCAAAATGGATACTAGTCATGATGTATACCTATTTTCTCCAGGATCAGAGGAGCGTGCCCATTATATTAGGGGCTGTGGATAAGAGGCAGAATAATGCTGCTGCAGTCGTCTTGTTTGTGGGCTTCCTGGAGGCACCTGGTTGGCCACCGTGTGAACAGACTGCTGGACTTGATGGACCTTGGTCTGATCCAGTGTGGCTTTTCTTATGTTCTTATGTTGTCAAGCTAGCCTGAGCCATCCAGATCAGGGTATCCAGACCGCTAACTAACAGTAGCATAGAAGTACATGTTTTTTACTTTGTGTGCCTCAGTGATCTAGGCGTATACATGCATATACAGTCAATGAAGCCTGGACCACTGAGGCCCAGAGAGCAACAGACATGTATTTTCGTGCTACTGCACAAAGACCCCTCTTAGTTAATGGTCTGCATGATTTGTGCAAATCAGGACAGTATCGATGCCAGTGTCCCAGGTGCCTTTGAGGTTATTATATTTTGCCCATTGATCTCCACAATCTGCTGGGCGCAACAAACAAAAGAGAGTTCGGGAGAAAGGGGAGTCTTTCTCAGCCCGCAGAGAGTGGACGCCTCTCCTATGACAGTCAACCTGTGGTCAGAGTCTAAAATAGACAAACTGGGAATTACACCGGCATTGGTGGGATTTGCTTTCAAGCAAATGGGGTGTGTAGGATGAGCATGCTAGGCTTCTTAAATTGCATATTGATTTTAAAACTCATTTGGCAGACCACAGTGTCTCTGGAAGAAGAAGAAGAGTTGGCTTTCTCAACCACTTAAGGGAGAATCAAACCGGCTCACAATCACCTTCCCCTCCCCACAACAGATACCCTGGTGAGGTAGGTGGGGCTGAGAGAGTGTGACTAGCCCAAGGTTACCCAGCTGGCTTCATGTGTAGGAGTGGGGAAATCAACCCGGTTCTTCAGATTAGAGTCCACCACTCTTTACCACTACACCACGCTGGCTCTCTCGATACCAGCATCAGCTCTGCCTCTAACATCTGTAGCACAACACAGATTGCGCCAGGATTGTACGTCTTGCCTTAGAGCTGCTTCTTTTTCCTCGTTCCTCCTCCTTTTTTTTGGACCATCCACACTGACAGAAAGTTCTGAAGAACTCAAAAGCTTTAACAGTGCTATGTGTCACTGGCTTGGCCCTAAAAGATATTTCATAGGATCATAGAGTTGGAAGGGACCACCAGGGTCATCTAGTCTAACCCCCTGCGCAATGCAGGAAATTCACAACTACCTTCCCGCACATCCCCCCAGTGAACCCTTCCACATGCCCAGAAGATGGCAAAAAAACAAAAACAAAACACCCTCTCCAGGATCCCTGGCCAATCTGACCTGGAGAAAAATTGCTTCCTGACCCCAAAGTGGTGATCAGCACTTCCCTGGGCGTGCAAGAAAGGGCAAGGAGAGCCAAGCACTGAAGCAGCCCTTCCTGCCCTCCCTCTCATGATCTGCCTAAGTTCACAGAATCAGGCTTGCCAACAGAAGGCCATCTAGCCATCTATTTATGGGGATTGTGTTGTGGGTTTTTGGATTTTTCTTTTGGACCGGCACAGCCCCCCCCCCCCCCACACACACACACCTTCTTTCTGTGTGCAAGTCTGGGAGTTTTTGGATGATGCAGAACTCTGTCAGGTGGGCTAGCACAGTTATTCAAATCTCAGTTGTAGTCCTTGAGCAGGATTGGTTAGGCAAGTCGATTTTTTTTTACTCCAAATAGGTGCTTGATTATATATCTACGTATAATAAGTAGTAATGTATATATTACTACTCAAGCACCTTCTAATGATAAGCAGGAGTTACAAGCTGTCGGGAAGTCTTAAGAACGGACACATGCACACACGTGAAGCTGCTTTGGTCCATCAGGGTCAGCATTGTCTTCTCAGACTGGCAGTGGCTCTCCAGGGTCTCAGACAGAGATCTTTCACATCACCCACTTTCTGGTGGGTAAAGAGACAGTGTGGTATAGTGGTTAAAGAGCAGTGGACTCTGATGTGAACTGGGTTGGTTTCCCCACTCCTACACATGAAGCCAGCTGGGTGACCTTGGGCTAGCCTCAGCTTTCTTAGAGCTCTCTCAGCCCCACCTACCTCACAGGGTGTCTGTTGTGGGGAGAAGAAGGAGATTGTAAGCCACTTTGAGGCTCCTTAAAAGGTAGAGAAAGTCGGCATATAAAAACCAACTCTTCTTCTAGTGGTTAAGAGTGATGGACTCTAATCGGGAGAACTGGGTTTGATTCCCCACTCCTCCACAGGAGGCCTGCTGGGTGACCTTGGGCCAGTCACAGTTCTCTCCGAACTCTCTCAACCGCACCTACGTCACAAGGTGGAGGGGAAGGAAAGGAGATTGTAAGCCGCTTTGAGACTCCTTAAAGGTAGAGAAAAAGCGGGGTATAAAAACCAACTCTTCTTCTTTGGGTTAACCTGAGTCTCCGCTGTTTCACCCCACTACGTGTCTCGTGACTTGTTAGAGAGTCCTTTTGCCTCCTGATTTTTTTTCTCCCCCCCCTTCTCTTTCAGGCCTGCTCCAAAGTCTGTGCCTACGTCCGGAAGCAAGTGGAAAAGATCCGGAACTCCATGGATGGCAAGAACGTCGACACCGCCCTGATGGAGTTCGGAGTCCGTTTCCACCGGCTCATCTACGAGCACCTCCAGCAGTATTCCTACAGCTGCATGGGCGGCATGCTGGCCATCTGTGACGTGGCCGAGTACAGGAAGTGCGCCAAAGAGTTCAAGGTAAGGGGGTGGCTGGGCTTGCCCCATGTGCCGCAGGGCGGTAAACTTGGTAGGCTTTTAGCAGCTGTGCAGCCAGGGAGGCCTTCAGTATTTCCCCCCCTTCGGTCATAACATTGGCCATAGCGGCTTACAGATCTTAACTTGTCATCTCTAATGGACTCTAATGTTTTGCTACCCCCACTTGTTAACAATATTCTTTACTAAAACCAAAATTTTCTCCATCTTCATAATGTTCTAAATGCATATCATAACTATTCTAAACATTTTATATACTCTTGTTTCCTGCTAAATTATACTTTATTTAATCTTGTTTAACTGGATAGTAACATTTCTGATTATGAACATTAGCAGATCTGTTCTTATTAATCTATCAACGAACAATTATTGTTTAAACAGTTCTATTAATATCTGTCATATAATAGTTGCCACTTTCGTCCGTGGTCTTCCACCGGCGTCCTTTTCAGAATGTGGGTTAGTTTTGCCATCGCTGCATAGTCTTGTAACTTTGTAATCCACTCTGTTAGCACAGGGACATGCTTAGCTTTCCAGTATTTGGTGAACACCATTCTTGCAGCCATTATTGCATAGAGGAACAGTTCTGTGTGGATTGATTTTATCTGTGTAGGGACCATTCCAAGCAACATGTATTTGGCGTCCTGCCAGAAATCCCAGAAATCATCAACCATGTTTGTAAATTAGCAATTATGAAAGTCCCTTTAGGAAGACATGTTCCCCCTACCCCCACCATGCGAGAAGCTCAGCTGGTTTTTTGCTTTCTTGTTTTCTCCCCATCACTTCAGATCGCGCTGGTCTTGCAGCTTTTCGACACGCTCCACTCCCTTTGCAACCTCCTTGTCGTCGCTCCGGATAACTTGAAGCAGGTCTGCTCCGGAGAGCAGTTGGCTATTCTGGACAAGAACATCCTGCATTCCTTTGTACAGCTTCGCCTTGACTACCGATCTGCTCGCCTTGGTCGCCACTTCAGCTGAGAGGGCGGGGCCAGCCGCAGCACCGAGCCTTTTGCTGGGACTTAGTTGACGTAGATAGCACAGGGGTGGGTGGGGGTGGGGTGATTGGTCAGAACAACAATTACTGCCATAATTTGAGCCTATGTCCTCTCTTCCTGTGAAATAAATGGCCTCCAGAGATGAACTTTCTGCAGAAATACTTCCTGTAGTAACCTCCGTGAAACCCCTGGCTGCTTGGAGCCTTTCAGTCTTCACTTTTGAATGGAACAAATCCTAATTTGTTGGCCCCCCTCCCAATGAATTACATGGATTTTAGTGCAGCTTCCATAAGCCAAGGACATATCCATATTCATCCACCCACCCAATACTTCAAGATCATAGAATCATAGAGTTGGAAGGGGCCATACAGGCCCTCTAGTCCAACCCCCTGCTCAATGCAGGATCAGGCTAGAGCATCGCTGACAAGTGCTTGTCCAGCCTCTGCTTAAAGATTGCCAGTGAGGGGGAGCTCACCACCTCCCAGGCAGCTGATTCCACTGTTGAACAACTCTTACTGTAAAAAATTTCCCTAATATACAGCTAGTACCTTTCTTCCCGCAATTTTAAACCCATTATTGCGAGTCCTATCCTTTGCTGCCAACAGGAACAGCTCCCCGCCCTCCTCTAAGTGACAGCCCTTCAAATACTTCAAGAGAGCAATCCTGTCCCCCCTCAACCTCCTCTTCTCCAGACTAAACATTCCCAACACCCTCAGCCTTTCCTCACAGGGCTCGGTCTCCAGGCCCCCTGATCATCCTCATCGCTCTCCTCCGCACCCACTCGATTCTGTCCCCATCCTTTTTGAAGCGAGGCCTCCAGAACTGCCCACTGCACTCCAGGAGCAGCCTGACCAATGCAGTGTACTGCGGAATACACTTTGCAGGCAACCTGTGGTGGAAACCACCTTGACCCAGGTCGTGGAGTTGGCCCTATTAATCGACCCTTTTGTGAGGTCTGCGTTCCTTAAATCCTTTGGCTCTTTCCGAGTATTAAAATGTGCTGTGATTAAACTTGGAGTCGTCTATGAGTGATCAGGAATTGGTGTCTGCAGAGAGGTATGATTAATGCCTAATGCAGAACTGTTCTTCAGTAGGCTTCTGGCCCTAATCTGCCAGGCCTCCTCCTTTCATTCACCCTTCTTTCCTGTCTGCCTGTCTATTTACTTATTCATTCATTCTTTCAATTTCTATGCCACCTTTTCCTGACCCAGTCAGGATCAGTACTGCTCTGAGGAGCCATCGGTTGCTCCCTTCCTGCTGCACTTTTGCCTTCCGGTTCTGTGCTTGAACATATGCGTGGGGCATCCTGAACAAACAATGATTTGGAAGACTCAAGTCCAGTAGCACCTTAAAGACTCTCAGGGTATAAGCTTTCCAGAGGCATAGAATCCTAGAGTTGGAAGGGGCCATAGAGGCCATCTAGTCCAACCCCCTGCTCAATGCAGGATCAGCCTAGAGCATCCCTGACAAGTGTTTGTCCAGCCTCTGCTTAAAGACTGCCGGCGAGGGGGAGCTCACCACCTCCCTCAGCAGCCGATTCCACTGCTGGACTACTCTAACTAATTTCCCCCCAATATCCAGCTGGTACCTTTCCGCCTGCAATTTAAACCCATTCTTGCGAGTCCTATCCTCTGCTGCCCACAGGAACTGGAGTTGGGGTTAAACAGTGAAGTAGCCAAGTTTGCAGATGACACCAAATTATTTAGGGTGGTGAAAACAAAATCGGACTGTGAAGAGCTCCAGAAGGATTTCTACATACTGGAAGAATGGGCATTAAAATGGCAAATGAGATTCAATGTGAGAAAGTGCAAAGTGATGCATATTGGGGCAAAAAATCCCAACTTCACATAGACACCGATGGGATCTGTGCTGGCAGCGACAGACCAAGAAAGGGATCTTGGGGTGGTAGTGGATAGCTCAATGAAGATGTCAACCCAGTGTGCGGCTGCTGTAAAAAGCAAATTCCATGCTGGCCATAATTAGACGAATAGAGAATAAAACTGCTGATATCATACTGCCCTTGTACAAATCTATGGTGAGACCACACTTGGAATACTGTGTACAGTTCTGGTCACCACACCTAAAAAAGGATATTACAGAGCTTGAGAAGGTGCAGAAAAGAGTGACCAAAATGATTAGGGGACTAGAGCAGCTGTCCTACGAGGAGCGGTTAAGATGCTTAGGGCTATTGTCGAAGGCTTTCACGGTCAGAGTTCATTGGTTCTTGTAGGTTATCCGGGCTGTGTGACCGTGGTCTTGGTATTTTCTTTCCTGACGTTTCGCCAGCAGCTGTGGCAGGCATCTTCAGAGGAGTAACACTGAAGGAACTGAGAGACACTGTCCTTCAGTGTTACTCCTCTGAAGATGCCTGCCACAGCTGCTGGCGAAACGTCAGAAAAGAAAATACCAAGACCACGGTCACACAGCCCGGATAACCTACAAGAACGCTTAGGGCTGTTTAGCTTGGAAAGAAGGTGAATAGGGGAGACATGATAGAGGTCTATAAAATTATGCATGGTTTGGAGAGTGGACAGGGAGAAGTTTTTCTGCCTCTCCCATAATATTAGAATGCAGGGTCATCTGCTGAAGCTGGAGGGTGAGAGGTTCAAAACAGATAAAAGGAAGTATTTCTTCACACAAGGCGTAGTTAAATTGTGGAACTCCCTGCCCCAGGATGTGGTGATGGCTGCCAGCTTGTAGGGCTTTAAGAGGGGAGTGGACATATTCATGGAGGAGAGGGGTATTCATGGCTATTAGTCAAAATGGATACTAGTCATGCTGCATACCTATTCTCTCTAGTATCAGAGGAGCATGCCTATTATATTGGGTGCGGTGGAACACAGGCAGGATGGTGCTGCTGCAGTCGTCTTGCTTGTGGGCTTCCTAGAGGCACCTGGTTGGCCACTGTGTGAACTGACTGCTGGACTCGATGGGCCTTTGTCTGATCCAGCAGGGCCTTTCTTATGTTCTTATGAACGGCTCCCTGCCCTCCTCTAAGTGACAGCCCTTCAGATACTTCAAGAGAGCAATCATGTCCCCCCTCAACCTCCTCTTCTCCAGGCTGAACAGTCAAAGCTCCCTTGGCCTTTAAGGTGCTACAGGATTCAAACCTTGTATAATTTTATAGACCTCTATCATGTCTCCCCTTAACCGCTAAACAGCCCTAGGTGTTTTTACCGCTCCTCATAGGGCAGTTGGTCTAATCCCCTGATCATTTGGGTTGCTCTTTTGCCCCCAGCAGCAGTTGCAAATTCCTGGCAAACGTAATGACCGGGGATGGTTCCGCCAGCAGACAAAATTGTGAGTTGCACCGTAGGGGTGTCCTGCCTCATCCTCGTTGGGATCAGCTCCAAGTTAGATACTCGGTGTTCTCGATGTATCTTACCAAAGGCCTTACCAAAAGAGAGCCAGTGTGGTGTAGTGGTTAAGAGCGGTGGTGTGGAGTGGAGTCTGATCTGGAGAACTGGGTTTGATTTCCCCAACTCCTCCACATGAGCGGCGGATGCTAATCTGCATTGGTTTCCTAACGGAGACTAATGGGTTGGTTTCCTAATGGAGACTAGGCATGATGCATTCCTTTTCTTTCCAGGATAATGTTGCTGCAATTGTTTGTGGGCTTCCTAGAGGCACCTGGTTGGTACTAATCTGGCTGGTTTCCCCACTCCTACACATGAAGCCAGCTGGGTGACCTTGGGCAAGTTACAGCTCTCTTAGACCTCTCTCAGCCTCACCTACCTCACAGGGTGTCTGTTGTGGGGAGGGGAAGGTGATTGTAAGCCGGTTTGATTCTTCCTTAAGTGGTAGAGAAAGTCAGCATATAAAAACCAACTCTTCTTTTTTTTCTTCCACTGGAAGACAAAGCCTTGCTCTTGTATGGTTTCAACCCACAAGTATCCTCCTAACAGCTTTTCGGGCCCAGTCAGAATGGCCTGCTTGGACAATGCTATCGATTTCTTTTCAAGTACTAAAACTGAACACAGCATTACAGTGATAAACCAGAGAGGGAGAAGTGTTCCAGTTCTCTTTTTTTTACCAGCTCAAAGCATTCTGGGAGAATACCCTCTCTTTTCCATTGTGTTGTGCTCTCTTCCTTGGCCGTGGCAGAGGCACAAAGATTTCGGTTGGCGCCAGAGGACATGTTTGCCCGTACAGCTGCCATCTTCTGGCGCTGTGATGTGGCTTCCAAGCGTACCTCTCAGATGCCTCTGCTTCTTAGGAGCCCAGTGTTTAAAATGAGGCCATTTTGCTCACCGGCATAAATCTTTCGCGCAAAAGGAAGATTGTCAATTTGTCAAGATTTCAACATGGCAAGCGAAACCCAACTTGGCTCAGTGATGAGTTGGCAAACAGCATCAGAAGAATGCTTGGAAACTTCCTTTTGCTGTATTTTTTCCCTTTTTAGAAAATAAAAGTTGTTACAAGGGTACCTTTACTCTGTTTAGAAGGGTTGTTCTTCCAACCCCATGTTGATCTGTGACGCTCTCCGATAAACCCATTAAAATTAACACAACAGAATGCTGACAGTGCTTCTAAGTCACTTTAGTGATCCTTCTGTCAAGATCCCTCTGGTTGCTTCTGATCACGTAATATTACGGTTTCTCACAACTTAATAAACCCTGTCCTAACGTAATAATTTCCATAATCAAAATTAGCAATATTCCCAGCATGGTGTAGTGGTTAAGAGCGGTGGTTCGGAGCAGTAGACTCTACTCTGGAGAACCAAGTTTGATTTCCCCGCTCTTCCACATGAGCGGCAGACACTAATCTGGTGAACCGGGTTGGTTTCCCCACTCCTCCACATGAATCCAAGTGGGTGACCTTGGGCTAGTCATAGCTCTCTTAGAGCTCTCAGCCCCACCTACCTCACAGGGTGTCTGTTGAGGGGAGGGGAGGGGAAGGGAAGGTGATTGTAAGCTGGTTTGATTCTTCCTTAAATGGTAGAGAAAGTCGGCATATAAAAACCGACTCTATCCAATCCCCTTTTAAAGCTGTCTATGCTTGTGGCCATCACGCCATCCTCTGGCAGCGGATTCTACACTTCAATCACTTACTGTGTAAAGAAGAATTTCCCCTTATCCATCCTGAATCTACTGCCCATCTACTTCATTGGGTGCCTCCTAGGGGTAGGGGACCCTCGGAAGCAGCATGGGAGGCAGCGGCTGCAGTGGGAAGGGGAAAGTAGTGAAAATCTCCCCCCCTTCCCATAGGCAGAGACATAACATTAGGTTTGAATCATAGAATCATAGAGTTGGAAGGGACCAGGGTCATCTAGTCTAGTCCCCTGCACAATGCAGGAAATTCACAACTACCTCCCCCCCACCCCCCAGTGACCCCTACACCATGCCCAGAAGATGGCCAAGATGCCCTCCCTCTCATGAACTGCCTAAGGTCATAGAATCAGCACTGCTGACAGATGGCCATCTAGTAGCCTCTGCTTAAAAACCTCCAGGGAAGGAGATCTCACCACGTCCCGAGGAAGCCTGTTCCACTGAGGAATCGCTCTAACTGTTAGAAAATTCTTCCTAATGTCTAGACGGAAACTCTTTTGATTTAATTTCAACCCGTTGGTTCTGGTCCGACCTTCTGGTTACAATGCATTAAATACATAAATATTTTATAGAATGGAGAGCCGCTGCCGGTCAGAGTAGACAATGCTCTGATGGACCGAGGGTCTGATTCAGTAGAAGGCAGCTTCATGTGTTCAAAGGTTTGACCTGTGCTATATGACTGTTAATTTATGGCGAACAAAAAGGCGAGGGAGGCAAAAAGAGAGTCTGGAAGTACTTGATGGGATCTGCTCCTTTTTTTGCCACCAAGTTGCAGCCAGTTTATGGTGACCCTGTAGGGTTTTCAAGGTAAGAGACCTTCAGAGGTAGTTTGCCATTGCTGCCTCCACACCACAACCCTGGTATTCCTGGGAGGTCTCCCACCCAAAAACTGGCAAGGGCTGACCCTGCTTAGCTTCTGAGATCTGACAAGATTGGGCTAGCCTGGGCCATCCAGGTCAGAGCAAAAGACATGCAGAGGTAGTTTGCCATTGCTTGCCTCTGCATAGCGACCCTGGCCTTCCTTGGTCTCCCATCCAAGTACTAGCCAAGGCTGACATTGCTTAGCTTCTGAGATCTGATCTGACCGAGCTAGCCTGGGCTATCCAGGTCAGGGCAAGAGTCTAATAGAGGTGGTTTGCCATTGCCTGCCTCTGTACAGCAACCCTGGCCTTCCTTGGTCTCCCATCCAACTACTAGCCAGGACCAACCCTGCTTAGCTTCTGAGATCTGATGAGAACGGGCTAGCCTGGGCCATCCAAGTCATAGCAAAAGACATGCAGAGGTGGTTTGCCATTCCTGCCTCTGCACAGCAACCCTGGCCTTCCTTGGTGGTCTCCCATCCAAATACTGGACAAGGCTGATGCTATTTAGTTTCTGAGATCTGATCAGACCGGGCTAGCCTGAGCTATCCAAGTCAGGACAAGAGACATTCAGAGGTGGTTTGCCATTGCTTGCCTCTGCGTAGTGACCCTGGACTTCCTTGGCGGTCTCCCATCCAAGTACTAGCCAGGACCAACCCTACTTAGCTTTTGAGATCTGGAGAGCGGGCTAGCCTGGGCCATCCAGGTCAGGGCAGCTTCTCCTAGCAACCCCTTAAAGTCCTCCCTGGCCAGAATGTCCTACCAGATTCAGTACAAAGCAGCTTTTCATGTTCGAGGTGGAGTGTTTTACAGTAGCAGAATAAAGCAGAAACCATTAGCATTTGCCCTTTAATCAGATTAAATGATTAATGGTTGCAAGTTGTGTAACTCTGCTTCACAAAAATGCTGCAAGGTTAGTGGGCACAGGGGAAGGGACTTGCCGAAGGGCCCAGAGTGAGCTTCATAGCTGAGCAGATGTTTGGAGCTGAATTTCTTTATACTTGAACGGGAGACCCCCAAGGAACATCAAGGTTGATACCCAGAGGTAAGCAATGACAAACCACCCTTGAACGTCTCTTGCCCTGAAAACTCCATGAGGGTTCATCGTAAGATGGCTGCTACTTGACAGCACTTTGTACCAGTTAACTCAGTAGGTACCAATTCTGGCACCACCTCCCAAGAAGGGAGAGAGGGCAGGAAGGGTTGTGTCAGCGTTTGGCTCTCATGGCCTTTTCTTACATGCCCAGGGTAATGTTGATAGCCACTTTTGGGTCAGGAAGCAATTTTCCTCCAGGCAAGATTGGCCAGGGATTCTGGAGGATTTTTTTGGGTATCTTCTGGACATGGGATAGGGGTCAATGGGGGTGTGGGGGGAAGGTAGTTGGGAATTTCCTGCATTGTGCAGGGGGGTTGGACTAGATGACCATGGTGGTCCCTGCCAACTCTATGAATCTATGATTCTATATCCCCTTTTTGGGGATGGGCTGTGGCTCAGCAGAATAGCTTCTGCTTTGCATGAAGAAGGTCCCAGGTTCAATCCCCAGCACCTCCATTTGAAGGGACCAACAGTAGGTGGTGGGAAAGACTTCAGCCTGAGACCCTGGAGAGCTGCTGCCAGTCTGAGGAGACAATACTGCCTTTCATGGACCAAGGGTCTGATTCAGGAGAAGGCAGTTTCATGTGTATGAACAAGCTTGATCCTGGGCAGAGCCATAGCCAGTCCATATAACCCCATGTATCCCTTATGTGCATTGCTCCTATATGTACAAGTGTCATGTATACACAGTCTTTGAAGTTGGAATTCCAGGCTGGTAGAGGATGCCATTGAAATCAGAAGCTAGGTGTTGTCCCACAAGGCCATAGAAGCCCCACCATGACCTTACCGCATGGGAATTCCCCCATAGCATGTAATTATGATATCATTTCACATTACATACGATCAAAAAGTAAGTGGCGGAAGTGAGTTTGGTACTTTTGAACCACCAATACGGTGTTGCTCATATTATAACAGCCAGCGTGGCACAGTGGTTAAGAGCGGCGGACTCTAATCTGGAGAACTGGGTTTTTTTCTCCACCCCTCCATATGAAGTCTGCTGGGTGACCTTGGGCCAGTCACAGTTGTGCCAAAAAAACAAAAAAAATCCAGTAAATTTCGGATTCGGGTTTACTGAGCCTGATTTTTTTGGGTAATCCCGAAATAAGGCAAATACCCATACCAGTAAATATTGGTATTCGGCTTATTTCTGGGTTCATAGTCTATGGGGAAAAATTTTCGAAGCTCCTGTGAGGGCATTTTTGAGGGAGATTTCCCAAATTTTCAGGGTAGCTTGAAGCTACTCTCCTTGCATGTACCCCGATGTTTGGTGAAGATTGGCTCAGGGGGTCCACTTTTATGGACTCCCAAAGGGCTCACCCCATTCCCTATAGAAAAACATTGCAAAGTTCACACAAGAAGACACCAAACTGCACCCCACAAATCCTCTCTCTAAATTCAACAATGTGAATGATGACGATGATAACAAAGCAGTGTCCCCAAACATCGAATCACCCCCTCTTTTCAGATAAAAGCCAGCAAGATCTGAAGCAGAGAAAACCCCAAAATCCAAACAATGCAACTTTGAACAGCAAGCCATAGAGAACTGAAAGCAGGGCATCCCACCCAAAAACGTTGATATCTCAAACCCTTCGAGGTCTTCTCCTTCAGGCAGCAGGTAGGAAGGAATCTAATCTAAGCGGCAGGTTGTAATCCAGAAGGTCAGGATGAGGCACCAGGATCAAGAGGAAGAATCAGACAGCAGGAGCGAAAGCCAAGCTATGCCACCAAACTCACTGAAACTGCCTAGTTTGGGAACCAAACCTGCTTTTATAGTCTTTGGCCAACCCAGAAAAGCTTGAAAATAATTCCAGCCAAAAAAACACCTTCTGTGATTGGTGAAAGAACACAGTTCTTCTTTACCTGGGTTCCTATTGGCCACTGAGAATTCCTGGCCCTCCTCCCTCCGCCTCTCCAAGTTGTCCTCTATTGCAATCCAGGTAGATTGCACCAGCTGGCTTTGCAGCAATGCAAAATGCGTTGCTGCCATTGGCCACATGGGAAGCTCCAGTGAGCCTTCCTATTGGCCACTACAGCATGCCTGTTCTCTCCCTCCTGCTGCCCTGGAAACCAGCCAGGGGGCAGGAATAGGAAGAAAGGAGATAGCTCTCCTTTAAACACAACAAGGGCCACAAAAGGGAGACTCTGCAGAAGGCAAATAGCCGAAACCCGAATCGCCTATTCGGCTTCGGGCAGATTCCCATGTTTTGGTAATTGGTCAACCCAAAACCCGAATATTGCCGAAACGTCAATAATTTCGGGTTTATTTTCGGTTCGGGTATATCGATATGCATGACCCTACTCTGAACTCTCAGCCCCACCTACCTCACAAGGTGTCTGTTGTGGGGAGGTAAAGGCGATTGTAAGCCGCTTTGAGACTCGTTAAAGGTAGAGAAAAGCAGGGTATAAAATTCTTCTTCTTCCTCTTCTTCCTCTTCTTCCTCTTCTTCCTCTTCTTCCTCTTCGTCTTCCTCTTCGTCTTCCTCCTCCTCCTCCTCCTCCTACTACTACTACTACTACTACTACTACTACTACTACTACTACTACTACTACGTGATGAGTAATAACCCTGAATCTCTAGGGCGTACTTTGCGATCGGACAACCCACATTGTAGGGACAATCCAGTTATCCCTCTCTTTCCTACTTTTCACTTAGAATCGGAATTTTCCCATCAACGGGCCAACAATCCCAGGGGTGGAACCTGGACCCCCAATCCGCGCTCAAGCAAACACTGAAGTTATTTGAGAAATAAAATTTGGGGCGGGCGGGGAGCTTAAAACCGCTGTGCTTTCCTAAATATTATAGCTATTATAGCCTGTAATTGAGGAAAATATTTCCAGTAACACCTCAATATAATTTAAGGACTATCCAAAATGAAATTTAAAAAATGCCCTTTTCTGCGCCGGTAATGAGTTAAAGTACCGCTTTTCTGAGACTCCCTCTTCGAACGTTGGCATTTAACGAGCAGCAATCAAGCGGGTACTTGAGAGGGAGGCGGGCAAACGGTGGTGTAATTATGCACCCTCCAATTGGGTAAAATGGGAAATTGCCAATAGGGTGGAAAATAATGTGCGTGTGTGTGTGTGTGTTTCCCCCCCTTTAAGAGTCCTATAATTTTTTTTTTAAAACCCCGACTCGGTATTTATGTTCTGTTTGCAATACAGCAGAAGCGGTAAGACTAATGAAAGGGGAAAGGGCGGGGGGGAGAAAGCAGAATGGTTACTTCTCCATCAAGAATCAGCTTGAAAAAAAATACATATTGTGAAAGGGGTCGGAGGAGGATTGAAAAACTGATCTTTAAATGCTTAGAAACAGGCTGGTGCGGGGAGTCATAAAAGGTGAGAAAAGACTCTAAATTCTAAGCGTGGCGGAGGCCTGCTGGTAGCAATTTGGCTGCCCTCAAAACACAAATTTCTTCAGTCCTGGGGTGGGCTCTAGTCAGGGAGGGGGACGGGTTCTGCAGGTTTTCATGTCTTGTTTCAGGAGGAAGCAGTTTCTCCTCAAATACTATTATGAATGTGTTGGGTGTCTATTGGCTAGGGCGTGTGTCATCGCAATCACCCATCTCTTCCATCTAGCTGTATCTGAAGAAGAAGAGTTGTTTTTTATACGCCGACTTTCTCTACCACTTAAGGGAGAATCAAACAACTGCAGAAGCATTGTCCTGCCTGTGTTTCACAGCACCCAATATAACAGGCCTGCTCCTCTGATCCTGGAGAGAATAGGTATGCATCATGACTAGTATCCATTTTGACTAGTAGCCATGGGGCGAAAATTCATGGTCGCTTTAGCCTTCTTTATTCCCTGTTTCAGCCAGGATTCAGCCAGGATCAAACGCACATTCGGTGAAACTCATGCGTTCGATCCTGGCTGAATCCTGGCTGAAACAGGGAATAAAGGAGGCTAAAGCGACCATGCGTTTTTGCCCATGGATAGCCCTCTCCTCCATAAGAACACAAGAAGGGGAGGGGCTGTGGCTCAGTGTTAGAGCATCTGCTTTGCATGCAGAAGGTCCCAGGTTCAATCCCCGGCATCTCCAGTTAAAGGGACTAGGCAGGTAGGTGATGTGAAAGACCCCCGCTTGAGACCCTGGAGAGCCGCTGCTGGTCTGAGTAGACTGTGCTGACTGTGATGGACCAGGGGGTCTGATTCAGTATAAGGCAGCTTCATGTGTCCATGTGTTCAAGAACATAAGAAAGGCCATGCTGGATCAGGCCATCAAGTCCAGCAGTCTATTCCCACCCTGGCCAACCAGGTGCCTCCAGGAAGCCCAAAAGCAAGACGACGGCAGCAGCATTCTCCTGCCGGGTCCAGCTGTGTCAGCCTCCAAGCCAGGCCATACGGAGGTAGCAGCAGATATAGGGTGGCCAGGTCCCTCTTTGCCATTGGTGGGAGGTTTTTGGGGCGGAGCCTGAGGAGGATGGTGTTTGGGGAGGGACTTCAATGCCATACAGTCCAATTGCCAAAGCGGCCATTTTTCTCCAGGCGATCTGATCTCTATCGGCTGAAGATCAGTTGTAATAGCAGGAGATCTCCAGCTATTACCTGGAGGTTAGGAAAACAGTACAGGATAATATATATACACGAAGTGCAAATTTTATGAGCTACTGAGATGAAACAAGGACCATATACATAACACATACAAAGCACAAATATATACAATATCTACAATCCGCATAAAGCAGAAATGATTCCAAAGGTCTCAACAGAGTACCAGGTAAGTATTAGTATTGTAATCTTTGTGTATAAAGTCCATATAAAGCCACAATCATCAGTGAATACGGCTGTTTCAGATCCACAGCAGTGGAAATCTTTCTTCAGTCCTTCAAGAAAGTGCTGTTATACATTCATAATTCCTTCCCATACAGGGTAAGTACAATTTGTTTCAATCAGACGTTAGCAAAGTACATCACATAGTGCAGCAAGTCTCTTTTCTGCCTTATGCGGATTGTATATATTGTATATATTTGTGCTTTGTATGTGTTATGTATATGGTCCTTGTTTCATCTCAGTAGATCATAAAATTTGCACTTTGTGTATATATATTATCCTGTACTGTTTTCCTAACCTCGTGGTATTAGTACAGAGGTGCCTTTTTTCTCCCCATTACCTGGAGGTTGGCAACCCTAAGCAGATGCCAGGAGCCAAGCTGGGTCAGGACACGTCAGAGGCGGTGGTGGACTCTGGGATTGGCTCCCTGGCTGCGCTGCTGCCGAAGTGGACACCGGGGTCGCTCTGGGCTCTAAGGTAAGTGGGAGTGGGGATATGAGATCCCCCCTGTGATTTTCACAGGCCCCCACCTGTATAAGAAGAACAGTTCATTTTTATATGCCGATTTTCTCTCCCATTTTAAGGAGAATTTAACCGGCTTATAATAATAGGAGGAGGAGGGGTTGGTTTTTATATACTGACTTTCTCTGCCACTTAAGGAAGATTCAAACCGGATTCCAATCACCTTCCCTTCCCCTCCCCACAACAGACACTCTATGAGGTAGGTGGGGCTGAGAGAGCTGTGACTAGTCCAAGGTCACCCAGCTGCCTTCGTGTGTAGGAGCGGGGAAACAAATCCAGTTCACCGGATTAGCCTCCGCCGCTCATGGGGAGGAGTGGGGGAATCGAACCCTGTTCTCCAGCTCAGAAAACAGCAAGGTACAAATTCAGTGCTAAAAATCTAATGACCTAAAACCTTATGTTTTCAAAAATTACTAGCAAATAGATAAAATTCTATATAAAACAATATAAAGCATAGATCTTTAGTCGCTACAGTTCTTTATCATTACCACCCACCCTTTTCTTGTTTCAAGCTTTGACCACATGAGCACAAAATTTGTCCACTTGCTTTGAAATAATGGGATCTTTGTCAATTAATAGCTTTTCCAACCATACCCATTCTGAGCATTCTGGGAATTTAGCTAGTAAAGTAGAAACAAACTTAGCCCTCAATCCATTGTAGGAATGCCTTACAATCTCCTTCCCTTCCTCTCCCCACAACAGACACCTGGTGGGGTAGGTGGGGCTGAGAGAGCTCTAAGAGAACTGTGACTAGCCCAAGGTCACCCAGCTGGCTTCATGTGGAGGAGTGGGGAAACCAACCCGGTTCACCAGATTAGCGGCTGCCGCTCACATGGAGGAGTGGGGAATCAGACCCGGTTCTCCAGATTACAGTCCGCCGCTCTTAACCACTACACCACGCTGGTTCTCCTATAGTCTAGTAGCCAAATTTGGCCCCATCTGCGGATATTTAAATCTGTGAATTGGGGCCATGGAGAAAGAAAACAGATTTTCCTGTCAACTTGCAGGCTTGCTGAAAAATCTTAAAAGTATGAAAAAAATGGAGGGCGTTTTGGGTGTGTTTGTGTGTGTGTGTGTGTGTTGGGGGGGGCAACATTTATTTGACTGTAAACAATTCATTAAAATAACCTGCTAAGTCTCACACAAGTGGATTTTTGAAGGTTGCTCCCATCGACTTACTTTCCATCCAAAGTCAATTTGGGTATGAATGTGCTGCATTGTGCCTGTAATGGCAAACAGCTTCTCCAAAGAGACATTTATTCCGCCGGCATAGATTCCAACTAGACAGCAATGATGCATTACAAATATATAATTATTTGCACTAATATTTGAGCAGGTGGAATGGATTAGTACACAGTCAACAGTACAGTGCTGATAACATGTATTTTTCTATATTAATATGTACTGTGCAACATGTATTAAAATGGTCAATAATTCATTTCCACAGAGTTAGCAGTATTTATGTTGCTGAGTTCTGGAGGGGGGAGGGCGTTGCGGGGCCAGCGGAGCAAATAGGGGAAATGCGCACATTGGCTTAACTTTTAAAAATATTTAAAGATCAGAAATTTTCCATGGTGGGGGAGGGATGGAGAATAAAGAAGGGAATTCTGTTTCTGTTTTTGTTAAGATACTAGTAAAGTTCATAGAACCATTGAAGCATAGAGTTGGAAGGTACCACCAAGGTCATCTAGTCCAACACCCTGCACAATGCAGGAAATTCACAACTACTTCCCCCCCTACAGCCCCCCCAGTGACCCCCTACTCCATGCCCAGAAGATGGCCAAGATGCCCTCCCTCTCATCATCTGCTTAAGGTCATAGAATCAGCATTGCTGACAGATGGCCATCTAGCCTCTGCTTAAAAACCTCCAGGGAAGGAGAGCTCACCACCTCCCAAGGAAGCCTGTTCCACTGAGGAACCGCTCTGATAGAAAATTCTTCCTAATGTCTAGATCAGGGTCAAATGTTCAAGGTCAAATAGGAGAGCCAGTGTGGTGTAGTGGTTAGAGCAGGGGTGGGGAACCTTTTCTCTGCCAAGGGCTATTTAGATTATCAACTTAAAAATTAGCCGGCTATATTTGGTCAAACAGTTAGCCAAGGGGCACGACTGGAGACAACTCCGAGCGTCTGCCACATAGAGCGACTCGCTTTTGAGCTCTGCTGTCCCCAGCTGGGCCCGAGAGATTCAGGCAGGGCAGCAACCTTCTGAGCTAGAGATCTGCCAGGACCCATGAAGGGCCAGACCAAATGATTTCGGGGTCCTTATATGGCCCCCGGGCCTGACGTTCCCCACCCCTGGTTTAACCGCTTCTCATAGAGCAGTTGTTTTCTGCACCTAAACAAACAAACAAACAAACAAACAAATGTTTGCAAACTTTTTATAAACAGCAACAACCCCCAAAATCATTTGCCCAGTCTAAAAACAAAAGAAAACAAAATCCAGGAAAGAGGAAGGGCTGCGTGTATATTTGTGTGGATGGGCAGAACTCTAGCCAAGAAAGAGTTAAGTCTATTAAACAGGCTAAAGGGGTATTTGGGGGTGGGGGGGGGGAGAATTCACGCAACCAAACAAAACACTTTACCGCCGACATATTTGGAGGTACAAAAGATGGAGAAAAGACAGGCTGTTCTAGGTATGCGAAAAATGTTTTGCCTTTCATACATATTGACAGCCAGAGGGGGGTTATTATTGAGAATATGGGCAAAGCCCCCGCCGGCTTCTGTTGGCGCTCGCGTTTAAAAAGAAACTATGGAAACCAGTTGTAGGAATATTAATTAAGACCAAATTTGGAAGGGCTTTGGGAGGAGTGGCTGTGCGAATTCAATGAAGGAACCTGTTGAGGTTGGCCATTCATGGGCGCTTGCGAGCGATTTAACCAACGGTCAAACTCCCCCCCTTCCCCCCATAAATTAACATGTTGTTGCAATAATCAGATTAAAAGGTTAGGCGTTGATAAGATTAGGCTTTGTTCTTGCCACCACCACCACCACCACCCCGGCCCCTTTCCCTTAAAAAAAAAACAGAACAGGAATTCCTTTCCAGTTGTCTGTGGATAGTTGGCTGGAGGAGAGGGTTACACCGGTCCAAACCGCGCACTACTTTCAGGGGCCCGTGATCCGATCTTCTCAATTTAGAAGAAGAAGAAGAGTTGGTTTTGACATGCCAATGTTCTCTACCACTTAAGGAAGAATCAAACCAGCT